>NC_137112.1:8354180-8954180 GCF_949357685.1 Gobio gobio | reverse complement strand
CAAAGAAAAGGCATTTTTATGGAACAGGCTGTTTATTTGTGGACAACAAATACCGTTAGATTCCGACCCGTTCCGAAAAGGGGAGGTTCTGGACAAAACCTTGTCTAGAGACACTGACCTGAATCTATGGAAGCAAGTGGTGAAAGAATCATTGCATGACGGGGATGGTCTTGTGAACTATAAAGAAAAGGGAGAGTACAAGGAAAAATTGTTATACGATTTGATGATTGATGTAATTAAAGAAATGTCTTTCCAGGAAGAATTCCCTATTTATATGCCGAGAGAGTATAGTTTTTATGTCTGGGAAACGAACCTTACTATCCAAGCACGTCGTCAGAGGACGTTTACAGGGTCAGAAATAGTAAAGGTCAAGATAGAACCTGGACAGCACAGTATAGAGTGGGAAGTTAAAGTCTCACTAACAACTACCTCAGATTACATGGGGGTTGGAAGATCAATAGAGGGGGTTCATGTGGAACGATCAGTAATCCCTAAACCTAACTCGCTGAGCAAAGTAACCAATTGGTTCAGAAAGCAGTTAGGGAAAGTTTAGGTTGACATGTCTCTCTGTGTCTCTTTTTCTGTTTTGCAGCAACATGAGGCGTAAAGGAACGGAAACGAGACGAAAGCAGAGGACGCTGAGAGGAAAAAGGAGAACCTTAAGTCTGTTCCTGGTTGCGTCACTAATATCGTTGTTAATAAGTTTTTTCATAGTTTGCTTGGGCATATCTGTAGAAAATAAAGAAAGTAAATTAGGAGTAGCCTCGTGTTCTGAAATTGAAAGAATAGTTAGTAAAATTTGTTATAAACAAAATGTAACTTTAAAAGGCGAAATATATGGGCCAAGAATGATAAGGGAAATGTTCAAGGGATTTATTGCTAAAATAGATAAATCTTTTTGGAATTGTAAGGGTACAAAACGAATCAGTGCAACCAAAGGGCCAGTTCTTTATGGGAATAAAGTAATAAAGAATAAAACAAAGTTACAATGGAGTAGTTTAAAAGCCCATAACCAGACACATGTAAAATTGAAGGGTTTGGTTTATAATTTTTCAGATATAACTAACCTTACGTTCAGGTCGCATGTGTACAAAATATGGAATAGTCCTCTTGTGGAAGTATCGCAAAAAGACAAATGGGATTGTTTAACTAAACAGGTCAGTACTACAGTGCAGGAAACCTGGATGGGGAAAAGTGGCATAGAAAGACCCATAACTATGGAAATAAAAAATGACAGTGTAATTGGAGCAAACAAAAAACGAAAAATTAGATCTGCTAGTAAAATTACAATAACTAAGAACACGTGGAATAATGCAGATTTGAGCAACCCAGTGCAGAAAAGTTATTGGCCAATAGGACTGAAGCCACATGTATTAATTTTGGGGGTGTTTAAAAATAGACCCAAACCAGCCTATGCAGAGTTAGACTGGGTGACATGTGAGAAAAAGGTTGTGCCACTTGCATTGTGTGAGAACAGAAAAGATTGCCCATATTTGACTAAAAATACGTTTTTGAGTAATAAACCTGAAAACCAGTTATGGTACAATTTAGATATACATTGTAAAACGGAATATGGTACGACTAGTGCCTGGATCTGCTATTTGGATAGTGAATCCGAATGGGATAACGATAAATTTAAAGAGTATGGCATTGAGGTCATCAAGCTGTGGCATTCTTGGATGAGTTATCAAGACGCAAACAATGAAATGGTTAAGGCCGAGTCAAAGAGAGACACATGGACGATTAACGACACCTTGTGGAAAAACGGAGTAGGGGGTAGTAGACTACACCCATTGACTTTGGATTATGCGCCACGAGCAGGAATATCGTTAGAACTAGCGAATGCATCAGGGATAGTGAGTTATATTCTAACTAATATATCTGATCAACAATATAGATCCGCTATAGTGCTTTATTGTTTGGCAATTGAGGGCCCACTTCGGTGGACTCATACAAATCAAGGTATTTGGAGTAATCATAGTGATGGAATGAATAAAGGTACATTAAGATGGATTGGACTATCCAACTTCCAGTACCGAGTTTGGGATGTGTTCACTGTAGCAATGGGATTGGATGAGATATCTAGCCAAACAGTCACTTGGAGAACGTTCCAAGAGAGCAAAAATAAGAATGTATTCCCAATTTCTATATCTTATAGGAATAATAAATCAAATATAGGACTGAACAAATTAGTGTTGACCCATGGCTATTGGAGTAATAAATACTATTTACCAATGTTGAAACCTAGCGAACATCGGGGTAGCAATGGTAAGGATTATAAAGTATTGATGGCATCATCTAATTTTAATATAAAAAGATCGAGTCCTTTTTCTTGGCATAGTCTACGGTCTGATGACTATTTAAAGGACGTGAATAAAATTACATCAAGCTCATGGAATTTTGGAGTTGGCAAGTTTCAATTTAGAAGGGATGAAGAGGAGAAATATTTGTGGTTTCCGGGTAAAGAACAGGCTTGCGACAAAAAGATGTTCGATGAATGGACTGTTAAAACCCCAGGTGACATGTTCAGCCCTAATATAACATGGATGTATAAAGGGGAACACTTATATTGTACATTTAAAGACTTGATGAAATTGGGCCAAGACAAGATTGGAAGTGAGGAACGATGGGAAGATATAAGTCAAATTACGCCAGGGGCTCCTTTAATGTTGATAGCAAAAAATCAAATAATGAAAAAATGTGCATTTTCATCGATGGTGAAACGTCAACTTGAGCTGGGGGGTATTTTTGATTTAGTCGACGATTACCTGGAAGGCCTTTCAATGGGCCCGCATTTTATGTTTTCTGCAGACTTCTCATCTCAATTAATAAGGCCCAATACAGGGAATCTATTTACGGTTTATTGGAAAGTACAAACTAAAGCGATTCTGTGGGCTTTGGATAATGTTAAGGAGCTTGCTGTCTCCATTTGGGACTTATTCGTAGAATCATGGTTTTACATACAAATAGTGGTAATCTGCCTGGCTGTCATCTTTATAGTGACAGTATCGACAGTTATGATAATTAAATTTTCCAAAATAGGATTGGTTTGCAATCGACTGTCGAAACTGAACGGTTCCTTAAAGGACCGGAAAGCGCTTCTCTCTGCAAGCGAGTTCGACTCTGACATTGAGGATGGAAAAGTTTGAGGACTGCGAGTTACGCAATTTTAAGAGGCCCCTCGAGGCCTTATAAGCATGGCAGGTTGACTAGTGAACTTGACACAGACTGACACTTGGAAGGTGATTGAACATAACTGAATTACAACAGCGGTCATTACGAAAAATAGATAATGGCCTATCCAAATTGCTCAAACACAAGCTCGTCCTGGCCCAGCCAAGAACAAGCGAACCGCGATATAGTGAGTATGGTTATTATAAACTTTTGGTTAATTGTGTATTGGATTTCTGGGCTGTTCTATAATCACCGCCAACAATTTTTTCTAATGTGTTTGAGCCTAGGTCTTTTTAATATTCTGGATGATTTTTCTTTAGTTCTGATTTTAGTATCACAGCTGTTGAGAAGCGCTAGATATGTAAAACTTTTTGGTCAAAGAGGCATTTTTGCGGTAATGATTTTTGCAGGCGCAATTTTTGTATACAATTTCGCTAGATGTTATATTGACATTTTTTGGCTGAAATATGTTGGAATAGTGATTGCTATCCTAACATATATTTTTCTGATCGCATTGAGCTATCAGAGAAATGATATGCTTAGACCCCTTGTGATAAAACTGGCAGTTTTGTGTTTTTTAGTAATTATAATGGCTGCCAGTTCTCGGCACATTGAAGAGCCAAAATTATTCATGCTCTCAATTCTTGTGGGCATTAATGATTACAGCCGATTATTCAAATTTTTAGACAATTGTAAATTTTGGTGTTGTTGAAACACAGTTGAACACAGGAGGAGAATGACTCATGAGAAAAAAAAAAAAAAAATGAGTCATTGCCCTCTTTTTGAAAGGGTCGGGGATATTTTGTTTTCATTTCATTATGTTTTATGACCAAGATGATTTTGTTTATCATTTTTATTTTTATGACCATGATGATTGTTTTCATTTTATTTTTATTATAAATAAGAATGATTACTGTTATAATGTCTTCATTACTTTTTTAGTTTTCCATTGATTTTTCCAAATAGTTTGGTAAATAGGAAGTTAAGACATTTTTTGGAACTTGAATTGTGTTAGTTTGTTATCATTCATGATGTCAGATGAAGAAGACGAATATTCTGTATTTTGATTTTTTCTTTCAAAAAAAAAAAAAAAAATTTTTTTTTTGATTTTATGATCTATTGCTCAATTACTTTTTTGAATTATAGACTAAAGCAGATTTACGAGTAGTTGATAGTAATTTTTTAATAGTATGTTAAAATGTTCTCTGTTTTTATTCTGGCCAAATAAAAGCAGACAACAAAGAGGATTTCACTCTTTATGATTGATAAGTGATTTCTTTTTGTTTTTGTTGATTTTTCTTTCTTTAACATAATCTACCATCATCTAACATTGATTTGGTTTAGAGGTATTAGGTTTTCTGTCATTGAATGAACTATGATTAACGGCAACATTATAAGTTGATTTATTTTTTTTTCTCCCTGCTTCTTTTATTATGATTAATAGAACGATAAGTTGATTTATTTTTGTTTTCTTTTATTTTTGAATTAACTATCCTAGATAGGGCAGGATAAATGATTTATTGTTTTATGATTGTGTGTTACATTAGGTGCCTATAATGAAAAAGACACCGGGCGGGGCAATGCAGAGAAGATGTCACGAATGTGAAAAATATTGTTATCCTTTGAAAATAATAGTTTATAAGAGAGAAATGTTGATGTATGTGAATTTTTGTACAGAATGTGTAATCAAACAGGGTTATTACATGGCTGAAATAAGATCTATTACATTTTATAAAGCGATGGCGGATTTTACTGACCCGAAGAGCACTCATCATCTCGATTATCACGCATTGAGCTTTATTATTGACATGAAATGGATAATTGTAGACCTAGACGAAGCTGTTGAGCTTTTGATTGGACACAGAGAAACTATTTCGAAAGGACGGTGCTGTGCGGAGATTCAAACCTATCTATGGCGGAAAATGGTTGTTCCGGGGTTTTGTACAAGGATGGCGCGTGTTAACGGCCAAATAGTCTTTGTCTATGTGCTCGATCCAACAGCTCTGCTTTGTACGTCTGTCGAGAGCCCACTGGGTTCCAAGGATGGTAGACGAAAGCATATTGGAGAGTGGTGCCGAGTTGGCGTTATCTCCGCAAGTGCTGATGGCAATGGATCGAGCCCCGAGGAGAAGGAACTCATTCCGATGGATGTCCGTGTCGAAGACATGGTACCGGGAGACGGTTAAGAATCTGTCCGCACAGTACGGGACTCTCGTGATTGGTTTCTTCTGGAAAGAGAGTGAGACTAGGTATCGGTTTCATGAGTGTTGTTTGGATTATGTACTTCCTACTGTCTATGTTTTTAATGTTAGATTGGATGAATTGAACGTAATATACCCTGACAAAGTTAATAGTAAAAGTATTTCCGTGAGTGCAAGAGGGGGTGTAAGGGAAAGCTACAATATGAGTATAAATGAACTAACGAAAACACTTCCTGAATTATACACCCACACTCATGTTAAACGACATCCTAAGATGACGGGGAGAAAAGGAAGGAAGAACCATAAAGTATGGAAGAATCTGCAAGAGCCAGCATCGTCTGTACAAGAGTAACTAAGATGACAAGATATCGACACACTTGATTTCCTTTGCAGACAAAATAGACTTCCTCTTTGGAAAGAACCCAGATTGCTTAACATGTAAACAGTTCGGTATAAATACCCCTGTATTTTTTCTGTCGATGTGCATTCCTTTTCGATTTCTTTTGATTGATGTACCATCATTGAGAATTACTCTCTCTCTGTATTTTTATTTGCATTACTCTGCTGTATCAATCTGACTTGTATTGCTCGGACGAGAACAAGTTACTTTTTTACATCTATTGCTTGAAACTGCATACCAGGTATTTCAAACCTTTATATTGACCCACTCATTCATGATTGTCTGAGATTGGATAAGCTGAAGTATTATAACCTGTAACCTTTTATTATTTTGCTAATTACTTTTGGATCATTGTTTAACCAGTACTTTTATCTTTTGTATAAATAAATTTTCATTTTATAAAGAAAAAGTATTTTTCAGTTTTTTACCTCAGCTTATAAAGTCAATTGCATAAAGAATAGATAGAGCATTTTTATCGCATCTGACACGGCCAAGGGGTCAAGCAACCATCGTTGAGAAAAACCACCGGGTGGTGAGTATGGTCTCATTACAAGGGTTATTGACTGTTTATTGATTTTGTATTGTTCATTAAGGGACGAGATGTTCATATCACTAGATTAATGGTATGAGATAACGAGCTAGTGTAGGCTTAGACCTAATACTGACCTGACAGCACAAGACTGCTTATTTGCAATTAATATAATTGTATCTTAAGGGTTAATCAGGAACTGGGATAAATACCAGATCCCACTACAACACACACACACACACACACACACACACACACACACACACACACACACACACACACACACACACACACAGAGATTAGGCATAACATTATGACCTAATATTGTGATGGTCCCCCTTTTGCTGCCAAAACAGTTCTGACCCGTCTGCCTCTGCCCCTGAAGGTGTGCTGTGGTATCTGGCACCAATATGTTAGGAGCAGATCCTTTAAGCCATGTAAGTTACGAGGTGGGGCTTCCATGGATCGGACTTGTTTGTTCAGCACATCCCACAGATGCTCGATTGGATTGAGATCTGGGGAATTCGGTGGCCAAGTCAACACCTCAAACTCGCTGTTGTTCTCCTCAAACCATTCCTGAACAATTTTTGCCACATTCTTCCGTTACTCCGTGGTCCAGTTCTGATGATCACATGTCCACTGTTGGTGCTTACGGCAGTGGACAGGGGTCAGCATGGGCACCCTGACTGGTCTGCAGCTATGCATCTCCATATGCAACAAACTGCGATGCACTGGGTATTCTGACACCTTTCTATCAGAACCAGCATTAACTTCTTGAGCAATTTGAGCTCCAGTTGCTCGTCTGTGATCGGACCACACAGGCCAGCCTTCGCTCCCCACTTGCATCAATGAGCCTTGGCCGCCCATGACCCTGTCGCCAGTTCACCACTGTTCCTTCCTTGGACCACTTTTGATAGATACTGACCACTGCAGACCAGGGACACCCACAAGAGCTGCAGTTTTGGAGATGATCTGACCCAGTCGTCTAGCCATCACAATTTGGCCCTTGTCAAACTCACTCAAATCCTTACGCTTGCCCATTTTTCCTGCTTCTAACACGTCAACTTTGAGGGCAAAATGTTCACTTGCTGCCCAATATATCCCACACACTAACAGGTGCCGTGATAAAGAGACAATCAGTGTTATTCACACCTGTCAGTGGTCATGCCTGATTGGTGTATAAATACAGTATATATTCTAAGTTTATTCTATTGCTATTATTATTGCTCATACTCTGTAAGGGTAAGGGAACAAAACCATCCAAGTACTATACTTTGGCCCACACTCCATGCTTACAGATATGAATGATACCTCAAATAATGCAGCTTGTTGAGAAGTGGTGTCAATGGATTTATGGTGACTTTTGTCACCTGGCAGATGATAAAACAGTGGAAAAGTAATAAAATACCATAGAGTATTACACCAGAATATCACAGAGACTCTGTGGTAGGCTTAGTGGCAACCACCTGCAACATGCTGCTCAGCATGTTGCCCACAATACATTGTGGGATGGCATTTGTTTGGGATTTGTTTTCTTTCAGAAAATCTAGTTTTAGTTCTACAATAGTTTTAAGTATTGCACAGTTGACAACTGTACTCAAAATTATTTTCTCTTCCCCTAAAACCAAAAGATAAACAATATTTTGGTAAAAAATATTAAAATATATACACATACTGTATGAAAATGTCTTATGCATCAGAAAAATAAATCTCACACAGTCCATTGGATTAACATCACTGATATGGACCTTAA
Organism: Gobio gobio; assembly: GCF_949357685.1. Taxonomy (NCBI): domain Eukaryota; kingdom Metazoa; phylum Chordata; class Actinopteri; order Cypriniformes; family Gobionidae; genus Gobio; species Gobio gobio. The sequence continues at coordinate 8,946,123 of NC_137112.1, read as the reverse complement.
TTTGTTCATACTGAATGCTGTTAATACATTAACAGATATATTTCATGATTATTAGGATTATGAATACATAATCACATGGTATGTTAGAGAGTTTGTTGGAATCAGAGAGTCTACACAGTATGTGGGCTTATGTAGCTATGGAATAATAAAAAGTAATATAACATATAAATATACTCAATATAATTATATAAAACTACTCAAAATAGTATTTTTTTACATGAAAACAACAAAGTCTACATATCTCTGTGAGACGTATATCTCATATGAAAAGGTAATATAAAATATATATAAATATATATATATATATATATATATATATATATATATATATATATATATATATATATATATATATATATATATATATATATAATATATAAAATATAAATATACTCAATATAATTATATAAAATTACATGAAAACAATAGAGTCTAGATATCTCTATGTTAAGTATATTATAAGTTACATCAGAGCTAAAGTTGGTACCATGACCAGTTTCATTTTATTTCCTTTCATGTTTGTATGTGCATTTTGGTAACACTTTATTTTACAGTGTAACTAACCCAAACCAAACCCTATCCTAACCCTATAGTAAGTACATGTAGTTCATTATTACTACACAGTACTTAAATGCATAATTACACTGTAACACGGACACCTTAAAATACAGTAAAGTGTAACCTGCATTTTAACAGTGATGGCACGTGTTGCAATATCTGCTTGCTGTTAACTGAGTAAACTGTGTGGCCAACTTCAATGATTGTGCAGGGAGAATGTTGCGTCACGGTTATGAAATACAAAAGATTTCTATGTATTTGTTCAGAGCTTACAGATACAATTCAATATGGGATAAAAGTACTTACACACACAAGGTACAAAATGTTTTGTATTGCTACATAATCTGGGGCTCTGGAAGCCTGTCCTTGATCTCATTGATTAGGGATCAGTAACATGGTGAAGAGCAACAGAGGGTGGACTGTGTCTGCTCTGAAAGTGAATATCCCTCTATTATGGGCATAATGTATTTATCAACATCCCCCACAAACCCAGGAGTCACACAGACAGGAAAGTCATGGGCTTCTGCTGATCAGATCTGAGTCTATTTCCAAGAATTGCAGATGATCCATTGTGGGGTTAATTCGATTTTGTGTGGTGTCTGTTGGTGTGTGGCTACCTTATATACCCAGCAAAACCTAAAGTGATTCAGTAGGCCTACTATAATTAAAAGTGTGCAATGAAATACAATGGTCCTAAAAAGTATTTGGACACTTTGGATCAGTATTGCATTGCTTTAGATTACAAAACACAAAAGTAAGGGGCAAATAAATGATTCAGAACTTCACTTTTCTTTGATATTTAGTGGATGTATAGTCATTTTGACTAGAATCACACAGGTGTTCTAGCAGAGGAACCACAGTATATGGGCCATTCTACAGAATTGGTGCAAACTGCTGTCCCACAAACCAAAAAACACATTTAAAAATCATTGAAGTATTTAAATCTTAGATGTTTACTAAGATCCTTCTATTATCTATTGAAATCAATAAGCTTAAAGGGGTGGTAAAACACATTCTTTTGAAGGCTTGACTGTGTTTGTGGGGTGCACTGTAACATGTGTTCATGCTTCGTTTTAAAAAAAATTGCCTTATTTTTCATATATTTGACCTTTATTCTACACTGCTCTGTCCCTCCTTGTAAAACGGTCTGATGCTTTCCGGGTTGTATGAAGCCAGTCCCTCAAAAATACGCGATGGGCTCAGATTGGTTAGCTGGCCCAGTGTGTTGTGATTCGCTAAACGCCTAGTGCACGTATGTCGGAAACGTCACGCCCCTTACCTTTATCGGAGGCTGTGCTTTGGTCAGTGTTAGAAACAACGGCGTCAATAAAACCACACCAATCTGAGCCCGAATCAGACCCAGAACATTTGAGTGAAGATGATCGAGCAGAACCTGTTCAGTCCTCAAGAGTAAAGACTGCGGATCTATAATGATCGCTACTGAATGGCACTTTAACTTTTGTATTTTTAGAACGATTATAGCCAAATATCTGTCACAAGAACTAACCCAAAACAAACACTAAGCACTGGCTTAAACTAGTAAGTTAGCCAAACCACACACAGAACCATGTTTAGCATGCCTGTAGATAAACAATACATAAAAGCTCTAATCAAAGAATCATTTACACTAATGCCAGGTTCGCTGTTGAGATTTTAACGTTAGTGTTTGTAACGATAGGTGTTCATCGGATAACGTAAAGTATGAATGAACATTTAACAGACTGGTTTGCAGAACAGCGTTGTCATCTGTTTACTTCCTTGCTACAACCTATTACAGGAAAACACATCGATGAAAAATAAATCAGACTTACAGGTTGTGGCCCGTGAACTTCTTCTGTTTGTAAATCCAGCTTTCAGGACAAGCCGTTGTGCATATCCTGTATTGAACTCGCGAAGTTTGTGGAAGTTTGTGTTGTCCTCTGTGAAATGTGCGCGCGTCATGCATCCACGCACCGGCAGTGTTTTTTTCACGCAGCTGACGTTGTGCAAATCTGGCATTGAAATCGCGAAGACGGTGGATGTTCTCCTCCGTGGATGTGCTGCAGGGAGCCCTGCGCGTGCCTGATTCCCCGCTGACTCAAACACACGTGCATATAACATGTTTTATTTTAAACGCTCTGCAACGCACCCCCGTCCCTATGAAGGCTGAACAGAGCAAGTACCCCAGACCTGCAATCCGGATGAAAATAACAGCGTTTCCTTGGCATCGCGGCAACAACACTCCAGCCTACTATACCACAACAGCGCCGCGATACAAAATGGCCTCACCCCCCCTTATTTCATATTCCCCGGAGGAGGGGTTTATGTAAATATTGGGCCTGGTGATGTCAGCAAAACCTGGGTGAATGTGTAGTAGTCCCTAGCGGCCGTTTGCTGTAGTCCTTAGAAACTGATTTCTTTAAAAGCAAATATCTCCCTTTGCTTTAAACTTTGAACGTTGTAACTTTGCAGATGTTGTTTATGCTCAAGCAGCAACATTACACGTTAGCTAAAGTTAGAATAGTGAAATCGTGGTTTACCACCCCTTTAATAGTCATTTATTGGGTTATTTCAATCGGGAGGTTTGAAACTTGAATTTCCTTGTAAATCATGAAACTTTATGTTCCGCGTTTTCATGCCACTATTTAAACAGTGTATGTTTTAGTCCACCATCAAAAACGTGGTGAAGTTTCAGTTGTGACATCATTGTTTTTTTGGGTGCTATTCGATAACATTTTGTTTTTATGTATGAGCTAGGTTCAAAAGTATCTAAAATTGTCACTACTGAAACAGTCACGACCGAAACATGTGGTGAAGTTTTGGTTGTGACATCATTGTTTTATTGGGTGTTTCTCGATAAAATTTAGTTTTTGTGTGAGTACAACTGTTCAGAACTGTGCTATCTAACCATGTGCTGATTAGCATCTTTGAGCTAGGCTCAAAAGTATCTAAAACCGTCACTACGGAAACAGTCACGACCGAAACATGTGGTCAAGTTTCGGTTGTGACATCATTGCTTTTTTGGGTGTTATTCGATAAAACATAGTTTTGTGTGTGCTCAACTGTTCAGAACTGTGATAGGAAACCATGTGCTGATTAGCATCTTTGAGCTAGGCTCAAAAGTATCTAAAATTGTCACTACCGAAACAGTCACAACCGAGACATGTGTTGAAGTTTTGGTTGTGACAGTTTTTTTGGGTGTTATTCGATAAAATTTAGTTTTTTGTGTGTGTACAACTATTCAGAACTGTGCTAGCTAACTGATTAGCATCTTTGAGCTAGGCTCAAAAGTATCTAAAATTGTCACTACCAAAACAATCACAACCGAAACGTGGAGAAGTTTCGGGTTGTGACATCTTTGTTTTTGTTTTTTAGGTGTTATTCGATAAAATGTAGTTTTAGTTTTTGTGTGTGTACAACTGTTCAGAACTGTGCTAGCTAACCATGTGCTGATTAGCATCTTTGAGCTAGGCTCAAAAGTATCTAAAATTGTCACTACCGAAAATGTTTTTAGTTGTGACATCATTGTTTTGGTAGTGACAAAAGGGAACATATAATCCTTTATTTGGGGGAAATAAACAAAATTTTTGTACAGTTATGCAGATCATTAGAATTTTAGAATGTTTTAGTATGTTTTAGTATGTGAGTTAAAATTCTGTAGCTATTGTGATGTACCTGCTACCAAAACATTACTGTCGACCGAAACATGGGATGTTTTGTCAAAAATAAAGTATATTGAATTATCAACTAAGATGTTATGATAGCGTTTGGTTCAATGTATATTCAAAATAATGAATCCTTAACTCTGAAATCAGTATGATTAACTTTATAACTGTTACAAAGAAAGATCGGATTCAAAATCTCATAAATTACACTTGAAATATTGTTAAAATTTTAATTGTTATTGAATTACCTGAAATTTTTTTTTAATAAAATATCAAAAAATATATTTACAAGGTAGATGTAAACAAAATCTTAATAGGTCAATATAACCCTTCTTATTCAATTATATGTTATTGTGTTTCAGCATTCACACATTTTTAATTCAGAATTAACTGCAAAATTACTAGAAATGTGTACCTTGGATATTATACAATTTGCATACGTAAAATTGTGGAAAAATATTTTTTTTTTCAAGATGTTTCCAACTCTGACTTTCAGCTGAATGGACCATAAATGAATCATATTATCTAATATTTTGAACAGAATTTGGATTATTTTAGCATTTAAAAATAACTTTAATTTTTCCAGATCAAAGCATTCATTCATTTTTAAATGTGCCTTAAGTATCCAAATTCATTTTGGATTCAAAATAAATAAATACTATGGTAGCACAGTTGAGATTTCGGTGTGTCTCATTGATCACCAGGAATTCAGCATTAAAAATACCATTTTTGTTTATACAAACAAAATTCTCTGTTACATAAGAAGTTTGTTCCCACATTGAATTGTATACAAATAAGATGCTGACAGTTGTCATGGCGATGTCAGCATTCTCAGAGGATGCCCTGGGATCCCATTCTCCCATGGGTGTGTGCGTTTGTGTGGAAGTGCGCCGTTATTTCCCACAAGCCCCGTTGAATACTGGTCCTTGGCAAGCCATAAAATTTAGGCACAGCTCTCAGACAGGGAATTAGCATTATAAAGGTGCCCAGCAAGAAACAACGCAGCAGTCTCTATGGACAATAACACAATATAACCTGTTTCAACCATCTAAATCTAGACTGGAAGAGTAAATAAAACAAGTTTTTATGACTAACATAGGCAACTTTACAAATCTTGGTAACACTTTAGTATGGGGAACACATATTCACTATTACCTACAACTTTTGCCTCAATAATTTAATGCTTATTAATAGTTAGTAAGGTAGTTTTTGTAATGTTTAAGTTTAGATATTGGGTAGGATTAAGGGATATAGAATAAGGTCATACAGAATAAATTGCCGTTCACACCAAGAATGATAACTATATAAAGATAGCTATATTAGCATCCACACCAGCAGACAATATTGTTTTGTTTATTCTAAGCACGTGCCTGTCTGCCGCTTTAAATGCTTGAGCTTGTTACAGCAGAATGGATTCTGATTGGCTGTCAATGTTTTTATCATTCATCAGCTGGATAAAAATCGCTCTGAAAGTGATTCCAACGATATCTTTTCTCTGTGCCTTTATCGTTATTGCTATTCTTTAACATTGAGAATGATTTTTAGAACTATATCTTTATCGTTAACTTTATGGTTAACTTCCTTGGTGTGAACTGGCCTGAAAGGCCCCATTGGCATGTATTTTTATTTTATTTAATAATGTATTCTGAGGTGTACTTATATTGTTAATATGATTTTTACATCATAAAATGTCATAATTTAGAAATAAAAGGCATTTTTTCTATACTGATGTTTGCCCTCTGGCTGAATGCCCTGTTTCAAGGGGCGTGTCTGCTGTGAGACTTCAGTAAAAACGTCCACTGTTGTGATTGGCTGACATTTTTGCATTTGAAATGAGCGGAGGGGGCGTGGTTTAACGAGGTCTACGAGGCACAAGGCTGTGCTAGAGAGACGGATGTCACTTCTCATCAGTTCTCTCAGCACGTCTCAGTTCAGTGAACTGTTTTAGTTACTAGCATATACTTCAGGTTATTAGTTTATTTCTAGTCGGAGAGACTGTCACTCATGTCAGAAAGTTAGTAACTTTAGTAAATGATGGATCAGCGCTGACTCGAGATGCGAACCGTTTAGAACGATTCAGTCCGATTTGGTGAACTGGTTCGACCGGTTCACTAAAAAGAACCGGTTCAAAAGAACAATTCGTTCACGAACAGGACATCACGGACCAGAGACGGAGAGATTGCTAACAAAGTTATATTGTATCTACTGAGTTATGAGAGCGCTGTCAGCGCGAGTTTATTTTGTTTGTATCTGAGAGTTCTGAATTAACACAAGTCCCAGTCACGCCGAGCCCGTCTTCCTCCTTATTACCAACTTTGTAACACATGTAATGTACCATTACAGGAGATGAACGAGTTAAGAGTAAGTGTTGATTATAGCATTATTTTTTAGATATTTTCCTATCATATGAAAAGCGTCAGTGCGCATTGAGTACACAGCGCAAACAAAGACACAACAGCAGTAATCGAATGCAATCCAGTTTATTGTGGGGATAGCTGGCTAGCCTAGCCCGGAGACCCTCACGTTTACCCCCCTTCTGCTTAATCTCGCGCCACGTTTGGTGCCTCCGCTGTGGGCCAGATGCAGTACTGGGGGTCGGTGAAATTGAAGGCCGACCGGTCAGTGCAGCCCGAGCCTCTGCTTGCGTGAAGTTTATCTCTAAAGATGTGGCTCTGCCGATGTTGAGCAGAAACTCACGACTGTATGCACATTTTAGAACAGATAGATGCGACGAGGACGTACAAAAACACTGACTCACAAGATAGAAAACACTGTTCTGTCTGGAGAGAGAGAAGCCGCAGCACGAATAATAAAGTTCTGTGTGAACTTGAATAATTAGCTACAGATCAGAAATCACTGATCACAGATCAGAAGGAACTGAAAAAAGACTTCTGTTTTCATTTGTACATCCAAACACTGAGAAACTGCCAGCATTCACTCGTTCACAAGCCATGATCTCTCGAGGACAAACAAATATGGCGCTCGCATGGGCGTGTCAAATTCTCTGGGCGGAGGAAAGGGAGGAAACCGTTCCTGTTATGACGTCATAACAGGAAAATTCAAGATCAGCTCATCTGAGCTGTCATTTTCTCAAAGGCAGAGAAAGACACCCAGAACTCGATTTACACCGATCAAAATTTCTAGCCACTTGGGGACAATATTCAGGCTAGGGGAACTCATATTAATGTTGAAAAACCTCATAAAAAGCAAAATGTCATGCCATGGGACCTTTAAGGCATTAATATGTGCTTTATAAGTATTAATAAACAGCCAATATCCTAGTAATATGCATGCTAATAAGCAACTAGTTAATAGTGAGAAATGAACCCTAAAATAAAGTGTAAATCTCTCTCTCTCTTTAGATTGTGTAACTTGGATCATTTTCTTTTCCTACGCTATTTTTTTGTCAGTATACTTACAGAATAGAATAGAATAATGAGAAGTGAACAACAGAACATAATTGAATAGACAGACTAAATAGTTCACTCAAAATTCAGTAATTTTTTCACTCTTGTGTAGTTCCAAACCAGCATGCATTTCTTTATTCTGTAGAAAACACAGAAAATATGTTTGGAGGAGAAAAAAACATACAAAGTCAGTGAGGTGCAATGATGTTTTGGACCTCACTGACCTCCATTACATGGGCAATATTATTCATAATATCTTCCTTTGTGTTTCAAACAAGAAATAAAGTCATACAGATTTGGAAGATGACATTCATTTTTGGTTGACTATCCCTTTAAGGTTTAATTCACATATAAATGGCTTAACAGACTTCAAAGATATGTTGGTGAAAGGTGTGTTTGTTTAAAAGCTGGGAATTCTGAGATGGATGATTTAAGATAACTGTTCAAATACACAAAGCAGGGTTTATTGCTGTCGATCACGGTCAGGGAGAAATACATTGTGGACCTTGCGCTTTTCGGCTAAAACAAACATAAAGCATGATACTGCTGGTAAAACATTACAACAACAAAATTGTGAAAGATGATCCTTCTTGTCACTAAGATGCAGGGATATTGATTTAGCCTATGACACCTACAAATTGCCACTAAGATATGTCAAATGGTGCCTTTCTCATGGCTACCAAAGAGTTTTTGAAGCCTGTTGCCTCAAAACGGCATGAGTAGCAAGTTGGGCACTATGCCCAAAGAAAGCATGGCTCCCTGTTTCTCACCAAACACCAAATGTCTAGTCTTTATTTTGCCCTCTTAGTTAGTCTTGTATATACTACAACAGCTTGTTCCCAAAAACATGACACATTTAACCCTGAAAACAGGAATTTCTGGTTGCAAAGCATGCATTAGTGTGAATGTATCTTGAAAGAAAATAGAAATGTTTTTTTATCTGTATTTACTACATTGTTACTACATAGTAATAATCCATTGAAACTACAACTCTATGAATTCCTTCTATGATAAGAGTGGAAAATGTTCTTATCCTTGGTATTCTAATACAGACCCCTGGTAAAGTTTCACTGCACAATACAGCATCATCAGTTCAGCATCCTGTAATCTCAGCCGCAGTCTGTTGTATCTCTCTTACCTGACTTAACAAGCACATCTCTGGGTCTGCTGGGCTGGCCCTCAGGGGGATACAAACTGTGTTCAACTCTCTGGTCCATCCTGCTGTTGCCTGTGTGTGCGTGTATGTGTGTGTATGAGATATCCTACATGTTTATGTGAGGGCCGTTCCTCCTGAGTTTCTGCCGTTCTTCACACACACATGCCTCCTCTCTCACAGTGTAAACAGTCATGTGACCACTGGGCATCAAAGCTACGCCCCTCCTGCTCCTCCCAACTTTATTTTTTTCACACACACACTCTCTCTTTCTCAGGAGTCTGATAGGATTAGCGGAGGGCTTAATCTCTCCCTCTCTCGCTCTTCTGATAAATCTCACATTAACCGTTAGTCTACCAAGAAGCTTTCATCCTTCACAAACTCATGCACTGGGCAATTTAAAATACATACACAAAGAGAGTGAATCATCTTACGATCATGCAATGTTCATGTTTACATTCAAGGTTACATAAAACAACATCTCTGGACATGACCATCAGGTCAGGCTCATCTTAACTTGATAATCCATGGAATGATTCCCCCCGCCCCATTGGAAATAGGGCTTCTGTGAGAGATTTGTTAGTTACATAAGAAAATAATTTCAATATAAAAACTATATTAATATGTTGGGGTTGGATGATAGTAACAAAATTGTATATCATGATATGAGGAATTTCCAACATGTCCTCCAACCAATATGCCTATATAGGTTGTTTGTCACTTCCCTGAAATACGACCCATTGGAGTGTTTACTAAAGTTGCGCCCCTATCGACAACAGGACACTTTCATTTTAATTAATGAAATATGACCCATTGGAGCATTTACTAAAGTTGCGCCCCTATAAACAACAGGACACTTTCATTTTAATTAATGAAATATGACCCATTGGAGCATTTACTAAAGTTGCGCCCCTATAAACAACAGGACACTTTCATTTTAATTAATGAAATATGACCCATTGGAGCATTTACTAAAGTTGCGCCCCTATCAACAACAGGACACTTTCATTTTAATTCATAAAATACGACCCATTGGAGCATTTACTAAAGTTGCGCCCCTATCGACAACAGGACACTTTCATTTTAATTCATGAAATACGACCCATAAGAGCGTTTACTAAAGTTGAGTCCCTATCGACAACAGGAAACTTTCATTTTAATTCATGAAATACGACCCATAAGAGCGTTTACTAAAGTTGAGTCCCTATCGACAACAGGAAACTTTCATTTTAATTCATGAAATACGACCCATAGGAGCGTTTACTAAAGGTGTGCCCCTATCGACAACAGGACACTTTCATTTTAATGCTTTGTTTCCTTTTATTTGCGTAGCTCAATTAAATAGAGCATTGCAAAATACAACATCGTGTAATCATGTGATCATGCAATCGTGGGTTCGATCCCAGGGAACGCATGTGCTCATAAAGTGTATATGCATTATAAATTACTGGGTAGGTTTAGGGGTGGGTGGGTGTAGTTGTTAATAAAATTGAATAAAAAGTAGCTAAATGGAAATATGACAAATGTCCACACATTGCATTTAAATGAACACGCATTTTGATTGGTAACGACAGTCATACGTCATTTCATGACGACAGACGTAACACAACACTGTCATTATTTTGATGCCAACTAGAGGGCGCATGACTTTAAAACGTCAATAAAGGTTGTAATAAGATGCTTGAAAAACGACCTATAGAGTCAGGTTTTTTTTGGAGGACAGTCTGGTCCCTTTAAATGCAAATGAGCTGCTGCTCATGGGGCGGAGCTTCAAGAGCATGTGTTTACCAGCTCTGATAACCTCATGCAGAAAGGCAATGAAACTGTTCAGCCTTTTATGTTCAAACCGGAGTCGGACAATGATGGAGAGACTCAAGAAGAAGTGACAACATGTAGAATGCAACAGGACGTTTCTGAATGGTTAGTTGATTATTTTATGTAGTTTATGTCGAGTTGACTACCTTCAAGTTATTGATTAGCTTGTTCTGTCATGATAATCTCATCCCCTTTGTTGCATGTTCATGGGGGCAGGGTTTATGTAAATTTCAGGGGTTAGTGATGTCACTAACCCGGGAGGAAGCTTGTGAAGTCCCTACCAGCCGTTTGTTGTAGTCCGTAAAAAGCAAATTCTTTCAAAGTAAATATCTCCCTTTGCTTTGAACTTTGAGCGTCGTAACTTTGCAGATGTTGTTTATTCTCAAACAGCAACGTTACACACTAACTAAAGTTAAAAAAGTGAAATCATAATCAACCAACCCTTTAAAATTATACAGGCAAATTATTTCCACAAAAGGACGTTTCGTTATGTACGGACAGCACTTTCTCCCTTGCTCTTACTCTCTCTCCAACTCAAACGCAAACACGTAGCCTACAGTACGGACACACACTCGCACAGAAACGCGATGTCAGTGCTGCTCTGACGATTTTATCAGTAAAGTAGTTTAACGACTTAAAAGGTACATGACATTTTTCACTAGCGCTGTTCTTGGAGCAGATAAACGTACATTTTCGCGATTGGTAGAGGCGCTACGGCCGAACACTGTAGAGAGACGCACAGACTCAGGTAATTCACACACGCTTGATAACTCTCTCTAATAACTACTTTAATAACGGCATTAGTCTGCAATCAATGGCTCAAGTTACTAGCTCTAAAATGACGTTTTGGCATTAGCAATGGAGGCTTGGGATTTGATACGTAAGAAATTTGTCCTGCACACAAGAGCATTTTAAGGACAAAAACCTGACAAATGTCTTGAAATACATCATCTGAACAATGTTTTGAGGTGTGTTAACCGTAGTATAAGCGGAATAATTGACTCCGGGCTGTTGAATTATTGACGCTTCGCGTCGTGACCGCATTTCCACCTCGGGTGTACATTATTTTTCTCATAATTCAATGACCTGAAGTTTTATTAATTATTCCTTACGTATTCATATACATACAGTGCACTAATGTAAAGCAATATAGGCTACAACTCTTAACTGCCTGTTTTTTATTTTGCCTTAAAATATAACTATATCATCACCCAGCTGTTTGGAAGTTGGATATATAAGCTCTGCGTACATAGAGTATACTCACGTTGGGCTACACAAGCCTATTGATTCCTTGTATCGTCACAAAATGAAAACTATGTTATTGGCCAGCTCTAATCTGCCAAATGTGACTACAGTATAAGGCATGATGATATTAAGATTTTATAAACATTAACATCAAGCTCTTTGAAACAATGTGTATTGTGAAAAGCGCTATATAAATAATTTTGACTTGTTCGCAATTCAATATGAATTGCTTTGAACAACTAAACTTTGCATTATGCCTAACATCTATTAAAAATATGTTCTTTCTTGTTTTATCAAGGCTAGTGGCACATGACACATTTAAAAGCCTTTATTATTATTATATGCCAGGAAACATGGCAGGAACTTCGGAAGTCTTTTTGACCCAACTGTGACGTGTCAAGAAACAAGGTCAAAGACATTTGCGTGGAACAGAAGGAGCCGTGGCAACATTGCATTGTTCCTCTGCAGGGCTGTTGGGCGGCTTTCATTGTTCTCAAGGACGCGTGAGTGTAGACTTACCCACTCCATTCAGGTGTTTTCCGTTTTTCACACTCTGCTGCTCAATGTTGTATCCCTTCTGATGCGTGCGAGGGAGAGAGACAGAGAAGAGAGAGAAAAAAGAGGCTTATCAGCTTACAAATATTCACATCACTCTCATCAATCACAGCATTACTGACTCTCTGTCTGCTTGCTCCTTTCTCCAATTGATTTAGGATATATTATGAGAGACTTCAATTGTCATGGATCCAGTAAAGGTGGAGGCACATTAACTATGCTTCTGCCGTTGTAACATGAAACCGGCTGTTCCATTCCTTTTCTCTTGCCCTGCAATTCTAGCAAGGAGTAGCATTTCTATACTCTAGAAAATAAAGGCAGAATCTTAGGGTCAGCAAAGAACCTTCTGAGAACCGTTTTTCACAGGTTTTTGAGTTTAATACAGTGTATGGTTCTTTGAATAGTTTATAGTTGGATCGTTCTTGAATAGTCTAAAATCTAAAAATGATTTACTCATCCTCATGTCGTTCCAAACTTGTATGTTTTTTCTTCTTCCGTAGAACACAAAATGAGATGTTTAGCAGAATGTTAATGCTGCACTTCAAAGGTTCAAGATGAAAATAGGGCCCAAAAATGTCCACAAAACACCACAACAACACAATAAAAGTAGTCTGCATGACTTATGTTATATTAAATGGTTTTGTGTGAGGAAAACACCAACATTTGATTGAAAATGCACCTCTAATTCTCACATCTCATTCAAATTGGTATCATTAGACGCACCAGAATTCAATGATGTCATTTGACATTATTGATGCCAAACCTATTTTCATACAATATTACACAGTTTTTGGAATGCCTTGAGGGTGAATAAATGAACCAATTTTAAGTTGTAAAATAATATTTTATTTTTAGATCAGCATACTGGTTTCTAAGTGTTCTTTCTTAGGGTTTCCTGTTGTATGATACCATAAAACGTCTTGGGGTTACGTAAGTAAGACGTATGCAAGACGTTCCCTTTTTAGGGAACTCTACATTGGGTCAGTTGCAGATGCTATATGGGGACGCCAATATCAACTACTCCATGCAGAACAACGCCTGCCCTCTTTTTTTTCTAAAAAAAAAAAAAATCGAAAAACCCAGGCACTAAAACTCAAAGTGCCTGAGCCCTGAGCCAATAATGTGTCAGCAGACAAGCGGTACACACCTTGCACATCATTGCTCCCAGTAACTAGTATGTAAAAACATGCCCTGAAGCTTCTATGCTCAAATGAGACTCTCAAACTAGTCCTAGCCATGCTCCAAGAGAGTCTAGATCACTTAGAGCAGAGCTACCAGTCAATCGACATAGCCTCGGCTAAGTCCATGACCCACATCTAACAGTCCAACTGTAGGCTGGGGCAATGCGAAGGAGCATAACCTTACTTAACATCCAGACCGGAAGAAGGTAACAGAGAAGAGAGTATAATGATTATTCGATTATTCAACCATCTCAAATGTCTGTCCAGCTCTACTTGTAAGAATCAGGGAGCTGAATAGCAGGCTCATCAGGCCTTAGTAAAGCAAGCTTAGCTTACTTTCTTGAGGATAAGGAGTGGGCCCAACCTCAGTTTAGGCCACCCCTATCCTAAACAATAGACAGGCCACAAGTGCCAGACTCAACCTGATGGCAGTTCCTATCCTCTGTTTTTATCCCCCTTTACTTTGAAAACAAACTCTTCCACCTTTTTGGTGGTGGGGGCCGGGGGGTTGGGTGAGAGCTGGAAGAGACTAGAAGGAAAAGTGGTGCGCTTAGAGCTCTCCTCTTCATTCCTTTTAGCTGCAATCACAGCCCTCAGATCTGTGTGCGGCTTTCTCCTGTTATGGCGCCTCCACTCTCCACTGCTCTGAGGGGGCTCGGGCAGCCACAATTGCCCTTTGCTCCTCCCTCCAGAAATTCGTTCCTGGTGAGGGAGCAGAAAACTCCGGAGGACTAAAGTTAAGAGTATGGCGGAGCCCACGGGAGAGGCGTGAGGAGAGACAGCCAGGAATTGAACTTTTTCACTGAGAAATTAATGCACACTGCTTTTTACAAGTAGCTTCCCGGAGACGAAAACGATGACATGGTTTCAGACGCCCTTCTTCTACGTTAGAGTGCACCCTGTAACGTCATTGCACGGTGTCCTATCCTCTGTTTTTTATCTCCCTTTACTTTGAAAACAACGACCAATGATTTGTGTGATTTTACATGTGCCTCAGACACCGGGTTCCACAAGGATTCATCCCTAGAACGTCAGCAACTGACACAGAGTAGAGTTCCTTCAAAAGGGAACCTATTGAAACCTTTCCTTTTAAAGAGTCTTCTAAAGAGACTGTCAGGGTTATATTTAGTTCCAGAAGGGACAACTGAACAAAGCAAACTGAGGACTTAAATACACAGAGGTAAATGAGGGAACTAAATGAACCACAGGTGAATGTAATAGCTAATTAACTGGCACACAAAAGGAAACAAGCAAGTTCGAAATTACTCCACTAATATAGTCACTTGTAGGAGTGAATGAAAATGAGCGAGTGAATTTGGACACTAATTGCCCCTCAAGGGCTGTTGCTTTCAGGCTACGTTTACACGTGGGCGGCTATTTTAATAAACGGACATTTCAACCTCTCCGCTTTCAAAAATAACATTGTGCACACATGTCAGTTTTCAGAAAAGTTTCATTTACACGTACCGGTGTATATATGCCGTCAAGAGCATGCCAAACCTGTAGGTGGCGGTGTAACTAGAAGCTCAAGCCCATGTAAGCCAATCAGAATCCCGAAAATAGACAGCAGTTCGCCCAGGTCGGACCCAAAACCGGCGGTGCTGGCGGTGACGCGGACTGGTTCTTCGTGTTGGAGGGAGAAATTGTTGCAAAATTGCTGACCTCCGAGCACTCATTCGTCTCTGCTCTTCGACATAATGGAGCAGCTGTATTTGCAAATGCAAACACACGAGAAGAGTTTGCACCAACATAAATGCGACTGCTACTCTGAACGCTTCCATGATCACACGTAAACATAGGTCGCACTTTTGACGTAGGTGCGAGCTCTGGCGCATACTGTGACGTTGGCTGCCTAAACACCCGTTTGTCTCAGTTTACATACAAACGTGCAAACAAAGATTTTCAAAATCTTCACTCTGTCCGGAGTTTTTAGAAAGACTCGTTTTCAGAGGCGAATTCTCCGTTTGCATGTAAACGAAGGGCGCAAACGAAGGGAAATGTCTCCATTTGTCAAAATAATAATGTACGTGTAAACGGGGCCTTAAAGGACAACTCCGGTGAAAAATGAACCTAGGGCTAATTAACACATCTTACCGAGTAGATCGTTCTCTGGGATGCGTTTTCATGAAAATCGAATGTAAAGAGTTTTATCTCTAAAAACAGATTAGCTTATGACGCTAGTATATGGGGCACAGAATAAGTAAAATTAAGTCGCTAGTCAATACCACTAACAAGGCTCAAAATAGCCTCACACTAACACAGTAGCATAATGAGGGTCCCTACATGCAAACCGAAGCATTGAGAACTTTGTAAGTGTACAAACAGTTTAATAAGAAGATACTTTATAAAGACAGTACATTACGCGTTTACAGACAGGAGCTATCTTGGAAAACAGTCTCGACAAGTCGAGCCACGAACGCTGTGCTAAGTGATGAACTGTGACTTGGAATCTCATATGGTCCATTGATTCCGAAAGAAAGCACTGAACGCAACAGAGAAAATAAATAAATAAAAATAAAAAAACTGAACGCAACAGAGACTAGTGCTTCCAAAGGATACACACTAAAGAGATGGCGGATTATTCAACCGTGGCTCGACTTGTCGAGACTGTTTTCCAAGATGGCTCCTGTCTGTATATGCGTAATGTACTGTCTTTATAAAGTATCTTCTTATTAAACTGTTTGTACACTTACAAAGTTCTCAATGCTTCAGTTTGCATGTAGGGACCCTCATTATGCTACCGTGTCAGTGTGAGGCTATTTTGAGCCTTGTTAGTGGTATTAACTAGTGATTTAATTTGACTTATTCTATGCCCCATGTACTAGCATTATTAGCTAATCTGTTTTTAGAGATAAAACTCTTTACATTCGATTTTAATGAAAACGCATCCCAGAGAACGATCTACTCGGTAACCAAGTGTTAATTACCCCTAGGTTCATTTTTCACCGGAGTTGTCCTCTAAATAGTTTGTGCTTGCCGTTTAATAATCATTTGAATCTTAGCAAACAGCTCCAGTAGTATACATTTTTTTTATCTTGAACTCTGTCATGGAAACTATGTATAAACCTTGATGAAACAATTTAGTTATCAATTAAAAAGGAATTTATACCTGTATGATATTACGCTGTAGCCACATTGGACCAGTGGCTTGGAAAATGTATGGATGGATGATTAAGCTGCGGGCACCAACTTCTGGCGAGACACAGGAATTCTTTCGGCACGACCGTACATTTACATTTATGCATTTAGCAGACGCTTTTATCCAAAGCGACTTACAACTTGGGGGTACAATAAGCGATTGGTCGTGAAGAGTCGAGTGAGCGCAAAAAGTGCCTGAAATACTTGGTCCGTGTACATTTCTCAGTGTAGCACAGGCTAGAGTAGGGCGGGAAAGAGGAGGAAAGGAAAGTTTTTTTTTTTTTTAGGAGGTTAAGTGCTCACGGAAGAGATGAGTTTTTAGTTGATTTTTGAATGTTGTCAATGAATCCGCATTTCGGATGGCGGTGGGCAGATCATTCCACCAGCTGGGAACGTTGAATGAAAATGTTCTGGAGAGGGATTTTTTGCCTCTCTGTGATGGTACCACAAGCCTTCGCTCCTTAGCTGAACGAAGGCTTCTGGTGGGGGTGTGACGACGTAAAATCGAGTCAAAGTATGCAGGAGCTGAGTGCGTGGTGGCTCTGTAGGCAAGCATCAGCGACTTAAACTTGATGCGAGCAGCGAGTGGTAGCCAGTGCAGAGAGATGAAGAGTGGTGTGACGTGAGTCCTTTTGGGCTCGTTGAAGACCAGACGTGCCGCTGCATTCTGGATCATTCGAAGTGTTTGGATCGCACAAGAGGGGAGTCCAGCCAGAAGCGCATTGCAGTAGTCAAGTCTAGAAATAACCAGGGCCTGGATAAGAAGCTGTGTTGCGTGTTCTGTTAGGAACGGTCTGATCTTCCTGATGTTGTAGAGCGCAAACCTGCAAGAGCGAGCTGTCTTAGCAATGTGATCTCTGAAGGACAACTGGTCATCAAATGTAACTCCAAGATTTCTGACTGATTTCTGACCGTAACTGTGCATTATGGGTATTCTCTAGCCGTTGAGCTTACATTGGCTGCACACTCGTTATTGCTGTGCATTGTGGGATTGAATGAGTGCACTCGATAACGTCTATGGTTTCGGACACCACTATAAATGGCTATCCCCTCAAATAGTTACCTATTTAAGGAAATTTCGGACACAGCCTTGGTCAACTTATGATGACAATGAACAGAGCAAACTATAAAAAATATAACTGAACCAAACAAAAAAATATTCATATTCAACCCAGTAATTACACTCAGCAAAATCGCTTGATCTCAGTTTTGAAATCCAGCAGTCGGAGCACAACCCCCCTCCCCCCCCCCAGCCTCCCCCCCCCATCCTTTTGAGTGGACCTCACATCACCCAGCTTTTCTACAGCCAGCAGTTACAAATTAATGCCTGAGGACTCTTTTCCGGCTCTTTCCTGAGCTCTACTCAATGCAGAACGCTCTAGCTGAGTGAATGGATACTGTTGCTGCAGTTGCTAGGAGAAGCCTGCTCAGGCTTGGTGTCTTCACAAGGGCCTCACTGTCTT
Organism: Gobio gobio; assembly: GCF_949357685.1. NCBI lineage: Eukaryota > Metazoa > Chordata > Actinopteri > Cypriniformes > Gobionidae > Gobio > Gobio gobio. Next base: position 8,927,964 of record NC_137112.1, on the reverse strand, counting down.
ATCATTCACAGTAAGGACATGGCAATTGGGATAAAAGAGAGTGACATTCTGAGGAAAGAACAAATGTCTTTAATTTCAGGCTTACAGACCTCTTACAACCTAGAGGGAAAATTCAGTGTGTGCAATAATTTCTGTTTAGCTGTTCCTTACACACCCTTTGCAAACAAAACCAACAGAGGATTTTTATTCACCTGCACAAATATCAATGTCTTTCCTCCGAGCGAGCTCTCAGGCCTGACATAAAAAGCAATCTTTATTGAGATGTAATTAATTTCTTATATTTAAAGGGGATTTGTGTGTGGAAGAGAGGCTTTAAACAGTATTATAATCAACAAAGACCTACTAAGAGGCTGAAAGATGCAAAGCCTCCTCAAGTAACAATGGAATCAGGTTGAAATAAGCTTATGCTCACTAAGAGTCAATCCATATTTGGAGCAGTGTTCCGTGAATTGTAGAGTGGTGTTTAATAGTATCAATGAGATCTGAATTGGATTTATTCAGCACTGAATGCTCTCCTTTAATTGTGGATTGGCCTTCAGTCCATTAAGTGTGGAATTGGGCTAGATATATCTTGATTCACTAGTGAAATGTTTCTTAAGCCAGTCGATATGTGTCAGTGTGACTGCGATTATTCAGACAGCACAGCCACAAATGAACCAATTAAACGTTAAACAATACAGGCCATCTCTACAATTGTGAATGAACAACAAGCATATTCTGTAAAGTACAGTATAGCAGAGTATAATAGATGCAAATGAGAGGAGACAGACCACTATTTAAAAAATGAATGGTAGAAATCATAATACTTGGCAACAGTAAGAATGGAAGCCATGCCTTTCATCTAAAGGACCAATCACCTTTTTGATAGGAACACCATGTGATTAGTCTGGGTAAACCCAGCCTGATCTGCCGGCGATTTGATTTCGCCCTGCAAAAAAAACTGTACATTAATATCTACTGCTTCTGTTACACTTTTGCAGGAACCAATTACAGACTGGCTTATCCACCTGGCGCGCTATTGGCGGGTTTAACGCGATGCCGGATAGAGAAGCGATGGGTCGTTGCCTGTTGATCACGCCTCTTGTCGTCTGATTGGTTGAAGGATTATCCAATTGCACACAGAGTCATTTAATTTATGCTCGTTTTTTCACAAAGGATCTAAAGGATTATTAGGAACACCTGTTCAAGTTCTCATTAATGCAATTATCTAATCAACCAATCACATGGCAGTTGCTTCAATGCATTTAGGGGTGTGGTCCTGGTCAAGACAATCTCCTGAACTCCAAACTGAATATCAGAATGGGAAAGAAAGGTGATTTAAGCAATTTTGAGCATGGCATGGTTGTTGGTGCCAGACGGGCCGGTCTGAGTATTTCACAATCTGCTCAGTTACTGGGATTTTCACGCACAACCATTTCTAGGGTTTACAAAGAATGGTGTGAAAAGGGAAAAACATCCAGTATGCGGCAGTCCTGTGGGCGAAAATGCCTTGTTGATGCTAGAGGTCAGAGGAGAATGGGCCGACTGATTCAAGCTGATAGAAGAGCAACTTTGACTGAAATAACCACTCGTTACAACTGAGGAATGCAGCAAAGCATTTGTGAAGCCACAACATGCAAAACCTTGAGGCGGATGGGCTACAACAGCAGAAGACCCCACCGGGTACCACTCATCTCCACTACAAATAGGAAAAAGAGGCTAAAATTTGCACGAGCTCCCCAAAATTGGACAGTTGAAGACTGGAAAAATGTTGCCTGGTCTGATGAGTCTCGATTCCTGTTGAGACATTCAGATGGTACTCTGATGGAGTCAGAATTTGGTGTAAACAGAATGAGAACATGGATCCATCATGTCTTGTTACCACTGTGCAGGCTGGTGGTGGTGGTGTAATGGTGTGGGGGATGTTTTCTTGGCACACTTTAGGCCCCTAAGTTGGGCATCGTTTAAATGCCACAGCCTACCTGAGCATTGTTTCTGACCATGTCCATCCCATTATGACCACCATGTACCCATCCTCTGATGGCTACTTCCAGCAGGATAATGCACCATGTCACAAAGCTCAAATCATTTCAAATTGGTTTCTTGAACATGACAATGAGTTCACTGTACTAAAATGGCCCCCACAGTCACCAGATCTCAACCCAATAGAGCATCTTTGGGATGTGGTGGAACGGGAGCTTCGTGCCCTGGATGTGCATCCCACAAATCTCCATCAACTGCAAGATGCTATCCTATCAATATGGGCCAACATTTCTAAAGAATGCTTTCAGCACCTTGTTGAATCAATGCCACGTAGAATTAAGGCAGTTCTGAAGGCGAAAGGGGGTCAAACACAGTATTAGTATGGTGTTCCTAATAATCCTTTAGGTGAGTGTATATATATATATATATATATATATATATATATATATATATATATATATATATGTTTTTTTGTTTTTTTTTAATGATAGCATAATGAAGCATAGTATAGGTAAGTGTATTATGGTACAGGGTTTCACTTTATTTTGATGGTCCTTTTAACATATTCTGTTTACTATAAGTAATGTTGCACCTACATGTCTACTACCTCTCATTGGAGTGTTAGTAGGCTGGTAGGGCTAGGGTTAGAATTAGCTGACGTAGTTGCGAAGTTACTTACAGTCTTTAGAATGTCTGGAGCATCAGAATAAATAGTAAGATATTAAGCACACAGTCTACTACTCTAATGAGAGTTAGTTGACGTAGTTATAAAGTTACTTATAGTTAATAGAATATTATAGTTACCTAGTACAGTACTATAGTTTCATCTAGTGCAGTATAATGTAGTAGCCTAATGAAGAAAAGAACATCAACCTCTCTGAAATCAAAGTTGTCCTCTCGTCTATCACAAGGGACAGAATATAGGCCACAGCCAAAGCAATCTGGCATCACTAAACCTTGAGGAGAGCCAAGCGTGACCTCCTCTAGAATGCACCATTGTGCTCCAAGATGGGCTGAATGCCACAGCGCCTCACCTGTAGTGTCCGGTTACTGGCCGAAGTGATAGTTTGACCTTTCTACTTGTGGCCCGTTCTGATCTCTCATGTTTTATTTACGCTGTTCAGAACGTGTCTCTGTACCCATATACTGCAAAGTGATATCGCATCCTCACGCATAAGCCACAAACAAAAAGGGTGTTTTTAATAGATTTTGGCCCTGCTTTGCTGCTCTGGTTTCAAGCTGATGGTTCTCAGGTTTCCTAGACAACACAAACAATTAGCGGAGGCCACGGAGGGGAGAGTCAGCCTGCTAATTATCCACGGAACCTACTAGAGAACACGGGCACGGATCAACGCTCCAGTCTTCTGCAGGGACCCGCTGCGGCAAACAGACAAAGACTGATAAGGAAATTATTTTATGTATGATAACATATTGTTTAACAGTTTATCATTCTGTTAGCTACACGTGACACCGTTTTGCAGATTCCCATGGTCCTGATCCGCTGCCCGGTCCTGAATCTAAATGTTGCAATTAAACAGACATTTAGAGACCCCTAAAGGCTTCTTTCCTTACACAGTTAAACATTTTTCCATCCCCCTAATGGTCATTATGTGTTTTAATGGCAGCTAAGACCTGGTAAACTACAAAAGATTAGAGTCCATCTTCTGGTTTCCCGTTGAGATGAAAGTAAGAGGAAATGGTGATAAATCTTGGGCTGCTTTGAGCCAGTCTATTTAACAATTGTACATGTGTGTAGTCAAGTGTGTGCACAAATAAGTGCAAACCAACTTGTTATCTCCCCAAGCAGGTATTTTACAGCAATACAAGTATATTGAAAGACTAACATCTACATCGCAAACACACAAATCACTTTTAAAAAAGTATTTTTCAAGCTTGTCCAGCGGGTGTAAACGGACAAGCGTTTGATTCTTTTAACTGTAATGTGAGACTTTTTTTCATCATGACTTCAAATGTGGCTCATCTAATGGAGAACATATCTGTACTGTAATAGGAGTCCAACAACAGACTTTTTCAATTAGTGAGGTCAACTTTTTTCTTTTTTTTGCATTAATATTTGTTTGTGTCTTTGCCTAAAAGGGGTGAATTTAGAAATGTAACTTCTCAGAGGGGGCTTTAGGGTACTGCGCTTCAGCAGACTACGACTGTTGTTGGACTATGAACAAGCTAAAACCTTTATAGAATTTGCATCTTTAAATTCATCCCCTCCAGTACAAAAATAAGTAAATAAAATAAAAACAACTACTCTAAACGCATGGATGAAAGGGTTAGTTCACCAAAAATTAAAATTCTGTCATTAATTCCTTACCCTCAAGTCGTTCCAAACATGTAAGATCTTTGTTAATCTTTGGAACACAAATTAAGGTATTCTTGATGAAATCTGAGAGCTTTCTGACCTGCTGCAACTGCAACATAATGGCCACTTTCAATGCCCAGAAAGGAAGTAAAGACGTTGTTACAGCGTTTCAATCTTAATTTTATGAAGCAACGCAAATACTTTTTGTGGGCCAAAATAGCGACTTCATTCAACAGTTTCTTCTCTTCCATGTGAATCTCTGACGCTGTTTACATGGGCACCACGACGCATGCGTGTGATGAGGACGCAGGAGCTAGCCAATAATGAGCCAGCGTTTTGACTTTGTACCCGGAAGTGCTGCACTGCATTTACAATGTTAACAGCATCAGAAACTGACAAGGAAGATAAGAAACTGTTGAATAAAGTCGTTATTTTTTTGTTTGTTTCTATGCGCACAAAAAGTATTCTCGTCGGTCAGAGAGATCTCGTATTTCATCAAAAATATTTTAAAGCGGTCATGAACTGGCTGTTTTCTGAGGTCAACTTATGGCGTTTGAGTGATTTTTACATTCAAAAACATCATAATGAATAAGTAATAGGCCCTGGTTTTGAGGCTCTCTCAAGAAACGCCCAGTTTTTATGGGCGTGCCGCACTGAAGACTTGGAAGTAAACGCCCACGGCTAGGATTGGATAAGATTTGCATATTTAATGAGCTTCAGCTCCCCTGTCAGTACATGTGGGAATTGTTTTGAAAGCGTGTGGGAAACAGCAACCGGAATGATTCGCCCACAGGGCTCGCAAAATGTCTTTATCAAACAAACACAATGATTTATATCTCGCATCCACCTGCGATTGATTGGAATGTTATTTTTTTTATTACTTGGCCCGCCCCGATCGGTGAATATAACTGCGAACCGTATACACATACACATACACACACACACACACACACACACACACACACACACACACACACACACACACACACACACACACACACACACACACACACACACACACACACACACACACACACACACACACACACACACACACACACACACACACACACACACACACACACACGCGCACTCCCTTCAAATATCAAGTCAAGAGAGTGAACAACGCACATCAAGAAAGGAATGTTATTTCACTATTTAAGATAGCCCATCAGCAGGCCGGGCTTACGTTTTGGTAGCCTGACTGCGAGCCCTAGCCCATAAATGTCCGAGTCTGATCCCGAATCGCAATGAACCAACAAAACACAAATAAAGGATTATTCAGCCTTTGACAGCGTGCTAAGGTATGTTCAGTTAGACATGTACACATAATCAATATGATCTGTGACAATGCAATACTATCACATATAAAAACATTTTTTACTCACATTAGTGTGTTGCTTCATTCATTCATGTAATCTCGTCCTGTCTGCTAATCCAGTCTCTTGTTTACAAACAAATCTGTGGTTAAATGAAGGAGCAGGCGTGCAATGTCTTCCCCATGTGAGCCGGATATTCATTAAAAATAAAGTTCATCCATGCATTCATAATATTTGAAAATCCGAATGAAGCTTATGTGGTTTGTTTACTGCTTAGAAGTTCGACACGGTTTAGCTCTATGTAGGCCTATATCATCTCAGGCACGAGTCGGTGGGCGGGGCTACAGAAGCAGGCGTACATATTTATCTGTTGAGGCGGCTTTTCAGCATACGATGATGTCAAGGGTCGTCATATTCTGAGATTGATCGTTTTCTGGGCCTGGTGTCAATAAAAGCTTTTCTTTGACTAACACGGAAGTTTTCAGCTCCGAAACTTACAGGATATTCTTATATCAGGATGAACTTTTATATATCAAAGGCTCAAGGGAAAGTTGATTTCTCAATTCATCACCCCTTTAATTTGTGTTCTGAAGATGAACGAAGGTCTTACAGGTTTGGAACGACATGAATTTGAGGAATTAATGGATTAATGGAAATTTGAATTTTTGGATGAACTAACCCTTAAAGTACAGATTTTTCTCTCACTTGATCATAAAACCGTGCATTGTTGTAGACATTCATTTTCTGGTCATATGTAAAATATTTAAAAGTTTTGCCCTCTAGTTGTAAAATTAGCACCACTGATGTTTAGCATCATGCTGTAGGAGACAGAGCCTAAAATATACACTGAAAAAGTCTGTTGGATTTACATGATTTAATTGTGTACATCGTCACAATTGTACATCGGAATCAATTAAGTTAAAAAAATATATATAATTTGATCATGTAACTTCAACATCATAGACTGAATACATTTTAAGTGACCGAATTAAGTAGTCTCAAAGTGAATTTGATATGGCTCCCTGACATGATTAATTCATTCAATATCATATGTTCATTCATTCACTAAAATTTCATATATTTTAATGTTACACAACTGAATTATAATACTGCGCTAGTTGACAAACTTGCTTGTAACAGCAAACATTAGCATCTTAAATGCTAAGCATTAAAAGCTCCTTCAGTAAATCCGTTATGAAATTGTTTTAGTCCACAGCCTAAACAAATGCTCAACACTTCTCCACAATCATAACCCACTGTAATTTAAATTATTCTAATAATTCCAACATATTTGAATATTAAACACTATTAAAACCACATTTAACCTCTCTTGATTTAGCCATATGCAAAGCATGCTGGGAACTAACAAGCCCCTCCCAGTTTCAGTTAATGTAACACAAATCATTCAGGTAATCGCAACACAAACGGATTAAGTAAACTTCAATTTGACTTATATTTAAATGAATTTAACACAATCAAATTAAGTAAGGACAAAATGTATGCTTTAGCTCATTTTAATTAAGCAATTTGAACAAGCATTAAAATATTTTTTTTTTCAGTGTACTGTCTGCAGGGTTTATTAATATGCATATTACTTAGATTTAATTTCTTGAAATATTGAGTAATTAAATTTCTATGAACATTATAATGCCAAACAAATCTGCTAAAAAAAGATCTACCTTTGTTTTTAGTTGCATAATATGCCTTATGTTTTTACACACAATTGTTTTATAGTAGACCAAAGCTTTTAAATTCAGTTAAGAAGTGTGTTTCCAGTTTGTCATAGCTGATAATACTCAAAGGCATTTTAACATTTGGAGCAATTGTGCCACCTGGTGGGGAATACATTACTAAAAAATGGGCAGTACATTTCCACACATGCTCAGTTTACTGCACATCATGGCCCAAACAGATTCATTCAATTATGTACTGGTAAATGCTCTACCAAAAGATATAAATATAACCTGAGCTGCGTCAAACGGCAACAAATATTTTTGTACAGCTCATATATCTCGTTTCAAATGCCAAAGGATAAATCAGCCACATGCAGCTGTGCTTTTTAAGCTCTCAATGAATCATAACGTGTCTGTTACAAATCTCTGGGGATTTCATAGCGACAATTAATGACTTTTAGACTACTCATTGACTTGCAATGCATGCAATCCTTCATGGATCAACAGTTGATCAGCTGCAGTGGGTCAGCTGTAAGATTCCCATAGTATACGTGATTCTTTTCCAGCAAATGAGAAAAATATCCTTCAAAAAATTATATTTAAAACCCAATATTTTAGAGCTGTTTTCACACTTTATGGAAAAAAGGCAATTGCAGTATATTCAGACCAGACCCATCCCCTCCACTCCTGGTTTGAGGTCATCCCTTCAGGGCGCAGGCTACATATACCACTGGGCGCTGCATGGCAAAAGAACACGCTCAAAAAAATAACTCATTGGACAAACTCAATTTAATTGAGGGCAGGTTTTCCATCTGATAAATATGTGTAGCCCCAACTCATAAAAAATTAATTCATGCAATGAAATGTAATTTGGTTAGCCTGGATGCCAGCCAAATTTAGCCCCGCCCACAACATTTGAGGTCGGGAAGTTCGGTCTGGACTCGATCCGTTGTGGAGCAACTATGCTATGGTTCGGACCAATCAAATTGTCAGGGCGGGCTTTATACGATGATGGACAGATGATCAACAGTAACGTCATCATCCACGTCACCAAAGAGCGCTTGGGTTGAATTAATTCTAATCCTAAACGGAGAACTTGTTCGTATATGCATTCACCTTTACTATTTCTCTCAAAAATGATGATCGTGTTGGTAAGTACTCCGAGTATCCTTAAATTCTTTTTACAACACTGGCAAATCGTTTAAACTCGTCTTCTTCTTCTACTTCTTCCAGCGTGCTTGCAGTTGAGTTCTGTTGACAACTATGCGTCACTCAACATACATCCCTTACTCCGTTGCTCTGATTGGTTGTAGGTCTATCCAATTGAGTGCAGAGGTATTTTCTTTCCTAGTTCGGTTGAAACACGCCTCATAATCACAGCCCAAAGGAGCAGGAGCAGACTCATATTCTGACTAGAATCTGAGTATGTCAACGTCAGGCTATAATTTGGTGGTACAACTCAATTTTATCAAATAGAGTTTTAATTACATTACTTACAACATGACTTTTTATACTTGTCAAACTTAAATTAAAACATTTTTAATTGGAAAATCTATTAAAAGCAGTTTAATTTATCATCACAAATAATGAAAACATAAGAAAACACTGGTATCACTCCAGACATTAGCATAGATCACTGAGTGCCCATCCTAAACACAGGCGCCACTCTTCAGCATAATGATAACCACAAAATTCAAAAACATTACAGAAACTCAGATGTCCAACATAACTGAACATTAAACTCTAACATTAACTAACAACATCGTTCCCTTTACCGAAAAAAAACCTTAAAATAACACATTAATACCTAAATGTACCCTCCTAATGCAGTCAATTGCAAAGCATGCTGGGAACTAAAGATCCACTGCCCAGTTAGTTATGTCAACAAAAATGATTAATGTAGTTTTAACACTTATGAATTGAGTAAACTTCAGTTTTAAATATATTAGGTTGATTGAACACAATTAAATTAAGTTGTGACAAAATGAGATTAATAGTTGAGATTAAAAATGAGATGTTTAAGTAAAGTGAACAGAATTTAACTGTGTGATATCTATAAAGGGCCTGAATAATTTCTTTAGTGCATAAAATATAATTTCTTCCACTGGCTAGGACTGTTTTAAATCAAATTGAGGTACCATATATTGGGTATAGGGTGTGTATGCGTGTTTGCATGTGACAGGTGAAGTGAATAACACTGATTATCTCTTCATTACTGCACCTGTTAGTGGGTGGATATATTAGGCAGCAAGTGAAAAATTTTTCCTCAAAGTTGATGTGTTAGAAGCAGGAAAAATGGGCAAGCGTAAGGATTTGAGCGAGTTTGACAAGGGCCAAATTGTGATGGCTAGACGACTGGGTCAGAGCATCTCCAAAACTGCAGCTCTTGTGGGGTGTTCCCGCTCTGCAGTGGTCAGTATCTATCAAAAGTGCTCCAAGGAAGGAACAGTGATGAACCGGCGACAGGGTCATTGATGCACGTGGGGAACGAAGGCTGGCCCGTGGGGAGCTGATCAAACAGACGAGCTACTGGAGCTCAACTTGCTCATGAAGTTAATGCTGGTTCTGATAGAAAGTTGTCAGAATACACAGTGCATCACAGTTTGTTGTGTATGGGGCGGCATAGCTGCAGACCAGTCAGGGTGCCCATGCTGACCCCTGTCCACTGCCGAAAGCACCAACAGTGGGCACGTGAGCATCAGAACTGGACCACGGAGCAATGAAAGAATGTGGTCTGGTCTGATGAATCACGTTTTCTTTTACATCAAGTGGATGGCCGGGTGTGTGTGCGTTGCTTACCTGGGGAACACATGACACCAGGTCTGTATATGTACATATGGTATATAAACAAGCTGATGTATATTAAAAATTGAAAATGCATGTTTTTTTTTTATTGAAAAAGAGTAAATGTTCCATTACAATTTAAAAAAGAACACTTACAATGTATTTAATATTAAATTCAACATTTCAAGTTTAAGTTTAGCTGTCTAATACGGATACAGAGATGCAATTTTAAATGTTTATGTATGTTTATTAAAAAGTGAAAGTGCTTCTAATATAAAGATTTGAAATTATAATATTTATTCAAATATTTTTGTATAATACATTTAATACATTTAAACTTTTTTAATTGTTTGGATTGGTTATATTTTCTCATTAAATAATAAATAACTCTTAATAATAAAGAACCATCTAACTTGGATTCAAAGAACCATTTTGGGGTTCCATATATGAAGCAGGTGATAGAACCATTTCTGGTTCTAAATAGAACCATTTCTTTTAAGAGTGTACAACTGCAGGTTTACATTTGTGTTTTAGGCCTGTAGTAAACTGTGTGGGAGGAAAACATTAGTATTAATATTTAAGGTCAAGCCAAAATAATGAAAGAGATAATTGATGTGTAGGCTGGAATTATTAATTTGCAGACAAACATGCTCTTTATCGGTACAGATTTAGGTGGTCAAAACAACTTACAGTGTTATAGGATTAAGCAAATACATCTTTCTAGAACATTTGCCACAGTAAAAAGTCATAAAAATCATATTCAAAGTTATATTCATAAACGCTGTAGACATTCAGCAATATTTCATATTTTATGTAAACAGTGTGCCACACTATTATTAATAAGCTGGTTAAATTTTTTCCCCTTTCTATTTTTGGCTCTCTTGCTCCTGATTTTTCTGTGCTTATGCATGGGATTTTTAAATTGGCAGTTCAGAAAACGTGTATGTTATTTTCCCCTGTCAAATTAAATCACTTCCAGTTCCTGTGACCTACTGAATTCCTCTGGTTTAATGGAATGGCAAGAATTCTAAGGTTTTATGATGAGTGGTGAACTTTTTAGCTCATTGTTTGTATAAATTCCATAATTTGACCTAGTTTAATGGACATGTTGAAATACTTGGTTATTCAATCTGTCTATTACATACATTTTCAAGAATGAAAGTATTTAAAAGGATTTTATTAAAACTAAGGAAAACTAAGGCTAATTTAATGAAACAAAATATCCGAGCAGTCATTTTGTAACTCCAACATTCCAGAGTCTCAGATCATCCTCTATCTCTGCCTACAACCCACAATTTAGCCTTCAAAACGAAGTGTTGTTTCTTATTTCAGAGAGTTTTTTTTCTCTTAATGGAGTGAAATGAGACCTGTGCTAATGCTGAAAGAGAGAGAAAGAGAGGGGATTTCTGCTTTAAGAGTCCTGTGTAAAGATCATTGATCAGATACTCATTTGTTGCAGAGGCTGAAGTGCACCACGGACAGGTTCAGTTACTCGTCTCCAGGGTTCTTATACATTCTGGTGTCTGGACCCATCTTACTTTAAATCTGACCCAATTTTACTCGTACACATTCACTGTCCGACATCAGCCAACCAGAAGCTGCTAAACTTCAGCTAGCACAGTTAACTATTTAGGATTCATCTTTTTATAACATAATCAATGTTCAAACAACTGTGCAAACACAAATGTGATCAAATTTACATTCTTTTTTTACATTCATTTACCTCTTAAATTCTGCAGACCCTGTACAGGTGTGACATCAAGTATATACTTTCAATTTGAAATGTCTGTGGAGGAGCTCTGACCTCATGTGGTACCATTTGAAAGCTTAGAGTCTCTTCTTTCTGGGGACATGCATCACTTTGGCATTTGTTTTACACAAAGTAACTTATTTACACTAAATTACTCAGGGACCATTTCCGCCTGGATTTGGCCTATCCAAATTGAAAAGCTTCCCATACACACATACAGTGGTCTAAATACAAAATTTTGGTGTCATTTTACTAGAAACTCTTTGAAGTTACAAAAACCACCGCTAAAATTGATAAACAAATACAGTAAGTATATGCTGTCTGAGCTGTAATAACCTAAAAAAAAAGAGGTGCTATTTGATTTTGTTGGTTATAAATTCATTTTTGAAAGTGTGAAACCCAGGTCCTGTGTGCTCTAGCACCCTGCAGACATTTTGGGCTGTTTCCACTAGATTCCAGAAAATACTGGAAAATGCATGCAAATACAAAAATATCAGGATCATGTATGCAAGATTTATTCAAATGAATCTAAATGGAGGAATATTACGCCCCCCCCCCATCCCCATATACAGTGGTATAAATGCAACATTCAATGTCATTTTACAGAAAACCCTGAAATTAAACACTTCTGAAAGTGATAAATATTATAGTATATGTTGTGTGTCATATAATAAACATGTTCAATATTTTAAACAGACAAACAAAATAGGCGTTTAGATTTTTTGGTTATAAATACATTTTTGAAAGTGTAAAGCTCAGGCCCAGGGGTTCCTCCCTTCAGACCCATTTGAATACATCTTGCATACAACATGATACAGACAAAGTTATTTTTTCCAGTATTTTCTGGAATCTAGTGGAAACAGCCCAAACTGTCTGCAGGGTGCTAGAGCTTTTTTGTGTATTTAGACCACTGTTTGTGGGTATGGGAAGCTTTTCAATTGGGTTGGCCAAATCCAGGCGAAAATCCCCAGAAATGGTCCCAGAGCTTAAGTGGTTAAAACAAAAAGCTAATATTAATGCTCTCTTTTATTAATAAAAGTTCATATTTGGAGTATAACAGAATAGCAACACAACAAATAAAACAAACTTTTAAACAGCTATATCAGGGGAGTTTCATTTATCACAAAATATTACAAGCTGTCCACCAGCAAAGCATGTTGTACAATAACACTCGATAATATCATAAACTATATATGGCATAAACTATGATATAATATAATGTCTTTATTTAGTTAATTATAACTAGTTATAATAATTATAACTTTTAATTATAAAATCAAGCCACACTGTAAAAAAATTCAGTAAAAATAGGGCACAATGTACTGTATAAATATGAAGGAATTTTGCTTATAGTTTTTTTTTTTTTCAGGTGTTTTACCTGTATTTCGAATTACACATTGCATTAGTTTGTGTTTTAAGGGTTAACGGAAATTGCCATACAATTACTGGATAATGTCCTGGCAGAAAATGACCAGTACATTTTCCGTTTTTATTTTGACAGTGCAGTGTATCATATCAGTAGCCTATAAAAGTATTACATAAAGCGGGTGGCAGCCATGTTGAGATCACATGACCACCCTCAGTTTTAATTGTGGAATAAATGAATCATGGGTGAAAAATATGGCTGTCATTATATTACAATTGCAATGAAAACCTGCATTTGTGTGATGCTTCATCCACACCACTAGATGTCAGTATAAAGTCCAAGATCACTGATGACTCAGTGAGTGGAAGACACACAAGCAAATGTATAGGGTTGTGCACCTTTAAAATATAAGGCTACTTCAGTCCATTGATAAAAAAAAAAGTAAAAATGTAATTAAACTTTTGAACGGATTAGACATTTGTACTGTCTTTTATATAAACCAGGAACTGTCAATTTAGAACATAAACACCTGTTCTTTCAGAGTTAAATTCCTTCCCATAGCGTGATTATTTTTAGGATCATTTAGAAAGGATTTTGTCTGATTGGTCTAATCTTCCTCAGTAGGTCTCTGGCACAGGAAGCATTAGCACAACTTGACATCCCATTTAGCAGTAGGGCAATCACATGCGAGTGCTCTGCTCAGGAGTTGGCTGATGTAGCCGTATTAATCCTGATCCTAGACCAGCTTTGTTGTTACTCATTATAATTTAGGAGCAGAGATGCTCATCCAAGAACAGCCTGAGCATTGTTGTTCCTAAAAGGTTTCCACCCAAAGCACGTACAATGCCAAAACAGAGGCTATGCTTGGAATGGAACTGAATATGCTGTTAACTGCATAATGCTCAGTATACAAACAGTGTGCAATATATAATACATTTTAAAGGGATAGTTCACCCAAAAATAATTGACTCACCCTCAAGTAGGGTGGCCATTTCCATAACACCAAAAAGGAGGACACTTTTCGGCATTCAGTGAGGCAAGAATAATTGCATAGGACTCTGGTGTACTCCCAATTACAATACAATTTTGTCCATCGTATCGATTCTGCAATAGCCTACTCTATTCATTGCCAGACAATTTGATCTACGATATATCTTGATGTAGACGTATGTGTAACAGAAGAGGCAAAAAAGTGTTTGTTCACAGTATTGGTATTTATTCAAGACATTGTGATGTCTGTTTCAAAAACTGACCATGGAGATGAACCTTTCTGGCAAAGTGCACAGTGCCTGAAAACATAAAATTTCTGGACTTCTGGAAATAACAGAAATTCATAAATAAACAAATAATGAATTTGAAAAATAAATAAATAACACATTTCAGTCCTTAACAAAAAAGTTCACCCTCTGCAGCAGCTATATCAGATATTTATTTGACACCGCTTTCAGCCAATCATTTGTTTGACCAGATATCTTACGGCATTAGACGCTATGCTGCTGCGTCCTAATAAAGATTATAGAGTGGGTTTTTTTTAGGCAGATTCAGCTTCCAAAAAGGAGGACAAATGAGTGTCCGACTTGAGGCTGCGCCGGACAGGGGGCTTAAAATTCGGACTGTCTGGCCAAAATCCGGAAGTATGGCCACCCTACCCTCAAGCCATCTTAGGTGTATATGACTTTCTTCTTTCGACCAAACACAACCGGTTTTATAATGGAAGTTTTATAATGGAAGTGGAAGGTACCATTTTATTTGAAGCCCATAAAAGTGCATTCAAAAACTCTAAAAAATGCTGGGTTAAAAACAACCCAATTTGGGTTGAAAATTTGGGCTGTTTTAACCCAGTGAATGGGTCATTTTAACCCAGCGGTTGGGCTAAATGTTTGCTTAAAACAACCCAATTGCTGGGTTAGTTCATTTTCAACCCAACTTGTTTTTTTTTTAACCCAGCATTTTTTAGAGAAAGTAATCCATACGACTCCAGTGGGTTAATGAAGACCTTCTAAAGTGAAGCAATCCCTTTTTTAATTTAAAAGATAATTAAATGCTATTTACACTACGTGTAAATAGCGATAGATGCTAGTTACACCAAGTGAAAATAACATATTTTCTTGGCGATAGATGATACACTCTAAAAAATGCTGGGTTAAAAATAACCCAAGTTGGGTTGAAAATGGACTAACCCAGCAACTGGGTTGTTTTAACCCAATGATTGGGTTGTTTTAAACAAACATTTAACCCAACCGCTGGGTTAAAACAACCCAATCGCTGGGTTAAAACAGCACAATTGCAGGGTTAAAACAATTCAATTGCTGGGTTAAAACAGCCCAATTGCTGGGTTAGTCCATTTTCAACCCAACTTGGGTTGTTTTTAACCCGGCATTTTTTAGAGTGTATTTACACTAAGTGCAAATAGTGATAGATGCTATTTACTAAGTGAAATAGCATATTAAGGGAAAATAATTATATATTCTATTTATACCATATAAAAGTAGATCTTTGCAGTATGTGTAAACAGTAATTAGATGCTATTTATACTTTATTTTAACAGATACATACTATTTGCACCTCAGTATTGTTGTACAGGATGCAATAATAACAACAGTGTAAATGATTATATTTATTACATTTTTTAAATGAATGCACTTTAATGGGACAATAAAGGCCCCTACACCTATCCCTAACCCTACCCAATACATGCTTTTATTATTATTAAACATTTTATTAGGCACTTTATTTCCATTTTTAGAACATTTTCTTAATTTTTATTTCCAATGTTATATGTGATAGGAAAAGAGAGAAGAGCGAGCTCTGCAAAAGGCGGATCCGAACCCGGGTTGATCGCGTCAAAAACTAGATCTTTAAGCCTTATGCTTTACTGACTACACCATTGAAAACATTGAAATATGCCTGTAATTTTTTATCCTTGTTTCTCCAAAACAGGTATTGTTAGGCGGAGCTAGTGCGAATAGCACTTGCCAACAAGGCACGCTATTTGCACTTGGTGTAAATAGACACTCCGTTTTCATTTTAGGGGGACTCAGCTCCCAGTGAGGGTATGAAAAAAATGGTAACACCTCAGTTTAGGGTCCAATTCTCACTATTAACTAGTAGCTTATTAGCATGCATATTACTAGGATATTGGCTGTTTATTAGTACTTATAAAGGGAAATATTAATGCCTTATTTGGAATGACCATTTTTTGCATCCCTTAATCATACCCTGGAATGTAGGCAGGGTTTTATAATCACTGAGATCCCAAATGTAAGGAAGTTAGGGTGGTTGGGGGGCATGCTTTATGATCTACATATGTGCATATTAAGATGTTCTGAAGGCCCAAAAATTAGATAACAATAGCGTGAAAACCATGTCAGTGGGCAGTAGATTATTCGTCTTTCTTCTTATCTCCACATTTTTCTCTTTGTTTTTATCTTGCCCTTTCTCTTCCCCTCCTATGAGCTTTGACTAATATAGTTTTTCCACTTTTGTCATATAAACTGTCACAATTCACCAGTGTGAGTGCCTGTGATTACCACCTGAGGGCACTCCACCCCGGACTGTCACTCCATCAAGGACTACATTTCCCATAACTCTTTGCCTGGACCACCTGTGTCTCATTACCCTGTTTACCTCACCCTACACTCTAAAAAAAAAGGCTCGTAATCATAGGGGAACCTTTTTTAGTGCTATATAGCACCAATTTTGGTTCTTCAGCGGTTCTTCAGAGGTGCTATATAGCACCTTAGTCAAAGAACCAGTGAAGAACCTCTGAAGAACTGCTGAAGAACCTCTGAAGAACCGCTGAAGAACCACTGAAGCACCAAAATTGGTGCTATATAGCACTAAAAAAGGTTCCCCTATGATTACGAGCCAAGAACCATTTTTGGTGCAATATAGAACCTTTTTTTTTTAGAGTGTATATAAGCCTGGTTATCTCAGTCATTCATTGCAAAGTCTTGTTTAGTGTTCACTGCATTTCTGAGCGTTCTTTCCGGGTTTCATGTCTTTCAGTTTTTTTGTTTACTTGCCTGTTTCTGGATTACTCTCCTCCCCGTGTTCCCTACCTTGTTGTGTTTGTTTGTTTCAACTGCCCGCCTGTGTTTTGACCTTGCCTGTACCATTGACTACGATTGTAATTTACAAGTGATGGCAAAAGGAGGCTTCCTGAACCACTGAGACCTCGCAGCCCATTGCTTCACCAAAAGGTTCATTACCTGAAGCTTCATTCATCATTGCTCACTAGCGACACCTAGCTACTGTACAAAGAAATCGCAGACAAATCCATTAATCCTGAGCCAGTGACCTGAGGAGACATTTGTCCATTGCCTGGGTATAAAATAAAATATGTATCTTTCTCTGCCGGACTTTACTTGCACAAAGACAACTGTCAGACACACTGTTTATTAATTATTCATAAATTGTTTGGATAGTGACAGTATGAACAACAAAAGTTTGAGTGCAGTGCTTATGGTGGAGGGAATGTACTAACTGAAACAGAGCAGTCTGGGGTGGGACAAGTGAATAATTGTCACTGTTTTTTGTGTGTGCAGTGTGCACAGTTTATTGTGTAGTTTTAGTATGTAGTGTATTGTGTAGGGCTCATGGGACTGGGGATGTAGCAAACTGCAGCACAGCAGTTTGGGGTGGGTGAAGGAAGTATTATAATTGATTTTTATTGAGGAACATAATTCTGTTTAGTGTGTTGGGGTTGAGACGATTCCTCTTCATGGACAAAACCTCTTCAGCCTTGGAAAAGATCTTTTCACAAGGAACAAAGAATGCAGTTGAACATAAAAATGCCAGTGCCAGCTGGTATAAGTGAGGATATTGATGATTCTGTTGAGCCCATATAGTGGATCCTCAGATCTTGTGAGATTTACTTCTGATAAATACCGGTCCACTTCAACCTATAGCATCTGTTGCACTTGAGCTCCTTCTACTGTGATCAACTGTGTTAATCAGCAGACGCCAAAGGACACCTAATAATAGAGGAAAACTCTATTAGAGAAAAACTATCAAACCTAATAGTAATAATGTAGTATACTGTAGTATAATGTAACCAAACACATATGAACCACAATAACGACAATGACACAACTCTCTTACTCTCTGACACTCACACTTCTACTACTCCTGACACTTCTCTGAAATGCCACAACAACCACAACATGGCGAGAGTTTCGAACCTGAAGCGACACTCAGACCGAACCGATGACATATTCCACACAAACCGAGGCCTCTTTTGTCATTGGTCACGTGATTTCTCCGTTAACAACACAAGCCTCGAATTCATGGTTCAAACAAATAGGGATGGGCAACAAACTCAAGGTTCCCTTTCGAAAGGGAACTCGCGCTGCGTCAGT
This sequence comes from Gobio gobio, assembly GCF_949357685.1. Classification (NCBI taxonomy): domain Eukaryota; kingdom Metazoa; phylum Chordata; class Actinopteri; order Cypriniformes; family Gobionidae; genus Gobio; species Gobio gobio. The sequence goes on along the minus strand of NC_137112.1, from coordinate 8,909,436 downwards.
TTGACGCTACGGGGAACGCCTCCAGCGTGACTGGTGCCTGAAATCACAATCAAAAAACGTCAATCCTATTGACCGGCGACAGCCTATGATGTCATCAAGGTGCGACCAGGAAGTATATAAGGGCACCTTGCCAACATGACAGTATCTTTTCGTCTTCAGGGACTGTTTTGCCTGTCTTCACGTGAAACGTCTACAAAGAGGATAGCAATGAAGTGTGCTGAGAAGCAACGCCACTTCTGCAGGTGTGTTTTGAATGTGTACCAGGTAGCTTTCGCTTTGGATACACACACACTTTGCTTTTACTGTCTGGGAGAAGAGCATGCACGAGAGGTTCGCGAACCTCTTGTGGAAAGTTTTGCGAGCGTTTTCCTCTGGAACGCTCTGCTCTCGTCTGGACCTCTTCTCGAGGGGAGAGGTTTTCAGCATCTGGGAACGACCCTGCTCGAGCTGAGGCTGAGCGGCGTCTAAACATAAGCATGTGGTTCCTAGATGGATCTGGCTCGTCGCTTGGAGACAGACGTGGTTCTCGAGGACGATCAAGATCGCGAGAGGCGGACTTCGGAGGAGGAAAAATAGGATTTATGTGTCTCCTCCTCGTCTGCTGCTCTTCCACGCGAGCAGAGGATGGGTGAGTCAGTTTAAGATGCTGAAGCTTCTCAAACCATCCTGTCCCATGTATGGGGAGTTGCTGGAGGTCATGGAATGCGCGGCGGGTAGACTGCAGCTGCCTTGGCGGCGCGTAGGAGAGAGGCTGAGCGTCCAAACAGTTCGGACGATCGGTTTCTCTCCGCCCATGACCTCCCAACTCCTGGGAGTCTTCCATCCCTTCCAGATCTCCGTCTGCAGATCTCGAGGGGATGGAAGAAACCATACTCGGCCCCGCATTTGTCGACATCTTCTAGCGAAGTGTCGCTGATGTCGGGGGACTGCCTAGGCTGAGTATGTGTCGGTGCCGCCCGTGGACGAGATGTTATTTTTTCGCCTCTGGGCGGCCGGCGGCACTGAGAGCTCCCACCCTGCCGGTCTCTGATTGACACGGCGTACATGTCAATGGGTCACGCTGCAGCGGCTTCGCACACCACAGCGGTGTTGCAGGCTTACTAGGCGGACCTGTTGAGGGACCTCGATCAGGGGGAGGGACCCCCTGAGGCGGTAGTCGAGTCGCGCCGGACCACGGTTTTTCTCTCTCCGGGCCACCGTACAGTATAGCGCCGATGGTGGCGACGGTGGCCACGGAGAGACATCTCTGGTTTAACCGTTTGGGCATCGGGGAGAAAAATAAGTCCTTTCTCCTTGATGCCCCGGTTTCGCCATCTGAACTTTTCGGCACCTCCGTGGAGGTGGTGATGGGAAAGTTCGGAGAGGTGGAGGCGCGCTCGGCGGCATTCAGAACATGCATCCCGCTGAGGTCCGGGACCGCGCACAGGCAGTCGGGTGTCCCCGGCCCATCCCAGTCTGAGGGCTGGAGACGGGAATAGCGAGCCAGCGTCGCCTCTCGAGCGCCCCCCGCGGAGGACTGGGGTGCAGGGGAGGCGGGACACCCGCAACAGGAAGAGGAAGGAAGCCGGGGCTGGTAACCGACACCAGCGCAGGCAGCGGACTCCACCCCCCGAGGAGCGCGGAGATGAACGCTGCCTTTTTCCCTTCCTCTGGTTTTTCCCCCGGGCGCTTTACATCAGGCCGGTGGACCTCTGATGAGCAGAAAATGTGAAAGATTCTGCCGGCCCGCCTGGCTTGTTTTGTTGAGAGCGCACCCCTCAGGGTGGCGGGCGGATACTAGCCCTATGGCTGGCTTGAAGCACCGCGAGGAGCGATTGGTGAGTCCCCCTCTGTGAGGGCGAAACATTTTCAAAACTATGTTTTTCAGAACTCTTATACATTCGCTCGCCTGAGAGGTTTTCTGGGGAAATTTGGATCGCTGCTGGATCTTCGCAGGGCCTGCAGCTCCCCGTGAGTAAGCTAAGAACGATCTTCTTTGCAACATTATGTGGTTGTGTATGAATACCTCACTTTCTGCTAGTAGAGTTTGCTGCCTCTCCGTGCTATGTTTTCCCCACTATGTGGGTAACTGAATCGCGCTCTCGCCCGAGGGCTTGTTGCGTAGGGGGCGAGCTGTGTTTTTCCTAGCGTAAAAGTGGGAAGTAGCTGAAGACCGGGTATGCACTAATGCACGAGCTGTAGTGAGATCTGCGCCCAGCTCTGCGGGGCTTGTGGAAAAGGTTTTTTGGGGCCTCATTGTGTAATATTAGAGGTGATAATATTTCTTTCCCGAGCCCTGAGTAGATCTAGTGCGGACTTATTTTCGCACCATTTGGCCTAGGCTTTGTCAAGGATGGGGGCGTTCCCTTTTAATGAAAGTGGTTCGCCCCTGGCCTGTCTTTGATAAGAATATGGCGGTGTTTATTCATCCTTGTTTCAGCCTCCTCTTGTTACAGAGTCGTCCGGCCAAGGCCCGCCCCCTTCTCTGCGTTCTGGGGTCACGAGTAATGCAGACGAGGTGTTACAGGAGACAGCGACTTCGCCAGTGGTCGTGGGGTGGAATTAAGCGTCTTTCGCCGGTTTGCGATTAGACTGTATCTGCTGTTTCCACCTTTCGGAGCTTGGTGGCCGCCATCTGCGAGAGTGAGACGGTTAGCGAAGCACGACGGACGGCATGCTCTGCTACCAGGTGGAGGCATTGCGCCTCCCTGGAATCGTTCCCCGGTCCCCAGTTTCAGTAACGGATCGTAGCATGGGCTGCTATCAGGCAAAGCTGCACGGGCTTCCCTGAGGGGATTCGCTTTGGAGTAGTAGGCCCACGTGGCCTCCTCTGAGGGCACGCTCTGGTCTCGCGGTTCCTGGATAAGTCCAGTCACTGAGCAGAGGCCGGCTCCCCGGCCGCTGTGGTGAGCGTAAAGTGCTATGAGTGGCACGTTCTGCTATCAGGTGGTAGGCATGGTACCTCCCTGAAAGCGAGCTCCCGGTCCCCAGCCGCTGTGGTGAGCTTGAAGTGCTATGAGTAGCACATTCAGCTTGGCTGTGAGTGCCCGATGTCTTGCAGTTGGTAGGCCCGCTTGGCCTTCCTGATTAAGCGAGTCCCTGGTCTTCCCAGCTACCTCGAGGGCTAGCATGACTGCGATCAGGTATCAGGCCCGTTTGGCCTTCCTGAGGACGAGCGCTGCTGTTGGATGCGCAAGCGGTCTATCAGGTTACCAGGTGGAGGCCTCTCTCGGCCTCCCTGGGGGACGAGTTCCCCAGGCGGGAACACACAACTGTCTTTATGCTGACAGCTAGTGGCCACCCGCTATCAGGCGCCGGTCTCTGGCCATTTGCGAGACCTGAAGGCGGTGTTCTTACCCAAGCACGACGAGGTGTCACTGCGGCTATGCGGTCCCGACAGGACGGGACCTTCATAGTGTGCCTACGGCATGGTTGCCTACCGGGCAGGCTTATGAGCTCCTCTCAAGCGAGGGTCTGTTGTGAGCTTACAGCCTCCTGGAGCTGATCTATTGGTGGTAGGTCCCGAGGGGCCCCTCCCGATATATTCAGCCTATAAGGCCTTTGGCCTCCTAAGCACGTTTTAAAGTAAGTGCTTGGTAGATCCGAGGATCGAGCGGCTTGACTCCCCTCGCTAGCAAGGGTTTGAAAGCACTTCGCTGAGCGCTGCTCTCCGGGATAACCCGTCTCTGAGGTCCGGCTAGTCGGTGACGCTGCCCTTTCTTGCAGCACCCTAGCGGGATGTCTCTTCGGAGGCGAGTACCAGAGGCTCTGTACTGTACAGACAGGGTTGACCGTATTACGTGTCCCATACTAGACTGGGTCACCTGGTCAGGTCTCCCTGGTGGCATTCGGTGATAATCTCCCGAATAGTTACTGGCATAGGGTTCCCTCGTAGTTCCCTTGCCACGCTCCCTTAAAGGAACCCCTTCTAAGTCGAATGGGTTGGTTCCAGGCCTTCGAGCAAGGCCTGGGAAGGACCTCATGTGTGTGAAGGTTTCCTTCTCAGGTGATAGCTTGGGCTATGACCGTAGGGAGCGCTGTCACTGACAGCCTAATGTGACCAGAAGGGGAGTGGTTCAGGCATTTCAGCAGAATTTGCTTGTCTTGACAGTTGTCACTGCCATTGGTCATGCACTCCCGTCGGCATGGCGGCGTGGGTATATCGTTCCCCGTAGCGTCAAACTGACGCAGCGCGAGTTCCCTTTCGAAAGGGAACGTCTCAGGTTACGAATGTAACCATTGTTCCATGAGAACAGGGAACGAGACGCTGCGTCGCTTTGCCATGCCGCAGGGCCTGCCTGCCGAAAACAGTCCCTTCAGACGATGAGATACTGTCATGTTGGCAAGGTGCCCTTATATACTTCCTGGTCGCACCTTGATGACATCATAGGCTGTCGCCGGTCAATAGGATTGACGTTTTTTGATTGTGATTTCAGGCACCAGTCACGCTGGAGGCGTTCCCCGTAGCGTCAAACTGACGCAGCGTCTCGTTCCCTGTTCTCAGGGAACAATGGTTACATTCGTAACCTGAGACGTTCTTCCGACGTTTCTCTTAAAAAAATCTCATTTTAGACTTCTAATTCGTGACCGGTGTTTTGTTTTGCTGTATCCTCTGCGCTTCCGCATTCGTCAATACGTCATGTGTCGGGTCAGAGGTCACTCTTCTGCCGGAACTGGACTCACGTAAGGCAGATACCGGAAGCCAGTGATAATAGTTTACAAAGTTACAAATATGGATATTTTTCTTGCAAAAATTCTTCGCTTCAATTTAGAAGGCCTTTATTAACCCCCTGGAGCCATATGGATTACTTTTTTGATGGATGGATGCACTTTTTGGAGCTTCAAAACCTTATAATTATTATGCCTATATATTATAACCTATATATTATAATGCTTGGAAGAGCCAGGATATCTGAAAGAAGGATGTCATATACACCTAGGATTGCTTGAGGGTGAGTAAATTATGGGATCATTTAAAATTTTGGGTGAACTATCCCAACCCTTCTAGGGTCTTCGGGGTCTTTTCTGACCCCAATGGCCGTTGCTCAAATATTTTTGTTTTCCCCTTTTTCCAAATGGCATGAGACTTTGTACGGTTGTCAACACTTATTCTAGATCTACAAATAAAAAATTTAATTGGATTGATATCTGTTTTTATGTTCGTGTGACAAAAAAAATGTCACACTCAGGGTCTTGAGACCCCACTTAGAAAATGGACAAAATTAATCCTCAAAAACAGAAACAGCACAGAACACGCATACAGAAATGAAGTGGCACACTTCCAACAATGCATAAAGCATCCACAATGCAAAATTATCATGCTCACACACACACACACACACACACACACACACACACACGCACGCACGCACGCACGCACGCACGCACACACACACACACACACCGGAATACATTTGTTATTGCTTGTTATTGCTGTTCAGTTCATTGCATTTTGCATATTCATGTTGTATATTTTTTTTATCATTTCTGTTAATTTTTGTTCTGTTACAGTTAATTACTGAAGTGTAGATTAAATTTGTAGAATTATAAGAAAATCAGATGTTTGAAATAAATGATAAACTCTAAAGACTCCGACTTTTCTCTTGTTCAGGTTTGATTCTAATCATAATGTAACATCAAAAAAATGCTAAACTTTGACAAAATTAATTAATTTGAATTGTTATAATTGTGATTTCATAACATTTAGATATGAATCCAACTGAAAAATACTTGTGAAAAGATGTCTTTCAGTCAGTCAAATAGCACACAGCAAATAGTGGAGCTCTGCAGCCATTTACTCGTAAAAGTCTTTTTTTTATTTTTTATTTTAAAACTGTATTTTCCAAAAGATGGGCAAAAATCTTACACTAAACCATGTCAAATTATCCATGTTATCCCCACGAATGAAAGTTAGAAATTTGGGTCTTTTATAAAGTTAATTTTACATAAAAAACTGATTTAGTGTGAAAATGCATTAAAATATATATATATTTTTATTTATTTATATACATTTTAAACTTATTATAAAAACTCCAAAAACTGCACAGATGTTGAGTAAAAACATTAATAAAAAAAAAAAAAATGTTTTGTTACAAAATTACATTTTGTTGCCTGGGGTCTGTGGAGACCCCAAAGACACTGAGTGTAATTCCCAAACGAAGACCGTACAAGGGTTAAGTGCGCTCTGCAGTTATGTCATCTGCCACTTTAAATGCTCAAGCTCCTTAAAGTCGAGTGGATTCTCATTAGTTGTCAATGTTTTTATCGCACATCATCTGGGGGAAAAAAACAAACATTCTGAAAGTGATTCCAAAGATATTGTTCCTCGTTATCGTTAAAGTTGGTGTGGACTTCCCTATTATCATAGAGCTAGAATGTTCCTTGGGCCTTAATCATTTTCATTTTTGAAAACTTTTTTAGTACATTTAATGTTTCCGATTAAATAGCAAGTCATTGCACTGGAATGCTGAGTGTTCTTTGTTGAATACTGGCTGTTTTGGAAAATGAAACAGGCAACTAGATTTTCTATGCATAAATACCTATGGCAGAAATACTAGTGCTACTAGTGCGGTAGTAAACTATAATGAACAATGCCAATTGAGTAGATTTAATTTGCTTGGATTTCAACCAGTTTCCCAATCATTCCATATTCACTCGTGATTGAGTGAGCTTTGTGCAGGTGCGTCTCATCTCACCCATGCATGAAATGCCACAGTGGAGATACACGCTCCAGTGGAATAAAGCTTTTAACAGGATGAACACAGAACAGAGTTTTAATTAAATCAATTGCGTTAACCAGACACAAGAATACAGAGCATGTCGCCGCATTAGGTTATATTAATAATCGCAAATGTTTGCATGATCTCTCTTACAGTTAAGCCTCAGCTCAACAGCCTACTTGAAAAAGGGAAAGAGGGGTCTTGTAATGTGAGGGTCTATAACTGTGAGGTCCTGTCGAGGTATTCAGCTAATGCCAAGTGGCCCGGAAGCTGGCAGAGAGGGTGAAATTACAGCTCTGACAAGCTGACATTTTCAGCTCTCACTGAGCACTGGTTTCTCTGCTGCACCTTAGACATTACTGAAGAACTCACATTCCAATAACTGCTGGACTATCAAAACAACAATCTGCTCAAGGGGGGCACTATTCTTGTTTTACTTACATTTATGCGTTTGGCAGACACTCTTATTCAAAGCAACTTACATTGCATTCAAGGTACACAAGCGCCACGCTCTATTGTTTGAACTACAGGAAAGCTTTTCCGAAATACTGTAAGTTTCATGCATGCTGGTTGAACAGAATGAGATGGCTGTGAACCTTAAGTCAATATTTGCGGTGATTATGGTATGCTGAATCGGTCTGGTACCAATTTGCATTTGGGACTTTCCTTGACCTGGAGAGGAATTTGCAAGGTCATTGCTTGACAATGATTGGCTGCTTTTTAGCGTGTCTTGCAAGAAAATCAGCTTAACTCCATGACCTCTGCCCCGCTGCTAGACTGAAGGGAAAAATATTGGGATGTTTCTTTAAGAGAATACATTTCTTAAAACGCACTTTCTGTCACTTTGAATCTGTCAGTTTATTATTATTATTATTGAAGTTCTATACATTTTTACCACAGTATCATTTCCACCTCATCTCATATTATGTATTTTCATTCTGATTCTGCAATAAAAAATATTTTTTTGGAATAAATCTCCCCCCCATGCTAAGGCTAACTCTAGCATTTTTTGTATCCTAAATACACAAAAGTACACATTAACTTCATAGCTAGCTTTTTTATGTATCCAAAATGCACAAAATCTCATATACACTTTTTTGCCAAATGTGACAAAATGACTTAAAAGGGTCTGCCAATCTAATCTATAGTTTAGTATTGCATCCTCCATATCTCCGAAGAGTCTTTAGTTTTAGCATATTTATAAAAGACAGATACCGATTCTTTCTGAAAACAGCCGAGCTCGTGGAGGCATGCAGTGGGCGGAGCTAAAGAGTCACACACATACACAATACATCTTGCCATTATACCTGGATAACTTTCGATTCACTATACATCCTTAATGTATAGGATAGATCTCTCACCCCCAACCGGTGGGAGATGCATCTGTCGTTAGCGTAAAGCGACGACCCTGAGCTCCTAACACAGGCCCCTGGGACAGAAACCAAGGATCTTTCCACATGACTAAAGGCTTGTGACTTTGATCATGCAAAGTGGATTTCCCCTCTGGGAGAATCCTTTGGTTCTGAGGCACCACTGCAACGGTCTCATGTTCAGCAGGCCAAAAGGTATCACGTTGGATGCAGCTGCGATGAGACCTAGAAGTTTCTGGAACTACTTGACAGTGAGTGATCGGCCTAGCTTTGGTTCTTTTACTGCTGAGAGATTTAATGCTATGCGTGCAGGCCTGCATCGCCACCGAATCCCAGACCATGCCCAGATAAGTGGTCATCTGTACTGGAGAAAACACACTTTTCTTTGCGTTTAGTCTCAACCCCAACTTTTTCATATGAGCGAGAACAACATCTCGATGTTGAACCAGCATCTGCTCTGACTGAGCTAAAATCGACCAATCGTCGATGTAATTGAGTATGCGGATGCCCTGTAGACGCAACAATGGCGGTGCAGCATCCACACACTTCGTGAAAGTGCGGGGTGACAGTGCAAGACTGAAGGGAAGTACCCGATATTGGTATTCTTCTCCCCCGAAAGCAAAACTCGGGAACCTCCTGTGTTGTGGAAGGATGGATACATGGAAGTATGCGTCTTTGAGATCTGTGGTGACAAACCATTCCTCGGACCTAATCTGTGACACAATCTGTCTGAGTGTAAGCATCTTGAACTTGAGTTTCCCTACAGAGCGATTCAATAGGCTCAGATCTAATTTTGGGCACAACCCTGCATCCTTTATAGCACAATGAAGTAATGGCTGTAAAACCCTGACTCCCTGCTGGGAGAAGGAACCCTTTCTATAGCCTCCTTTCGCAAAAGAGTCTCTACTTCCTGTGACATAACCAGAGCCTGCTCGGGGCTTACTACTGTGGGTAGGACCCCACTGAAAGGTGGTGGCCGCTTGCTGAATTGAATTGCATACCCCTTTTCTACTGTCTGCAGGACCCAACAAGATACATTTGGTAGACGTTTCCAATCTTCCAGAAAATCGACTAAGGGTACCAGCTTCTCGAGACTGGCCTCTGGTATACTTTGAACAGCAAGTGCAGCACCCTGAAGCGGCAAACCGGCAGGGAACAACTGACTTGACTGTTCTGAGACCCTCCGAAGAGGGGGCAGACCACCCTCGGGTGGCTCACGAGGACCATCTGCGCCCCAGCATTGCGGCAGGGATGGCAGCGTGGCCCCCTGAGGGCACCGTATAATGAGATGAACAACGCCTTCGTTTGGCGGGGACTACCCTCACAGTCCTGACGTTGCTGGCGTCAGGACTTCCTCTACGAAGCCTTCTTGGCGATAATGACTCTCCTCAGATCAGTCCTACCCCTCGAAGACTTCGCCTGCAAGCGTATGGGAAGCATGAGAAGCGACACTGCTTCTGTTGCGCCCGATGTGAGGAGCTGGTACCCGACTTGGGCTACTGAGCAGCCGCCCCAGAGACCTGGACACGGAGAGGGAGAAGCTGCTTGAGCACCGCCACCTGCTTTTTAGACTCCTGAAACCTCTCAGTGACAGTCCGGACTGTGTTACCGAAGAGGCCAGCAAGAGAAACCGGGGCGTCAAGCAAGAAACGTTTGTCTCTCTCCTTGCCTCTGTCTCTCCGTGCCCACCAGAGCTGCCATAGAACGGCCCACACATCTGGCAGTCTCCTTGGTGGCCCGGAGAGCTAAATCAGCTGACTGACGAAGTTCTCTTATGACGTCATCCTCCACCTCATCACTACTACCCAGGTCCCTTAGCAGGTCGGTCTGGTATGCCTGCACGATGGACATAGTGTGCAGACACGCAGCGGCCCGACTTGCCGCAGAGTACACTTTACCCACCAGTGCTGAAGTTGTTTTTAGTGGTTTGGTGGGTAGCGTCGGAGCTCTAAGGGACGATGCAGCTGAGGGAGAGAGATGGCTCGCAAGCATCTCTTCAACCCTAGGCATCTACCCATAACCATACTGTTTTAGCCCTACGATGTTGCTATATGTTGACGTTTGAGGGCTAAAAACACGATACGATGTCGGTTTCTTCCAGGACCTCGACACCTTGGATTAAACCAATGTTTAATCTGGCCACGGCCCTCGTCAGCACCTCTAATAGCTCCTCACTAGCAGGGGACTGAAGTGGCGAGACTTCAGTAGCGATACTAACAATATCCAACTCCTCAGAGCTGGAGAATTGCAGCACCGGTGTCCCACCCGGGGAGGAAGAAACCGCAGGGCAGGCTTCCAAACCCAGAGATGAGGCACTGGATCTAACAGGTGAGGGTTGAGATAGGGCTGGGCCCATCTCAAACCCCTCTGTAAGATCCATCTGTGAACCCCACGACTGAAGCCTGCCGCCCTGGCGAGGCAGAAGTGGGACCTGAGCTGCGAGGAATGCGAGCCGAAGTACCCTCCTCAAAGAATGCCCGGCGAGAGCTGCTCACAGTGCTCACAACCAGCCCCCTCAAGGGCTGCCTGAGCGTGCTGCGCTCCCAAACAGGCAACACACATAGAATGTGTATCCCCACCTGTGATGAAACGAGGGCAGGAATGAACACATCTAGTGAATTGCTGTTCACTCACATATTTTCGTTTTTCTTTTATGTTTTACTTTTACAAACAAAGGTGGAAAACCCCTGCCTAGCTTTCTTCTAAGGACAGACAAAACACCAAATATCACAGACAAGATTCACACAGAATGCTTACTGAAGGCACAGAAGCTAGTATCTGTTTGTGTTCACGGATGCTTTATAGTTTCCGGATCTATGACGTCACCCGCCTATGACGTTCCGTCGTTCCATTGGACTGATTCCACACATGCTTCATAACGCAATCACGCAGGGGCGACTTTTTAATCTCACAATTCTGGCATTTTTTCTTACAATTGCGAGTTTATATCAATTGTGAGTTATAAAGTCAGAATTGTAAGTTATAAAGTCAGAATTGTGTGACATATAATGTCAGAATTGCGAGTTATAAAGTCAGAATTGTGTGATATAAATTCAGAATTGTGTGATATGAAGTCAGAATTGTGTGATAAAAAAGTTAGAATTGCGAGATATAAAGTCACAATTGTGTAGCCTGACGTCGTCATACTCAGATTCTAGTCAGAATATGAGTCTGATACTGCTCCATTGGGTTGTGATTATGGGGCATTTCAACCGAACCAGGAAATAAAATGCCTCTGCACTCAATCAGAGTAACAGAGTAAGTGACGTGTTGAGCGACGCATAGCTACCAACAGAACTCAAATGCACGCACACTGGAAGAAGTAGAAGATGATGAGTGTAAACAATCTTTGCCGGTGTTGCAATCGCAAGTTATATCGCGCAATTTTGAATTCAGAAAAAAAACACACACAAAAAACAGCGTTGCGAGATATAAACTTGCAATTGCGAGAAAAATTGTGAAATAAAAAGTCGCAATTACTTTTTTTTTTATTATGTGGTGGAAACAAGCTTCCATATATAACAAAAAGAAAAATGTTGGGGAGATTAAATAAATTCATTTGAGTAAAAATCAACTGGTCACATAAAAGTGCAATACACCTAGAACTGTTTTCTCAATTAGACAATTAGTCCAGGGCTGCGTCTCCCAAAAGCATTGTAAGCCTAAATAGATCGTAGATTCACCAGTGGTCTCTAATATGATCAACTTAGCTCACAGTGCTTTTGAGAAATACCGCTCTGGTCTGGATGACGATTGCTCAATAACCTGCTAACTTACAAAACATTGTTTCATTTAGTCACATGCCTATACAATACAGCACAGTTCCTTATCCGTGATATGGATCAATATTTATTTAACTCTGACTGTGACTCTTCACCCTAATAAATCTGACACTTGATACAATCAAATGGCTCAGACATAGGTAATCAGAAGAGGCTCTAGTATCCTATAATCCCCTAGTAACCCTCTCTACAGCAGCTGTCAGCTGTCACTTGCAGCACTGAGCAATGAGTCAACTTCAGTCACCACCACACCCTCCATCCACACCTCCCCAGCATGCAGCCCTCCCCATAGCTCAAATGTTTGTCAGTGTTACTACTCCAATACTTCATTGGAAAAGGCCCAAACATTCAAAACACCAACAATGGGATCTTGGGTTAATCCGAAACCCGTGGAAACTAGACCAATTCCGTTTTATATGTTGTAAAACTGCTATGTAATGTCAACAGCACTCACCGTCCTGGACTCAAATCCATCTTTTAGGCCTCCCCCAATATCAAAGCATTATCATGAATGTTGACTTCTATAACTATATTTATATTGAAAAAAGATATTGCTTTAGATATTGCAATTGTTCAATATAAATAATTAAAGACACAATAGCAGTGCCTTGAATGCTTGGTGACTATTCTGATGTAAACAATCCATAAGACTCTCTTAAAACACGTCAAGTGTTCAAAACAAGCCATGGCCTGTGTCATCCACTCACCAGTACCTCAATTACCAAAACTGCTTGACAAAAAATGACAAAGCATACTTACTTTTTTGCCATAGGACGCCCCCATGCTGAGACTTTGGGGTGGGATGAGGTTCCTGCCTGTTCGCTAGGCCCAGATTTCAGAGATTTCCTTGCGAGTCCAAACTCTACTCCTCTCCTCGACTTGATCTGTGTCCACTTCGGCTCCACCAGGGAGGGAAGGAGGAAGGGAGGGGGTGCAGACAGAAAAGCCCTCTGGCTCTCCCTGGCAGCTCAGCAGTGGGGTAGCCTGGCAAAAGTGGCTAGTTAGGTTAGATTATAATGACTAAGACTCTTTGACATCAGTTGGCTTCATAAAAAGGACCAGCTTGTAAGCTTGAGGTAGCTATTTTGTCATCTTGGGTTTCTTAGCTCTAAACAAACTGGAATCAAACTGAGCGTGTGAGTCAGAGTAAACCAGACCGTCCGTTGCACCTGTTACTCCGCTTTCCTTACAGGATTTATCCACTGCACCAAGATTATGCTAATTGTCGGTGACAGAAGCAAGTCTTGGGAAAGGCTCATGGTGGGATGGCCTCAGAATACTGTAACTGTCAGAATTCAAGGAAAGGGGGTCTGGTTTTTGCTGGGATTATCAAGGCATGGGTGGTCTGCTTTGTTTACATATGAAGAAATGCTCAATGTCCCCTACTTTGGGTATCCAGTCATGGCCCAGGCAAGTGACCCAGTCTAATCAGAGAGGCATTCTGAGCTGATCATTAATGTCAAGTGGCACAATTTAATTTTATATGAGCTGTTATTTTCAATTTCTAGATGAAAATGTATCAGTATAATGTGGGATGTGCCGTACATTTTAAAAGACTTGTGACTTTTTATGCAATAAACATTAACCCATTTAATCCCAAATTGTCCCCAGACAGGAAAATATTCAAATTATGCCATTAGTAACCCCTTGAAATAATCAATAATTATTTTTTGACATTTTTATCGGAAAATGTGTAAAAAAGAAAAGAAAAGAGTGCTTTATGTCATAATTGTGACCGGTGGGATAATGTGTATACTGAATTAACATATTTATCAAAATTGTTATCTATCTATCTATCTATCTATCTATCTATCTATCTATCTATCTATCTATCTATCTATCTATCTATCTATCTATCTATCTATCTATCTATCTATCTATCTATCTATCTATCTATCTATCTATCTATCTATCTATCTATCTATCTATCTATAGTCCGTCCGTCCGTCCGTCCGTCCGTCCGTCCGTCCATCTATCTATCTATCTATCTATCTATCTATCTATCTATCTATCTATCTATCTATCTATCTATCTATCTATCTATCTATCTATCTATCTATCTATCTATCTATCTATCTATCTATCTATCTATCTATCTATCTATCTATCTATCTATCTATCTATCTATCTATCTATCTATCTATCTATCTATCTATCTATCTATCTATCTATCTATCTATCTATCTATCTATCTATCTATCTATCTATCTGACCAAGTACAAAAAAAACAAACAGAGCAGTACTGCCATCTGCTGGGGATAAACTGATTTTTTTTTTAGATGAAACACTCATGCTTCTGGAAATCAACCTACTCATTCAGAGTTTACACACCCTAATCAAACACAGCAAAACTGGCTAATTAAATGAGTAGTTCACTCCAGAATGAAAATTTCCTGATAATTTCCTCACCCCCATGTCATACAAAATGTTCATATCGTTCTTTTTTCAGTTGAAAAGAAATTAAGTTTTTTTGAGGAAAACCTTCCAGGATTTTTCTCCATATAGTGGACTTCAGTGGCAACCAACGGGTTGAAGGTCCAAATTGCAGTTTCAATGCAGCTTCAAAGGGCTCTACACGATCCCAGCCAAGGAGTAAGGGTCTTATCTAGCAAAATGATCTGTCATTTTCTAAAAAAAAAAAAAAAAAAAAAAAAAAAAAAAAATATTGCCACAAATGCTTGTCTTGCACTAGCTCTCCGATGCACATCCACGAATTCACACATTGTGTAATCACAGTGGAAAGGTGTGTTTTTCCCCCATCTACTTTGAATAGCATACTTAAGAAATGGTGTTGGTAAAAGTGGCAAATCATTCTCATCACAAAATATAATTTAACTTTTATCTATCGAAAATGGCTGCAAATTGATTGTATTATATAATGAGTGAAGTTAAGGACACGAGTGTGTGTTGAACATTGAAATTTTTTTTTTTTTTCTATGGCTATATAGTCCATTCTGTACCCAATCAATCATTCATAGCGCCAATTTACACAGATCAGGCGTTACATTAAGACCACTGACAGGTGAAGTAAATAACACTGATTATCTCTTCATCTCGGCTCCTGTTAGTGGGTGGGATAGGCTATATTAGGCAGCAAGTGAACATTTTGTCCTCAAAGTTGAAAAATGGGCAAGTGTAAGGATTTGAGCGAGTTTGACAAGGGCCAAATTGTGATGACTAGATGACTGGGTCAGAGCATCTCCAAAACTGCAGCTTTTGTGGGTGAAGGCTGCAGACGAGCTACTGTAAATCAAATTGCTCAAGAAGTTAATGCTGGTTCTGATAGAAAGGTGTCAGAATACACAGTGCATCACAGTTTGTTGCGTAAGGGGCTGTATAGTCGCAGACCAATCAGGGTGCCCATGCTGACCCCTGTCCACAGCCGAAAGCACTAACAGTGGGCACTTGAGCATCAGAACTGGACCATGGAGCAATGGAAGAAGGTGGCTTTGTCTGATGAATCATGTTTTCTTTTACATCACGTGTAGGGTTGCCAGCCGTTCCGTGAAATACGGACTCGTCCGGTATTTACATGCAAAATGACTTTCATTTTTTTTCCGTATT
Organism: Gobio gobio; assembly: GCF_949357685.1. Taxonomy (NCBI): domain Eukaryota; kingdom Metazoa; phylum Chordata; class Actinopteri; order Cypriniformes; family Gobionidae; genus Gobio; species Gobio gobio. The sequence goes on along the minus strand of NC_137112.1, from coordinate 8,894,022 downwards.
TTACAGAGATCCACACATACTTCAATAAACACATAAGGATTTTGGAGAATACTGATAGCAAATATAAAGAAATCAATTTTCAAGTAGTAGAGAAGCTCCTTTGCGCGTGATTGCGTTTTAGCAGCTTTGTTGCCATAGCGGCGGAGTCTTGAGAACATGCGCTGTAAACTTGCACGGTTTTTTAAAAACATGACGAGCTCGAGTCTACCGTTGAACGCAAGATGATCTCCAGATATAGGGCTGAATGGAAAAAAGGGTATCAATTGGTCTGTAACTCATGATGAACCTCAGACGAACTGCACACTTTGCAGAGAAGCATTTCAGTTGCTCAGACTGACTTAAAGCAGCATGCGGTGACAGACTATTGTTTAGTTTTTTTTTTAATGAAAAAATAAATAAATAATATTCCATACATTATCAGAGCTTGGCAGACAGAATTATTATATATTTCTAGACAGGTTAATTAATAGATTATAGCCAATCGAGCATCTGTGGGATGTGCTGAACAAACAAGTCCGATCCGTGGAGGCCCAACCTCGCAACTTACAGGACTTAAAGGATCTGCTGCTAACATCTTGGTGCCAGATACCACAGCACACCTTCAGGGGTCTAGTGGAGTCCATTCCTCAACGGGTCAAGGCTGAATATATACACAGAAAATAAGCACAAGTAATAGTTAAGACATTTTTAATTTATTATTGAATAATGTCAAAGTGGAAATGTTGCTGTTTCCAAAACTGATGCCAGGTCAAACTTTGGGACCTGTTTTGTCAAGTTTAGGCGTATTAGAGCACCATGGATTTTAGTAGATGTTAAGTCACCTTTTTTTCTTAACCTCTTTTCTCGCATCCCTTCTGCTTCTCGGATGCATTTACAAAGCGACACAGTCCATAATTGGCTCTAACATGCCTTTGCATCACTGATGAGGACAAAAATTGTGTTCTTGCCTTTGCTTTGCCACTTGTGCCTGTGTTAAGAGACCTCTTTTGTTTGGTCCTTTGGGGAAGAAGGATTTAAGAACATACTGTTATTTTTACCAAACCAAAATACTTTTTTAATTGCAGCATGGAAAAAAGCAAAGCAAATGCATATGCATTGAGTCTCTGTCTTTGCCAGTGAAAATGACACAAATTCGATTTTTTTCTCCCTATGCAATACTGCAGTTATTCATACAAGGGGCTTTTGGGACAGAAATCAAGCTAATTTATTACTCAGGGAAAAGCACAAGCATATGAAATGCACTGAGAACATGAACATTTAAAAAAATTTAAAGGCCACAAGGAACATCATTCATTAATCCGTAATAAATGTGAATCCTTCAGCCGCATTACGCAGTCTGTCTCTCAGTTTAAACAGATGTTGGCACATCTCACCATAATAAAGATAGTTCATATCGTTTTGTTTTGCACTGAAAGTTAGTTTTTGAGAGTCAACAGACATTAACTTTGTCAGACATCGGAAAGGCTGTGACATTATTCTGATTTAATCTGGACACTGTTGCTTTTCCTTTCAGAACAAATGTAAAATTGCGACTGTTCATTACAAGTAAATTGGCCCCACTTTATATTAGGTGGCCTTAAGTACTATGTACTTACATCAAAAAATAAGTACAATGTACTTACTGTGTTCAAATTGTATTGCAAAACACTTTTGCTGATATTGAGGTGGGATACGGGTAGGGTTAGGGACATGTGTGGTGGTATGGGTAGGGGTAGGTTTAGGTGTAAGGGAAGTGTCAACTGTGTAATTACAAATGTAACTACAGAAATTAATTACAGATGTAATTACATGCAGGTATTTTTTTAAATGGAAGTACAATGTAAAAACATGTATGTACGCAATAAGTGCATTGTATCAAATGATTAATTAAAATGTTAGTACATAGTAGTTAAGGCCACCTAATATAAAGTGGGTCCAGTAAATTCTGTTCACTGAGATTTATTTGATGTTCCTTGTCCTTGACCTAGCAGAAGGACAAAAAAAAAATCTCTCTTTACTTATTATATGTTTCAGCAGTCATCAACATATAGGCTACTTACCTATTACACTGAAAAATGAAACATTGGGACATACATTTTAGGTACTATCCCTCATCAGATCCAGGTACATTAGCAATTCAATCTAGCTGTCTTTTTGAATTTGCCTGAGAATATCTGCAGTGAAACCCCTTTCTCTGTTGACTTGCTGAAATAATCAGTTCCCGTGGTACTAGCGGTGTCAGACTCACCTGCCCCTTTGAGACCATCTTAAACCTTGTACCACTAGCAAGGCTATATTTAACCCACTAGATAAATCCTTCAGGGCTTTAAGGAAAGGCAGTGTACACTCAGTAGCCGAACAATACAATAAAACATAAGCTTTTTTGTCAGACAAATGAGCACATGCACTCTAGTTAATTCAGGATATTGTATTAGCATGAGTTTGTGGACACCTAAAAATGGAATGCTATTGCATTAGAAAATAAAATATCAAAACAAATGTCATTTATTTCAAAGAAAAATCCCAAGCACAGTTTTTGATTGAACAAAAAGATAGGGTAGGACTAGATTTTATCCATCTGGAAATTGATTGACTGAAATTGAATTGAATGTCTTTTTTTTTTTTACAGTGGCAGCTAAATTACATTAATGGAAAGTTATTTTAAAAGTCAAGCAAGTTATCATATTTTGATAAAATATTACAACAACAACAAAAAAACAACAACACATTTTTTTTTTCCTTTTGATGTATGCTGATTAACCATGCACAATAAGACCAGGAACATGCAACAAGAGTTTATAGAATATATCTTCAGTGATTTCAAAAGCAGAGGTGAAGAAATCAGATTCTTGTGTAAAGAATCCAAATATGACTAGCTAAATAGCTATATATTCTAGTCTCGCTGTGAAGAACAATCTCCATTGTTTTCCCTCTCAGTCTCAGTGGTGCCTTTCTTTGAACAAAGACAAGGGACTGATGAAACAACTACATTCCTTTTGGTCTTTCAGTACAGACATCAAAAAGTAAATGGGTTAGTTCACCCAAAAGTTATAATTCTTTTATTATTTACTCACACTTATGTCATTACAAATCCTGTAATCCTTCTTCTATAAAACAGAAAAGTCGTTATTTTGAAGAATGTCAGAGCTGCTAATTTCCATGCAATGCAAGTGAATGGGGACCGGAGATGTCAAGCAGCAAAAATGTATTATAAAATGTAGGGCTGCCTTCTAATAGTCGATGTCAGTCGATGAGAAGGAGCTTGGTTGACCAATATTGTATTAGTCGAAGAAAAACTCCACAGGAAGTGGTGAAGTCACGCACGACATGCAGTCCGCAATCCTATCATTCTTTGACATAAAATAAGGCTTCATTTGAAACATGTTAGTATAATTTTTCAACTTGAGAAATCAACTTTTCATTCAGCCTTTGATATATAAAAGTTCATTGTGATATGCTGATCAGCACTGAAGGTGAGTATATGAAAAAAGGAACTTTCCCTTTAACTCAAATCTGTAAAACATTATCGTAATTTAAAAAAAATGTAAATCTTTTTTTTTTTTTGCAACCGTATTGGCTTTTCTCACTACAACCTCAACTCTAGACCGCAAATACACCACATCAAATCCAAATAATCCATTTAGCAAAAAATAGAGATCAGTTAAAGTGAAAAGATGGGATTATTGATTATTGAAGAATAGGATAGGGGAAGTTTCATAGTACAACAGGCCATTAATAGCCTGACAAACATGAATGTTTTGATGGATGCTCTCCAGATGTAATGGAAAACATCCAGTCTTGAGAGGAAGTAATGAGAACCCCTGTGATGTGTAATTCAACTAACAAAGGCTCTTTGCCACATCTAATGGGAGAGACAGATATGACACACACGAGAACAATATGATCTTCACACATTTTTGTAGCATTACAGCGAATCAAAAGGAAGGAGAAATCAGGTGAGGGTTACTGGGTTCAATGTGAAATCCAATGAAATGTAAACGGATAATTTAAGGGCACTAACCTGCCCTGCCAAGCATTGTGTGCTGAATGACTTATCAGCTGGCTTAAAATGTTTGACTGAAAATGGTTCTCAGTATTTTTGCTCAGAGCTGGACACGGGCCCAATTTAATCTAGCGTACCCACAGTAATTACGTGAAGATCCTCTTAGGACTCAAGTGTGTGTGTGTGTGTGTGCTGGTATAATGGATGGACCCTCATCACACAGGCAGTGTGGGTAAATTAGACCATTCCCCTCACACTCTCTTTCTCTTCACAGAGATAGAATTTTTTTCTTCTTCTCACAATCAGTGTTTGCTAAACGAGCATTATAGTTCCTAGAACAGGAACATTTTGACAAGTCCGCCACTTTGCTGTGCAAATCTCACTGAATCAATACTCTCCATCTACGGGCAAGGTCCAGAAGCGTCCTGATATTAACCTAAAGTGACAGGAAACTGATATGAGGACAGCAGGCTCCCAAGGTCATTACTTTACCACTTCCTTCTTCTGGGAGCTGACATATGTTTTGAGGTCAGCCTCTCAGAAACTGAGAACTGATGCACTCTCACTTCATTTGAAATGAATAGAGAACATCTCACATTTTTAGGGCTGTCATGCCTTTTTTTTATGGAGGGCAATAGGATATTCCAATAATAATAATAATAATAAAAGAGCAGAACAAATTTCCCAGGGACAGTGTGATTGGATCCTGGCACCGCAAGAACGAACACAGTTCTAGACACTTTTTTCACCACACACATGCATAATATATTTTAAAATGTAATTTATTATTGTGATGGCAAAGCCATTAGCCATTATTCAGTTTTCAGTGTCACATGATCTTTTAGAAATCATTCTAATATGCTGATGTTGGTGCTCAAGGAACATTTCTTATAATTATCGAAGTTAACAACAGCTGCTTAATATTTTTGTGGATTTATTTCAGGATTCTTTAGTTTAGTTCAGTAAAACATTGTTGTCTGTTCAGTTTCCTGGACAGAAATTCATCTTTGACTCCGGCAATACTATACAACCAAAATCACATTAATCACATTAGTCCCTATAAAAAACAAACAAACACATAGACCAAGTAAATGCCATACCATTACAATTTATATCTGTATATACATGTAACACATGCATTCTCTCATATGTATACAAGCACCTACCCATATAAATATATACCTCAGTACCTTAATTAAGAATTTGGTTTAACACAGTCACAGTTTTGTATATATTCTTGTAGGCTTGTGGTACGCGCAGCCTGCGCCCCGATGGGAGGGCCTCAAAGCAAAAATGGAGCAGATGGGTTTGGTCAGAATATACTGCAATTGCCTTTTTTCCCCATAAAATGTGATAACAGCTCTTGTATTGTACTCTGTTTCTGGCCGGTAATCTTACTTGCTTCATTTATTACTTGTGTAAATTAATTTTTCCATACCATGAAATTGTTATACCGGTATGTTAAAATACTTTCAATAATTGATCTATAAACAATAGTTCAAATCCTTAGTTGCCTATAAGTAGACCTAAACGCTGTCTTTTTTGTGTATATGGTCCACATTTTCCTGGAATGAAAGTTTATCATCAATAATGGTACCTAAATATTTAAGCTTTGAAACTTGTTCTATACCTTTACACCCTTTATAGTAATTTGTTCATATGAAGTACCAGCCGTATAGCCTGGCTCCGCCCTCCTACGTACTTCCGCTCATTTTTCCTTTTCCTTCAGTACTCTGTCTGGGATTGCGGTATATTCTCTTGTTTTCTCCGGTCAAGTTTTAACCTGTCCAATCAGCGAACAGAGGGAGTGGCTGAGAACGATGACGTTGATGTCATGCGCTAGTTTGAGTTGTAGTTCAGTAATAGCGGCGGAGAAAAGATGCGAGCGTAGCCATTCATTCTGTTGTGGTACCGCTGCCGAATATCCAGAAGTTAAAGCCGGAGCAAGAACAATCTTTGCTGAGTTTTGTTGGTGGCCATGATGTTGTGTCCCGGGAAAAGTTAGATTTTCCAGCTCGCTCCGTTAGTGGTGAAGGAGTTGGCTGAAGCCCCAGTAATTGTTTCTTGTGCGGTATTGCGGTATTGAAGGTATTGTCATCATTTACAGGGGCTAGTCAGTGATTTTATTGTCTGGGTGTGCTGGTCTGAAAACAAGGTGTGTTTAGGTGCATTTTTGGTGTGTTGCTATTTTGAGGAACTGAAAACGACTGCACCATTGACCAACAAAAACCTGCTCTAAAGTCAATTGCGCAGTATTTTTTGTGTTATTTAAAGGGCGTGTTAGTAATATGCTCCTATAGGCGGGTGCACGACGTGTTAGTTAGTGTTAGTTCGGTTCTCAAAAAGAACCGAAAGAGCCGGTTCAAACATCTGTCGAAGTTTGCTGAGGATTACCGAGGACTCAAAAAGAACCGAAAGAGCCGCTTCAAACATCTGTCGAAGTTTGCAGAGGATTAGAGAGGACTCAAAAAGAACCGGAAGAGCCGCTTCAGACATCTGTCGAAGTTTGCAGAGGATTACAGAGGACTCAAAAAGAACCGAAAGAGCCGCTTCAAACATCTGTCGAAGTTTGCAGAGGATTACCGAGGACTCAAAAAGAACCGGAAGAGCCGGTTCAAACATCTGTCGAAGTTTGCAAAGGATTACAGAGGACTCAAAAAGAACCAAAAGAGCCGGTTCAAACATTTGTCGAAGTTTGCAGGGGATTACCGAGGACTTAAAAAGAACCAAAAGAGACGGTTCAAACATCTGTCAAAGTTTGCAGAGGATTACAGAGGACTCAAAAAGAACTGAAAGAGCCAGTTCAAACATCTGTGAAGTTTGCAGAGGATTACAGAAGACTCAAAAAGAACCGGAAGAGACGGTTCAAACATATGTTGAAGTTTGCAGAGGATTACAGAGGACTCAAAAAGAACCGAAAGAGCCGGTTCAAACTTCTGTCGAAGTTTGTAGAGGATTTCAGAGGACTCAAAAAGAACCGAAAGAGCCGCTTCAAACATCTGTCAAAGTTTGCAGAGGATTACCGAGGACTCAAAAAGAACCGGAAGAGCCGGTTCAAACATCTGTCGAAGTTTGCAGAGGATTACCGAGGACTCAAAAAGAACTGAAAGAGCCGGTTCAAACTTCTATCGAAGTTTGCAGAGGATTACAGAGGACTCAAAAAGAACCGGAAGAGCCGCTTCAAACATCTGTTGAAGTTTGCAGAGGATTTCAGAGGACTCAAAAAGAACCGAAAGAGCCACTTCAAACATCTGTTGAAGTTTGCAGAGGATTACAGAGGACTCAAAAAGAACCGGAAGAGCCCGTTCAAACATCTGTCGAAGTTTGCAGAGGATTACAGAGGACTCAAAAAGAACTGAAAGAGCCGGTTCAAACATCTGTCGAAGTTTGCAGAGGATTACAGAGGACTCAAAAAGAACTGAAAGAGCCAGTTCAAACTTCTGTCGAAGTTTGCAGAGGATTTCAGAGGACTCAAAAAGAACCGAAAGAGCCGCGTCAAACATCTGTCGAAGTTTGCAGAGGATTACCAAGGACTCGAAAAGAACCGGAAGAGCCGGTTCAAACATCTGTCGAAGTTTGCAGAGGATTACAGAGGACTCAGAAAGAACCGAAAGAGCCGCTTCAAACATCTGTCGAAGTTTGCAGAGGATTACCGAGGACTCAAAAAGAACAGGAAGAGCCAGTTCAAACATCTGTCGAAGTTTGCAGAGGATTGCAGAGGACTCAAAAAGAACTGAAAGAGCTGGTTCAAACATCTGTTGAAGTTTGCAGAGGATTACAGAGGACTCAAAAAGAACCGGAAGAGCCGGTTCAAACATCTGTCGAAGTTTACAGAGGATTACAGAGGACTCCAAAAAGAACTGAAAGAGCCAGTTCAAACTTCTGTCGAAGTTTGCAGAGGATTTCAGAGGACTCAAAAAGAACCGAAAGAGCCGCTTCAAACATCTGTCGAAGTTTGCAGAGGATTACAGAGGACTCCAAAAAGAACTGAAAGAGCCAGTTCAAACTTCTGTCGAAGTTTGCAGAGGATTTCAGAGGACTCAAAAAGAACCGAAAGAGCCGCGTCAAACATCTGTCGAAGTTTGCAGAGGATTACCAAGGACTCGAAAAGAACCGGAAGAGCCGGTTCAAACATCTGTCGAAGTTTGCAGAGGATTACAGAGGACTCAGAAAGAACTGAAAGAGCCGCTTCAAACATCTGTCGAAGTTTGCAGAGGATTACCGAGGACTCAAAAAGAACAGGAAGAGCCAGTTCAAACATCTGTCGAAGTTTGCAGAGGATTGCAGAGGACTCAAAAAGAACTGAAAGAGCTGGTTCAAACATCTGTTGAAGTTTGCAGAGGATTACAGAGGACTCAAAAAGAACTGAAAGAGTCGGTTCAAACAGTTTATTGTGCCTGCAAATTATATTTTAAGTTAAGCGAAATGTATACGTGACTGGTTTATTCTTTCTATATAGGCTACTTTAGACATGTAACTTTTCCGCAAAAGAAAAATTGCTATGGTTTTGCATGTGCAGATTATATTTAAAATCAAGGAGTTAATAAGGACAATAAACAAGGAGTTGATAAGTTTGGTTTACTCGTTCTAGTATACTTTAGACATAAAGAACATATCCGCCTTTGTTGATCAGTGCCTGTAATGTGTGCTGTAGTTGCTCAATTTTCAGTTAAATCCGACGTGAAGAATAAGTGAATTAAATGTGAACACAAACACCATCAACTTAAGTGAATGAAAGGCAATATTCGATTGACACTGATTACTTTATTTGAATGTTTACTTGATATAACATGACACTGTGCCATCATTGCATGATGACGTCAGGCACCTATAAATCGGCTTTTTGAACCAGTTCATTGAGCCAAACTGTACGAAAAGAACCGGTTCACGGAAATGAATCTGACTTTGCATCACTACAATGTGCGTACAGTCTGCTTATTTACAGGGCAGCAACACACAAACATTTTTGAAAATATTAAAAGGATTCGTCTCTGGAGAAGCGTTCAGTCTTTCAGCTCGCAAATTCTTCCATGTAAATAGGGAATCCGCCATGGTGCAAGCGCAGCTGGCTTTTAAAGGGAACGGGAGATCAGACTCTGATTGGTTTTTTGCACGTTATGCCCAAAACACACCCATGACTCAATAAGAGACCACACTCTAAAAAATAATTCAGTGGCTTAGTAAATATCACAGTAATAATTAACTTTATTAACTTAATAACATTTCTAAATATAATTTACTTGATGTTTTGAGTTGAACAAAATAATTGACTAAAAATCCAACAGTTAATTTTGTCTCAAATTTACAGTTATATTTAATTTTTTTTCAGTAAAAGAATTTAGTGTTCGAATAACCAATTAGTTATTTCAAATATACTTAATATATTTGTGAAATTTCTATCAAAATATTTGAGAAAGGAGAATTAAATCGATCTGTTTCAAGAACCACTGATATTACTTAATTAAAATCAAGATTATTAATATTTAACACGCACTGAAGAATTTTAGTAAGTTTACTTTATTAAAACACTGCACCTCTCCCCCGCCCCTTGACGTGACGACAGCTCGACGGTTGAGTGACCAGAGGCTGTTTGAATTCTCTTCAGTCTCCAGAGAAGTTCCTTCTTCTCAGCGTCGCAGAATTGGAACATTTCCTCTGTGGAATTCAGGTTTGTGTGTTTTATTTCATCTATAAAATCATTACTGAGCTTAAAATGTTTTTATTTAATGTAAAACAACATACAGGGACGCAATGTGAGTAAACGAGTGCTGCATCTGTCTTCGAAGCCCCTGGTGCTACTGCCTTGCTCAAAACACACGACTTTATTCCTTAAGATAATGAATATAATTAATTTGGATGATAAAATGTTCTTAAAACTGTGCACTGTTTGTTTTTTGGCAGGTTATGGAGTCAGGCGCGTTGCAGCATCTTTTGTCTACGAGTGAAATGCAGGACTGCGGTCTGAAGTTCAAAGTCCACCCGCAGACCCGTGAGTCCATCTCAGGCTCGAGAAACGGCGCTGACACGGTGGAAATTGGATAACAGACAGGTTGATTACACTTGAATTACTTTTAAATGTTTCATTTTTACTTCTAAAATGTTTGTTACATGAGTTTAAATGTTGTAAATAAGTTGTAAAATATTGTATACATGTCAAAACTGTAATATATGCTGTGTTGCTTTACTCATCGACAATAAAGGCCAATGTCATGTATAAGTGTGGTGTGGAGTATTTTACAAAGGTTTAGAGGAAATTAAAGTTAATATTAAAGTTATACTATAAGAGTTAATATTACTCATAAATAAAAACAGTTAATTTTACTCATAAATATTGGATTTTAAATGTTTCCCCCCCATTTTTTTCTACTCAATTTTATTTGTAAATGTACCAAATGTAGTTACACAGATCTACTTAATTTTTTTTACTTGCATTTGCTCAGCTCATACGGTGTATGTAATTGATTTCACTGCTTTAAAATGTACAAGTGTAAAAATGTTTCACCAAAATTTTTTTGTAAATCATAGTAAACGTTTTTAGAGTGACAACCCTTTTAGACCATGCGCTTGGCTTTTTCCATCGTAAACTAGCAAAAGTGGATTCAGGCACGCTTTAAGAGCACCTGTGCAATGCGCTTCAGAACATGCGCTCAGATCGTCAAAATAGGGCCCATTGCATGTTAAATATATGCTACTTGCAAAATCATTTAATAGGAATAAATACATTTTGAATGGCCAAGATAGAGAAAGATAAAATAAAAAAAAGATGCAACTGCAAACCTTGACCCTTTAATAAAAATGATCACACCTTTTGCAAACATGACAGACTATTCAGCAAGTAAGATTCAATCGATTAAAAATGTGTTCTTTCTGCATTGAAAAAAAGTGAGAACTATGCTGAGTTTAATATGTTGAATTGTAAAAGTTTAGTCCTACCTTCAGATGATGAATAAGTATAGAGTGAAGTAATAATAAATAGAAAAGACAAAGCAGAATGAAAACAGAATGCTGAAGACAGACACATTTTTCCTATGTTGTTGTATCATGGCTCTTTGTAGCCGCTGAAAGACTGTTCTAGCGGCCTACACATGAAAAAAGAAATGACATAGCCTCTCACTCTGCTAAGTTGAATCTTTAGATAGACCTTCAGATAAATACAGAAAGAACTAACCTTTTGTTTTCAAAAGCACATTGTGTGGGAAGTTTGGCACTGCATGGTCTGTGTAATTGCACCGATTTCGGTTTTCTGAAGCTGGCTGAAGTTCACTTGCTTTCAGAGATAGTGATTATTAGATATTTCTCATGTGCCTGGAGCTCAGAGCGGCGGCTCCCAGCAATATCCTCTTTGCTTTGATGTGAAGGTTGTTCTTTCTCCATCTCCTCAGTATGCATTTCAGTCCCTGTTTCCAACATCTGAAAACATGTTGAATACGTGCATGCCTATGGGCTTTACAACTCGCTCGGAAATGGGCCAACGATTTGAATGATCCAAATGGAAATCGCTTAGATTAGTCTCGCAATTGTGATCAAATGTGTAATTAAAAGATAAAACTAATAAGATAAATATAAAATCTAATTTCTCACCTCCTGTTATGCAATGGGTTGAGGAGGTATTTGCGGAGATGTAATTATGGAAGTTGCAATTTTATATCAGCAATTTGGTTCTGTGCATTAATCTGAGAGAGTGCTGGCACTTTTGATATGCCTCAGCATTTTCTAATATATCTCTTGCTTGAAAGGCAAACACATTTCCCCTGGCAAACATCGCTTTGATGATGTGTAATTTCTCACTGTCTCCTTCCCATCATGCACTCTGTCAAAGAGAATCATTCACACAGTCAGACATTGAAAATTCTCAGACAGAAACTCACATCACAAAAATGAAGGTTTGACTCGTCGTTCAAAATTAATGTCATGCACTGAATGTTGTTAGAAACCTTTTTTTAATATACCACAAGCTTATAATTTGAGATATGCAAATATTAAGATGTAGTAAGTTAAAATGCGGTTAGAGAAGTGTACAAAAGTATTTCCCAGACCCGTCGCCAAGAGGGTGCATCGAAGGGGGCAATGACAAAATGTGCCCCCTAATAGTATGGTCATTTAGCAAACTTCGTAGAACTAATTTCTACAACGGTAACTTTAAATAACAAATTGTCTTTAGAAATATGAATCAGATTCCGAAAAATCATATTTAACACAATATTATACAGAAATGGAACTTTATTAAATTATTTCAATGGTGAGTATGCTCAAAGTCTTTGCTTTGGTACACTTCAATATGCTACATATTTTTATTGCCATATGGTATGTATTGTTTTTATTATTATTATTGTGTTGATTACGATAGACATGGGTTGCAAATGCAAATGGGTTTTGCTGTAGTTGTAGGATGGACTATCTTGTGTTTTGGTTTTGTTTTAATATAGAACATAGTCTATTTCAGTAATAATAAATACGGGTTATTGTTTTGGTGAATTTTTGGTGAGTTTCTCAGGTCATAAAAAAGTGTTCTGACGACGGTTCTGCAATGTACACTACATAACCAAAAGTGGTAAGGACACAATAAAATGGACATTTTAATTAATGTTTGTTTAGGCAGCTTAAATGTGATTAAATAGCATTATTATTATCATTATTCATCATCATTAACCCTGCTGAAAGAGCCACAGCCACCAGGGAATACCGTTTCCATGAAAGGGTGTACATGGTCTGCAACAATGCTTAGGTAGGTGGTACTTGTCAAAGTAACATTCACATGGATGGCAGGACCCAAGGTTTCCCAGCAGAACATTGCGCAAAGCATCACACTGCCTCCGCCGGCTTGCCTTCTTCCCATAGTGCATCCTGGTGCCATGTGTTCCCCAGGTAAGCAGCGCATACGCACCCGGTCATCCATGTGGAGTAAAAGAAAACGTGATTCACCACACCAGGCCACCTTCTTCCATTGCTCCGTGGTCCAGTTCTGATGCTCACGTGCCCACTGTTGGCACTTTCGGCAGTGGACAGGGGTCAGCATGGGCACCCTGACTGTTCTGCGGTTATGCAGCCCCATACGCACCAAACTGTGATGCACTGTGTATTCTGACACCTTTCCATCAGAACCAGCAATTTCCTGAGCAATTTGAGCTCCAGTAGCTCGTCTGTTTGATCGGACCACACAGGCCAGCCTTTGCTCCCCACATGCATCAATGAGCCTTGGCCGCCCATGACCCTGTTGCCGGTTCACCACTGTTCCTTCCTTTGACCACTTTTAATAGATACTGACCACTGCAGAAAGGGAACACCCCACAAGAGCTGCAGTTTTGAAGATGCTCTGACCCAGTCGTCTAGCCATCACAATTTGGCCCTGGTCAAAGTGGTCATAATGTTATGCCTGATCAGTGTATATATTAGTGTATAATGTACAGTTAGTTGGTCATTGTCAAAAAATGCATGCAAAAACTTGAGAGTGTATTGTGCCTTGGAGACAACTTTTCTGCCTGTATGTCTCTATCCATTCAGCAGGGGGAACCAGTGAGCCTTAATTCTCAATGCACAGCTGGAACGAGAACAAGCTTTGGCACAATACAAAATGATGCTTTTTGTTTCAGTTGCACCGCTGTGCTGCTCTCTCCGGTCATTCATTGAAAGCAAGGACATTAAGATGCAAAGAGTGCTTTCACAACTCAGCGGCCCTTGTGGAGACACCCACACTCCTGTTCCTATGCACAAACACTATGCTAAACAACAATAAGCTGAAGAGAAGGAGAATGAATAGCAATAAGAGCGTTTGAGTTTTTTCAGACCTCTGTGACAAGTTTATTAAACAAGGTAACAGTAAGTGGAAGTGCTAGTGTGAGTTTACACTGATACACGTCTCACACGAACACGCTCAGGTAGCTTCAGAGGAGGGCTTCTCTCAGAATTAGGCATCGTAAGGCGATAACAGAGTTCCCGCCTCAGATAACAGAGTTCCTGCCACAGCATTTTTGGGACATTTGAACCCTTACGTATCAGCCAGAGGCAGATTCGAATTCATGGCAGACTGAAAGCACTTGAGAGTTGTTTCTGCCTCGTAGACACAAGTAAAAGTAGGCTCCTCATAAAGCTGCAAATGGGGTATTTATATCACGTAGCAACTGAAGCCTCCAGTGAAGCGCTGAAAGAGGCAGGTATTGGGTTTGTCATGGTAGACTAACATGGAAGCGAAGCAGACCTCTGATGATAAAATAAGTTGAAATGTTCGCTACGCTGGTTGAAACACTCAGCAAGCGTCATATAGTTTGTAAAGCGTTCAGTTGTGCCATTTTGGGATCTTCTTTGAATAGTTGTGCATAAAAATAAATAAATATGTTTCGTATTTAGTTACTCATAATGATGAATTAGGCTGAAGGAAATTTGTCACATTTTGTCATTTCGGTTCGTTCCACATAGCTGTGGAGTTTATATAGGCCTAAAGGGATTTGATGTTCGAGCGACAAAAGCATTTTTTATCAGCCTGGGGCATGAATATTAATTAGTGAATAGTGAAGTAATGAATCACTAATGTTAATCTGTACAACCAAATTTTTTATTAAATAGAAAATACAATTTATATTTATATATTCTGTGATAAAAAGCTTTTTTGTTGTTAGAACAATATCACAGCTCTGTCAGTTGAAAAAAAAAAACGTTTTTAAACATCACACAGAATCTCTTATCCAACAAAATGGTGGCTCATGCAAACTATTTTACATTTTGGGGTTTGTACATTTAAAATGGAAAATCTTTGTTTTATTTTTTTATAAGATGGTTGCTACCCTATTTGGTAGTAAAATGTTTAGGTTACTGCAATGTTTGAAGAGTATACCAACACAAATGTTTAGGCACAAAATGTGGCTAGATTTTTGCATGTAATTACAAATTAATGCATAAAATCGGCAGTCAGGCTGAATGAAAATGCAAATTCACTCTCTGAGAGTATAGGTGCTGCTTATAGAAAAGCAGAAATACCTTTGCTATTCATTATTGCTTAACAAAATACTGTTTGTGAGCACCACAAAGTCGTGGGTTTATGTAACAGCAGCAGCTCTGGGCATGTGACCAAACATATGAATCTTATTGAAGTTATTAAACATAAGTTTGAGATGAGTATGCCCATCTAATCAACAAATTATTACCAGGATATAAAAGCAGCCTCTTACTTCTTCCTGGCTTCAGTTCTTTTTGCGTTTGTAAATTGAGCTTTTCCACTCCCAACGACAAACTCTCTAACCTTCCAGAAACACCAACTCTTCCTTCCTCAAACAACCCCACTGAAGCACTGAAGCGATCCGTCACACGGACTAGATGTTTCACCCCCAACCCTCCACAGCCTCAGCCTACGACCGCTACCATTGCTTCCTTGTTCGCCGCTCATCCCAACCGTCAGTCTATCGCGGCCGCCCCAAACAGGAATTTCACCCCTTGTCCAGCCCCCCTTAAACTTATCTTGGTTAAGTGTGGGCTCTCCCATTCGAATGCAGTGTGTGAGCTTTGACAATCCAATCGTGTGGTCCATCATTCAAATCGCAGTGTGAGCTCTCCCATCCAGATGCCACGCTGGCCTCCCGTTCGAGTTGCAGTGAGAGCCTATACCTTTCAGATGCAGTAGGGACTCTTCCCATTCATGATACCTCGTGTTTCTAATCATGGAGGCTCTCCCATTCGAATTGCAGTGTGAGCCCTTCTGTCCAAGCGCTTTATGACTGGAGGAGGGTCTCCCCACCTGGAAGGGATGGACCCTAGCATCCCCTCATAGTTCAAACCCTCACAGGCCTTGTGAGTCATTTTATGGTTTCCTTTTTCCACCATCTGCGGAGGCCTGCTCCGAGGGTCATTGGGCCTATATTTCTTGGGTTAGAAGCTCCTGCCCCTTCTGTGACATTGGCAAGTCTCATGTTCTGTAATTCGTAGGCTCCGTGTCATGGATGCAACGATGGGGAACTCTCCAACCTCAGTGGCAAACCTCCAGTCTGAATACAGCTCCTGCAAGAGCTTGATACTCCCCCTGCAGTGCCCCACCATGGCTCCCACAGGAGCTGCACTAACATTATATCTTCTAAATGCATGTTCTCTCCAAGGGCCCTATTTTAATGATCTGAGGGCATGGTCTGAAGCGCATGGTGCAGGTGCACTTTGGGCGTGTCCGAATCCACTTTTGCTAGTTTAACAACGAAAAAAACTGTCAGTACGCCAGGCGCATGGTCCAAAAGGGTTGTACCTAGTCTCTTAATGAGTCATGGGTGTGTTTTGGGCGTAACATGCAATAAACCAATCAGAGTCTCATCTCCCATTCCCTGCACGTATCATAACCCGGACTCCATCTGTTCAACATATTACTCCATCACTTCAGCAGCTTCACTGGCTTCTTATCAAATTCCGGATTGAATTTAAAATTCTGGATGAACTGGATGTTGTGGGGCTGTCTTGGCTGACACGCCTCTGCAGCATCGTGTGGCGGTTGGGGACAGTACCTCTGAACTGGCAGACCGGGGTGGTGGTCCCTCTTTTCAAGAAGGGGGACCGGAGAGTGTGTTCCAACTACAGGGGGATCACATTTCTCAGCCTCCCCGGGAAAGTCTATGCCAGGATACTGGAGAGGAGAATTTGGCAGATAGTGGAACCTCGGATTCAGGAGGAACAGTGTGGTTTTCGTCCTGGTCGTGGAACACTGGACCAGCTCTACACCCTTTCCAGGGTGCTGGAGGGTTAATGGGAGTTTGCCCAACCAATCCACATGTGTTTTGTGGATTTGGAGAAGGCATCCGACTGTGTTCCTCGTGGCACCCTGTGGAGGGCGCTCTGGGAGTATGGGGTCTGGGGCCCCCTGCTTAGGGCTGTTCGGTCCCTGTACGAACGGAGCAGGAGCTTGGTCCGCATTGCCGGCAGTAAGTCAGACTTGTTCCCGGTGCATGTTGGACTCCGGCAGGGCTGCCCTTTGTCACCGGTTCTGTTCATAATTTTTATGGACAGAATTTTTAGGCACAGCAAAGGGCCGGAAAGTGTCCGGTTTGGGGGCCACGCGATTTCATCGCTGCTTTTTGCAAATTATGTTGTCGTGTTGGCAACCTCAGACCAGGACCTTCAGCGTGCACTGGGATGGTTTACAGCCGAGTGTGAAGCGGCTGGAATGAGAATCCGCACCTCCAAGTCCGAGGCCATGGTTCTCAGTCAGAAAGGGGGGTTGTCTACTTCAGGTTGGTGGAGAGTTCCTGCCTCAAGTGGAGGAGTTCAAGTATCTTGGGGTCTTGTTCACGAGTGAGGGAAGGATGGAACGGGAGATTGACAGATGGATCGGTGCAGCTTCTGCAGTAATGCGGTCGATGTACCGGTCTGTCGTGGTGAAAAAGGAGCTGAGCTGTAAGGCAAAGCTCTCAATTTACCGGTTGATCTACGTTCCTTCTCTCACCTATGGTCATGACATGTGGGTCATGACCGAAAGGACAAGATCCTGGATACAGGCAGACGAAATGAGCTTTCTCCGCAGGGTGGCTGGGTGCTCCCTTAGAGATAGGGTGAGAAGCTTGGTCAGTCGGGAGGAGCTCAGAGTAGAGGCGTTGCTTCTCCACATCGAGAGGAGCCATCTGAGGTGGCTCGGGCATCTATTTCGGATGCCTCCCCAGGGAGGTGTTCCGGGCACGTCCCACCGGGAAGAGACCCCGGGGAAGACCTAGGACACGCAGGAAGTGGCTAGGGAGAGGGAAGTCTGGGCATCTCTGCTTAGACTGTTGCCCCCGCGACCCGGTCCCGGATAAGCGGCAGATGATGGATGGATGGAATTTAAAATTCTCCTCCTCACTTACAAATCTCGTCATAAATTTGCCCCACCTTACCCTTCAGCTCTCTTACAGCCCTACACCCCTTCTTGAACTCTTCGCTCTTCTTCAGTGGGTCTTCTCCATACACCCCCCGCTCGTTTAACCACCATGGGTCATAGGGCTTTTAGCCGTGCTTCTCCTCGCCTTTGGAATTCTGTCCCAGTCAACATCTGTAATTCAGATTCGTTATCTCAATTTAAAATCAGACTTAAAACTCATTTATTCAGACTAGCCATCCTTTCATGATTACTGAGTGCACTCAAATCTATCACTTTGTTTTTGTGATAGTCATGTTTGTAAATGTTGTTTTCTTTTTTATGGTTTATTGGCATTGCTATTTACTGTTATTATTTTTTTATTGTTGCTACTTTGATTTATGGTGACCTTGAGTGATCTGAAAGGCGCTTTAAATAAATTGAATTATTATTATTATTAATTTAAAAGCCAGTTGTGCTTGCACCATGGCAGATTCACTATTTACATGGAAGAATTTGCAAGTGAAAAAACTGAACGCTTCTCCAGAGAGGAATCCTTTTATTTTTTTATATTTGGCATGTTTGTGTGCAGCTGCGCGTCCCTGTGTGTATAATAAGCAGAGTGTACACGCATTGTGCACCCGCCTATAGGCGCACATTACTAACACGTACCTTTAAATAACACAAAAAATACTGCACTATTGACTTTAGAGCAGGTTTTTGTTGGTCAATGGTGCAGTCATTTTCAGTTCCTCAAAATGTGCCAACAATGCGCCTGAACACACCTGGTTTTCAGACCAGCACACCCATGAGAGAACAGATGGGCACGAGTGCATTTGCTATTTAAACAACATGGCGCTGGACATGAAAATGATAACTGCGTTACTTGCGTTGTGCCTGCTGTCGCATTGCGCCGGGTGTATGATAGGGCCCCAAGTGTTTTGGGGAGCCTAATGACACATGCCAATTTTACTTAAATAGATATGAGCATTTCGATCCAGTAAATCCAGCATGCTGTCCAAATTTTACTTTGCAGTTTTGAGAGGCAAATCAAACATCCTCCCTGAGCCTCTCCATAGCAGAGAGCATGCCAAATCTGTTTACCATGCAAGCTATTTATTATTTGGGCACACAAACTTGTGAATTTTAGTTATTAAACATAAGTTCACAAGGAGTTCACCCATTTAATATTCTAATTATTACCAGGAGATAAAAGCAGCCTCTTATTTCTTTACGGCATCAGTTCTTTCAACATCCCTCCTCCTCCCCTTCTCCTCCTTTATGTATTTTGTAATCATCAGTAGTAGTCCGGAGAGCAAATCGAAGCTCGAGTGGAAAATCCTACCCAAGACCCTCCATAGCAGATGACAGCAAGTCAAAACTGTTTACCATGTACGCCTCTCAGTGAAATATTTCTGTTGCATTGATGCCATTCAAATATTAGCGTCATTCTGAACAGACACATTAACAGCTGTTCATTCAAATTAAAATGTTTATTGCACAAATTGTCACCCCAAACATTTGTCTTGGTGTGAACAGGCCTTAACACTGCATTTATTGGAAATTATTGTTGCAATAATTGCAGTCGTTGGCCTAATAAAAACCATAGTCACATCTTTTACACTGTGATGCTTTTACACATACTTGTGATGCGATCGACCAAAACACATCTTAATACCAGGTGTAAACTGGGCCTAAGTTGCTTGTTTCAATGTAAACCCTTTACAAAAATAAATAAATTCAAGTTCACTTTATTAAGGATACTTAAGTAAAATTCAAGTATATTTTAAGTATACTTTATGTAGTAAGTATACTAAACAGTGTACTGTAAGTATACTTTTTTCTCCCTAGAATGAATTTAAAAATCAAAATTCAGAAAGATCTGATCTGTGGCAAGAACGTATTGTTGGTGAATATGAGTTTAATCAAACATTTTTCTTCATGACAATTTTTGTTAATGGCTTCTTTTGATTTGAACATGTTATGTGGTTTGTTAACACTGTAACAAAAACCACAAACTTGCATAAAAAGCCAAGAGTCAAAATGCCCAACTAAATGAAACACTGATATTTTCAATAAAAACAACATCTAAACCTCTGTTAATTCTCAATAAGAGCTTCTATAGATGTCTTTCAGGATTGGAGCCAAACGCTGCAGGACAGCGACTCACTAGGACCGAACTTGCCTGCCAATGGTTTAATTGTACCCTAAAGACCAATTGTGTACATTTAAAGGTACAGTTATACGTTTTGTTCCCCAAGGAACAAAATTGTACCTCCACTATACCTTTTTTCTGAGAGTGTATGTGAAAAAGTAATTAATAGGCTACTCAAATCAAAAGAGTAAACACTACTACAAGTGTACTTAGAATACTTAATTATACTTTTAAGTATATCTTGATCAAAAGTGAGTACAGGTATAGGCCAAAAATACTTCAACTTTTTCTGACAGTCAAGTCAAGTATACTTAAGTGCGATTTTAAGTATATTTCGTGGAAGTACATAAAGTATATTTCTGAGAAGTGCATAAAATGTAGACTGAAAGTATACTTTCTTATTTTTTTGTTTAAAAGAAGCATACTAATAGCACACTTAGGGCCCTATTTTAACGATCTGAAACGCAAGTGTCAAAGCGCGAAGCGCAAGTAACTTTGTGGGCGGGTCTCGGCGCTGTTGCTATTTTCCCGGCGGGATAAATGGCTCTTGCGCCCGGCGCAAATCTAAAATGGGTTGGTCTGAAGTAGCTTCATTATTCATAGGTGTGGTTTGGGCGTAACGTGAATAAACCAATCCGAGCGTCATCCAACATTCCCTGTAAAAGCAGGTGCGCAAGTTCCATTATGGATTGCTATTATTATGGCGTATTTACCAGGCGCACGCCAGGAGCGGTTCACAGCCGAGGAGACTGATGTTCTTGTAAGAGCAGTGAAAGACAGAGAAGTTGTGTTGTATGGGGATGGGAGAAACCCACCCAAAATAGCGTCGGTTAAACAGGCGTGGGAGGAAATAGCCACAATTGTTTCATCAGCTGGCATCCCCAGGACGTCGCACCAGTGCCGCAAGCGCTACAATGACATCAGAAGACGGGGAAAGTCCAAGCTTGCCAGCATCAATCGGGCACGCCGTGTAACGGGAGGTGGATCTGCCTCTACTCAGAACCTGACGCCAGCAGAGGACATCGCTGCGTCCACCCTCACCGATTTTTTTTCCTGGTTCTTGACGGACAAACCAATTTGTTAGATGTCCTTATATACATATATGTCTTGCCAGAGGTTGCCACTGTTGGGCAAACAGGTCTCCTTAATTATTAGACTACAATTAGCCTGAATAATTTGTAAGCTAGATTTATGCTATTTTTCACATCTTCGTGGCACACCACAATGATTTCCGTCATCTCATGTGTTAATATTTTTTAGTGTAACAATTTATGATTTGCAAAAATATCTGTTGCATCTGTGTAGATTACATGAGCAAAGTGTAAGCGCGTTGTGCACGCTATACATTATGGTCAAGCATGCGCCCTTAAAATAGCATAATGAACAACGCGCAACGTGCCACTGACTTTAGACTAGGTTTTTTCTGGTCAGTGGCGCAATTGTTTAATGGAACAGCAAAATAGCACCAGGGATTGTTTGCGCCGGAACACGCCTCCTTTTTTGCGCTGAACCAGTGTTAATTTTGACAGCATATTTTGATTTAGTTTTAGTCATAGTCTTTTGACTAAAATGCCATTTAGTTTTAGTCATATTTTAGTCACCTGAATTGTTTTTAGTTTTAGTCTAGTTTTAGTCGACTAAATATCATAAGATTTTAGTCGACTAAATATCATAAGCTTTTAGTCGACTAAATCTACAGTAGAGTTAGTCTCCTAAAATCTAATGAGTTTAGTTAAATTGTAATACATTAAGCATTTATTACAGTATTACATAACCGACTGTCACTTGAACTGATATTTTGACATAATTTTGTTTTTAACATTAAAAATTCACAAAAGAGAGCTCAATTCACTTTTTTTTTTTTTTTTAAAAACATCTATATAGTTTGTATCTAAAACAGAAAAATTTTGTATTTCTGTTTTAGTTAGTAGCCTATATCATGTTAAGCTAAAGATTCAAATAACTTTTTTATTTATTTTTTTTAATTTCAGTTAACATTTATTTAATTTTAAGTAACAAAGATTTTTTTAATGGTTTTAGTGAACTATTATAACCCTGATACTTTATTGAATATGTGTTAAATACTGGTCTTTCCTCCTGACTATGAATTAAATGGGAATTAAACTAAATACAGTTTAATGTGTAAGCAAAAACGAATATATAATGCGTGACTTTTAATTATAAACCAGCTGGAAATACACCGGGACTCTTATTTTGAAATGTCAGAGCCTCTATTGTAGTTGTAGGAGCTCATTCAAGTTCAGATGAGGGCGATAAAATATGCTACAACCGTCTAAAACACATTACTATATAAACATCGTAAAGTAAACATTGTCCTTATTCATCAGCATTAGTTCATAAACAATTGCCTGGCATAAATGTGTGTTATTCATTGATTGTGAGCCGCTCTGGAGCGCTGGATTGGGGATGCTTGCGTGAGCCTGTAGAACGTGCAACAGCGCCGTGTTCTCCAGCGGTTAGATCAGCACGTCCAAATCAAATGTGCGCGGACATCAGTTCTGACTGGATCTCTTCCCTAATCGTCCCTCCCTAACATTTTCGTCTCGTTTTTATTTGTTGACGAAAATGAGAGTTGATTTTCGTTATAGTTTTAGTCATCTAACACTATTTTTTATTTAGTTATCGTCTCGTTTTCGTCAGGGAAAAAAGGTCGTTGACGAAAATTATGACGAAAATTATTCGTCAACGAAATTAACACTGCGCTGAACCGCCCAGGTAGCGCAAGTTCATTCACTAGTTTAGCGACGTGCTTCTGTGGAGGGAAAAGCGCGCTTTGCGCGGGTGCAAAATAGGAATGACACATGCGTCGGTGTACAAAGTCAATTGCGCTGGGTGCAAGATAGGGCCCCTAAACTTATTTCACGTAAGGAAATGCAGGTGTCAGAATCGTAAACAATCAAACTTTGTGTGTTGTGTACACATCAAGATTAAGCACTTAAAAGAGTGACAAATATACTTACAGTGCATTCCTTATAAAAATACATTCAATTTTAAAGGCCTGATTGAATTTGTACAGCCATACTTACTCTCTTCTATAAAGTTTCATATTGCGCCTACACCATTGGCGTTTTTCTGTATCTGCCTGCTCTTTCTTTGTCTGTTTTTTTTTCTTTCTGCTCCTCTGCCAGTGCTGCTGCCAGTCTGTTTGCCTACTTTAAAATGAATAGAAACAACTTAATGGACTTTGTGGCAAGACTGCACAAAACAGTGATGCAGTATGCCATTAAAACCAGCCACAACTCCAAACAAATGAAGATTCACAATGATTGAAGAGTCATTTGATCGTTCCAGAAATCACAATGTTTTCTTTAATGATCTTTTATTTTGTGTTATTTGAGATAATTTGAGATAGCAATGTTTACATCACAATTCTTCCTTTTTTTTAAATAAATATATTGCAGCCTTTCTTTTTACTTGGAATTCATTACTAATAACTTGTGATTTATGATGTAGATAAGGACAACTGTAGAACATCATCTACACATACTGGCACAAGTATAAGTGTAAGTATAAGTGGTTATTTTCATCAGATCAGCGATGTACGTGGTAGGGAGTAATGAGGCTGGGTGGTGCTCAGAGAATGGACAGGGTAAGGTTATTAAGATAGCAACACAGATACAGGCAAGAGGATCTTTTATGTCCCATCCGCGTGACAAACAACACCACCAAACAAGCTCAAGAAATGAACCTACTGTAGCAACATCTATTGAATATATTAATCGCTGTAGATAAAGCAACAGCCGTTGAATGGTTAACGTGGTGAACAGGTTTGTCTCACAAAAACTGTCAAGATACGTCCGAGTCATAGTTAATCTCCTAATTTAAACAAACAAACAAATTACATTTACTTAGTAGTTTACTTAAGTAAAGCCTATTTTCTGCCGAATTCACATTTTACTTTATTTATTTATTTATTATTATTTATTTATCAATCAATTAAGTAATTTACAGTAAAAAAACTGTATGACATGAATGGGAATCTAATGAGAATCACTACTGAAACATTGCAATAATAATTAATAATATGCTTAATTTCCATAATGTAAGAAATATAATTTCTAACCTTGACAATTGCATGTTAGATTCAAACTTAAAGGGAAACAAAAAGAAGAAGGAGAAGAAAATAAAATTCTGTCAACATTTCAATAAAGTTATTCAGGTTTGGAAGGACATGAGGTGAAGTGAATAACACTGATTATCTCTTCATCACGGCACCTGTTAGTGGGTGGGATATATTAGGCAGCAAGTGAACATTTTGTCCTCAAAGTTGATGTGTTTTGTGATGGATTTGAGTGAGTTTGACAAGGGCCAAATTGTGATGGCTAGACGACTGGGTCAGAGCATCTCCAAAACTGCAGCTCTTGTGTGTGTTCCCGGTCTGCAGTGGTCCGTCTCTATCAAAAGTAGTCCAAGGAAGGTGGCCAAGGCTTTTGATGCACATGGGGAGCGAATGCTCAAATTGCATATCAGACGAGCTACTGTAGCTCAAATTGCTCAAGAAGTTAATGCTGGTTCTGATAGAAAGATGTCAGAATACACAGTGCATCGCAGTTCGTTGCGTATGGGGCTGCATAGCCGCAGACCCGTTAGGGTGCATAGCTGACCCCTGTCCACCGCCGAAAGCACCAACAGTGGGCACTTGAGCATCAGAACTGGACCACGGAGAAGAATCACGTTTTCTTTTACATCACGTGGATGGCCGGGTGCGTGAGCGTCACTTACCTGGGGAACACATGGCACCAGGATGCACAATGGGAAGAAGGCAAGCCGGCTGGGGCAGTGTAATGCTTTGGGCAATGTTCTGCTGGGAAGCCTTGGGTCCAGCCATCCATGTGGATGTTACTTTGACACATACCACCTACCTAAGGATTAGTGCAGACCATGTACACCCGTTCATGGAAACGGTATTCCCTGGTGGCTGTGGCTCTTTCAGCAGACAATGCGCCTGCCATAAAGCAAAAATGGTTCAGGAATGGTTTGAGGAGCACAACAACGAGTTTGAGGTGTTGACTTGTGTTCCAAATTCCACTGATCTCAGTCCAATCGAGGGATGTGCTGAACAAACAAGTCCGATCCATGGAGGCCCCACCTCGCAACTTACAGGACTTAAAGGATCTGCTGCGAACATCTTGGTGCCAGATACCACAGTACACCTTCAGGGGTCTAGTGGAGTCCATGCCAGCAAAATGGAACCAACACAATATTAGCAAATGGTAATAATTATATGCCTGATCGGTGTGTATACTGGTATATATATATTTAATGATGTTGATGAATATATATTTACCTTGACATAAGGTAAATCAAATCAGAAATTGTATACATTTTCCAATTAATTTTTGAGCACACTAGATAAACACTCATTGACTCTGTGAATACCAAACTACAGCGCCCCCCCCCCCCCCCCTCTTCAGGGCGCTGGACTCAGATAATCAAGTAAAGGTCACTAACAGATCGGCCATGATGCTGGGAAGGTCGTTGGCTACGGTTTATTCATCAAGCGTGGTGAATGGTGGCTAATTAGCAAGGATAAAGACTTCAGCGGAGGTGCTTTGACAGAACCGGATACTCAAGGTAGAGAAGGTGAAGTAATTAGGTGTGTAGATGCTCCTAAGAATGAAATGGTTTAGGGCTGCCGTCCTTCAGAGCCTGAAGTGAATGCAGGGTTACCCAAGCATTGCATGCTTGGAACGCAGTAGATCAGCTCCCGTAGAGTAAATGAATGCTTGGCTGGAGTTGAATCTAAACAAGCGTGTTTACAGCCATATCCCTTGATATCTTGAGCAAAGCCACTTGGGATGCGAGAGGCGAATGCCTCGTAATACAACTCCTAAGGCAAGCGACTGTTCTTCATATCTGAGCGAGATAAAGGCAGACAGGGTGAAGAGGTCTGCTGTCCGATATCTGAGTGGTGTCCTCCAGATATGACTGAGTGTCTTTTAGCTTCAAAACTCTGTGACCTCATATGGTGTTGTTGTGCAATGCCTCCAGCTCTGGGCCTCTCGGAGCTGGATGAGGCTTTGAGCGTTTGAGCCAGTGTCTGGCATTTGGTGTCGTTTTCCTTCCTGCGGTTCAGCGAACTCTTGTTTGTCTGTCTTTTTGTTTTCAAAGCATTCCCTCTCGTCTGATTTTGGCCTGCTCTCTAAATTATGGATCAGTGCGCGTTCCTCTCGCCTCGTCGGAAGCACCGGAAAACAGTGGGCTCCACAGCCAGCTCATCAGAGAAAGGTCAGGCGCGTTTGGAAGGCACAGATTTCCTCAACCACATTAATTTGAGCAGGAAAAAATATTTGAAAGAAATCCTCCTGCAAAATGGCATATTCATTAAGTCTTAGCTATCTCTCATATGTTTCTACGTCTCTTTCAAGTATTACTGGTGCTTGAAAAGACATGAATCACTGTTATTTGTCCTAATTCAGTAAGTACTTTTAATAAGATACATGAATACTAGAAGAATGCATGAATAGTAATACCCACACATAATGTGTAGTCCACAAATTCGGCAAATGGACGGTGATCCTCCCCAAACAACAGCATCTGGCCAAGGATGTCATCCATCCCGCTTCAGAAGAGATGTTTGAGCATTTCATCATCCCATCGCGCCTGATTGTACAAATCCAAATAGCCCTCCACATATTCCTCCAGTGTCTGGTTTTGGAAGTAACAGTTCTTTAATAATTGCGGTTTGTTCGTCTGTCACGTACTGGTTCTAATAAGATACATGACACCAGCAATAACAAACACATGAAACGTTAATAAATGCAAGAAGAAAGCACGAATATTAGTAATAACCACACTACATTTAAACAGACAAGAGTTTGATCAGAACAAGGAGATTATACTGTATGCACATGCTTAACAAGACTTGAATATGCTAAGCGTGTTGTTATTGGACCCTGATTTGTTGTTGAGAGTATTTTTTATGTTTTTGTGTATGTGATAATAAAGGGAACACCGGTAAGTGTAATCAGTAACCAAGGAGACTAACTGGGGCACGAAACTGGGAAGACTAAACTGAAAGGATAAACATGGAACCAAGATATGTGAACAAAAACACAACTAAACAAGAAAAATTCCTGACATAGCCTAGTTATGGATTTGAACAAGCCTCTAAACCTAAGGACGAAACTGCAATATTAACTCTACAATGACACCCAACATATTTCAGTTTTGCATTTGATGCCAAGGACCCCCAAATATGACATCCTAGCAATCCGTTTAGATATTGTAGCGTCTATTTAAAACTGATAGAAAAATTGTGCTTGACTGATATTTGCCTTTTTTAAATTAACACATCGGCCGATACGTTTTTCTGTTTGGCCGTCAAGTGTCAGAAGTGGGACTTACATTTTGACAGAGCTGAGAACGCCATGCATTACCTTGTCTTCATTAGTTTACTCTTTGTTCAAACTACAATCCCACCCTGTCCCTGAAATCGTCGCCCTTCGACAGGTTCCCGACTGGAGTGGGTGTGAGAGAGAGGAGGGGCTCTGAAATAACGAGAAATGGCGGCGAGTGATGAGGCACACCTGAAGATAATGAAGCCTCATCACCGCCGCTGTTAACTGCCAAGCGTGCCTCTCCTCAGGAGACTAGTCTCTCTCTCCCCGTGCATGCACGCTGGTGTCCTTGTGGGTCCAGGAAGGGGGTGCGGAGGAACCTGCGGTCCGGAATGGAGATGCACACATAACGCTGCTGACAGGCTAGGATGCCAGGCCGCTATTCCCCACAGTTACCGTGGAGGATGACCCGTTGTGTCAAAGCCGCTGCCCCTTGCACCTCAGACAGAAGAGAGAAGCGAGTGTGGCCGTCGGACCCCACCCCTTATCTAGACCCATCCTATCTGATCACTACCCTTCCTTCACGATTGCCACCGAGGACACCAGATCCCCTGGTACCTATATATATATATTTCTATTTGATGTCATTCAACTATTCCTTCATCCATCCATTCATTCACTTGTTTTATCGACTGATTTTTCAGTCTATTGAACCAAACCAGACTTACACAGACAGGACTCCATTTTTCAGCTTGTAGCACTGTGACATTTAAATTTCAGCAACTCTAAGTCGCTGGCAACAAAGAAAGAGACACACAGAGAAAGATGGGCATTTGCTGTCTATCAATCAGTCTCTTCATGACTGACTGAATGAACATGTCCTTTAATGTGAAGCTCTTTCCAGGCTTGAAACCACCAAACACATTCCTCACTCCGGTTTCTGTTATTGGATCACTGTTTCACACCAAACTTAACCTGACGCACTTGTTATTCTGGCCTGATAAAAACACCACACTGTTGTTATTAATCAACTTATTGTTTTGGACTTGACATGCATGCAGTGTTTTTGTGTGTATATCCAAGAAGAATCTGTGTATTGTTTTATTTGAGAATTCAATACCAGAATCGCTTTGCTTTGCTGCTTATGATCAGTCAAATAGTTTGAAATTATTTATGATGCAGTTATCCCCACATTGGTATCTATATGTTCTCTATAGTAACTCTATGTTTATGTTATCCATAACACAGGATACACAAGTCAGGGTGCACAGACTTTCATCAGTCCACTGGGAAACGGAACTGTTTTGAAAAGTTTGAAGCTGATATTATTCTGATGAAGAAATAAGAATAACTAATGTACTAAAATAGCATTGCAGAATTAAGCATTTTACTTTTGGATGGATGTAAATTTGGATCATTTTAGCGTCACAGAATCTTGAATTCATGATTGTATTTTATTTAATGCCGCCACACATTAGTAATATATACGATATTGCCAAAAGTATTGGGACACCCCTTCAAATCATTGATTTCAGGTGTTCCATCCCTTCCACAGGTGTATAAATCAAGCACTAGGCATGCAGACGCTTCTACAAACATTTGTGAAAGGATGGGTCGCTCTCAGGAGCTCAGTGAACTCAAGCGTGGTACCGTGATCGGTTGCCACCTGTGCAATAAGTCCATTTGTGAAATTTCCTCACTACTAAATTTTCCACTCTCAACTATTAGTGGTATTATAACACGTGGAAGCAATTGGGAACAACAGCAACTTAGTCACGAAGAGGTAGGCCGTGTGAAATCACAGAGCAGGGTCAGCGCATGCTGAGGCGCACAGTGCGCAGAAGTCGCCAACTTTCTGTCAATAGCTACAGACCTCCAAACTTCAACAAATGCTTCAAGTAAAAAAAAAAATCGCAAAAACACACTCCTTAACCTTGTGGAAAGCCTTCCCAGAAGAGTTGAAGCTGTTATAGCTGAAAGGGTGGGCCAACTCCATATTAAACACTACGGATTAAAAATGGGATGTCATTAAAGTTCATGTGCATGTAAAGGCAGGCGTCCCAAAACCTTTGGCAATATAGTGTATTTACCTAATTTTACATTATTGTTTCATTCTGTTCTTGTTTCAAAACCTGCAAATATGTAAATAATTATGTTTTCACGCTGTTAGCACATCCATATTGTTTCAGTGTATATCCAAACGTACAAAAGACACATTACAACAAAACAAACTCAGGTTGGTTGCGATAAATGTCAGCTCCTTATCAAAAGCTACTCTGTCATACGCTATGGGAAAACCTCTTTGTTTGACCGGTTGTGAAGCAAGTGTTGAAACACGCAAAGAATTTGGCTTTGAATATCCTTTGGAATGCCCTTGGAATGCACACTTGTGAGAGGCTTTGAATAGACGTGAAACAGGTGTGCCTTCAGGTTTCTTTGTCTTCAGAGACTGCATTGTGTGTATGTTTGCTACACTCTCTACCGGTCCACTTTGTTAGGAGTTCCAGTTGTCAGTGTGCAGAATTATCTCAGTGAGAAAAAGAGAACATCATGTCACAAACAATCAGGAGATGCGTACCTCTGTGTTAACAACCCATCCCTAATTATGATACGCATGAGTTCTGCTTTGAGTGTTTGGGGAAAGAGCATGCTGCGAGCAAGCAAGATACTAATGTCAGACGCCTCCCGTAAGGACTGGGGTGTGGTCTAAGATGGCCGTCCAGCCCAAGGGATCTGAAGAGGTTATCATCTTGATTGGCACATCAGTTGCCTCAAATTGATGCCTGTATTTCCGACCCTGAAGTATTTCCTCCAGTATAAGAGGCTACTATGTCCTAGTGTGGGTGGACAACAGTTGTCGCCTACATAAATCGCCAAGGAATGCGTTCACGCCGTCTGAACAGGCTACAAGTTCCTGTCCCCCAGGGCAGTTTACATCCCTGGGCATTTGAAATTGCCGCCATGCGGGGGCGTTGGTTTTCTCGTGCCCATAGCTCCCCATTCTCCCTATCCCTGAAAAAGCAGGGATAGAGATGCTGCGCCTCAATGCTTTACTGGGGCATCCAGACGTCTCTTCAGAAAAAAATATACCTGAATGTACACCTTTTTCATGTCTATTCATAGTCTTTTACAAGCGCAAACTTTATGCCAACAGTGCAAAGTCTGGCTAGCCAAGTCACTACACTCTTTCCTTCCTCTCTCTTTCTCCTTTTAAGTGTTTATCAAATATTTTTGAGTGTGTCATCTAATGCTTAAAGTAGTGTATTATCTATCCCACCAAACCTCCAAACTCTCACTGGAGGAAGGAGAATGAGCAGCATAGATCCTGGTTTACTCCGTTTGCACGCATGGTAGAGGAGATCAATAATTGTAATTATAATCATTATTTTCTCTTGGCCTTGGCTAATCCCCAGTTGTGGCAGGAGTTCGATTTTCGCATTGCATCAGGGGAGAGAGATTACACCATACAGTCCCTGAATTTGATGTACTGCATTTGTTCCCATTTCAGTGACACTCCCACGGTGCCAGACTACCAACAAATAAACAACAATGACATGCTTATTTATTTCTATGTCATTGCGTGGACAGAAATCCAAAAATTAAAAGAGCACATTAATAATATGGAATTTAAACAGTTTAGTTTAATATTTCACATATTAAAGGAGATGTTATATCTACCGAAGTGGTGTTAATGAGTAGGCAAAGTTAAATTAATTTTATATATATATATATATATATATATATATATATATATATATATATATATATATATATATATATATATATATATATATATATATATATATATATATATATATATATATATATATATATATATATCATCAATTTTATAAATATATATATATATATATATATATATATATATATATATATATATATATATCATCAATTTTATAAATATATATATATATATATATATATATATATATATATATATATATATATATATATCATCAATTTTATAAATATATATATATATATATATATATATATATATATATATATATCATCAATTTTATAAATATATATATATATATATATATATATATATATATATATATATATATATATATATATATATATATATATATATATATCATCAATTTTATAAATATATATATATATATATATATATATATATATATATATATATATATATATATATATGTACCTTAAGGAGCCATTTACACAACACCATTTTCGACTAAAAATGTGTTTTTGTCGTTAATTTAACAATAACGGCCTTTTGGAAACATGTAAATGCAAACTTTTGAAACCAGATTTCAAAGTGCACATTTTGGAAAACGTCACCATTATCGTCTGAGTGTAAACTACAAAAATCTAATTTGTGACGTCATGTGCATGCGTGTTCAGCATAGACTGTAAAAAAATATGGACGTAGTGTCGGTGATGTCACCCATAGGATTCTGAAGAGCAGTTTTGAAGCGTAAAGTAGGGTCGAGCTGGCCGTTGCCATCTTGGCAGCGCGTCATTGCGCGTCACTCCCGGATAACAGAAAATGGGCAAAGAGGCGGGACGTGGGCGGAGCTGAGGTGACGCGATGACTAACAGACAGCAGACAAACGGCAATCCACCTGTTACTCAAAGTGGCCACGCCCTTAATTATGCAGAACTTTAAGGCTTTATATAATGTAAACGAATGAGTTATAAAAAAATTCACCCCCCTCACAGTTGTCATGAAGGGCAACATTAGCCTTATAGACCAAACCCACAATTTGTACCAGGCTGTAAACATGTTTTTTTCTGTTGTAAAGTTGGGGATTTTAACATGGGGCTCAATGAGATTCTGCTCTTCTTCTGGAGCCTGTCTCTAGTGGCCAGTCGATGAATTGCAGTTTAAGTCACTTCCGTATTGGCTTCAAGAGAAACTGCGGGAGGTTGCCGCTTGGTGTTCAGTCTATAGGCGCGTAGTGTTTCTTTACAAAGTGACATTGCCAACTACTCGCCTTGCAGTGTAATACAGTGTTTTTAGTCCGTGTGAACGGGGATAATTTTGACAACGTTGTCGTCAGTAGGCGATAAACGCAAAGGAAAAACGTTATACATTTTAAGCACATCATTGTTGAGTGAGTAGTTTATATATGTTTTAATGAGTCTTCACAGTTACGGCATTATTTATTCATTCAGACCAAAACTTTAATTTTGTAAAAAAGTACAACAAATCTAATTTAAACACTATTGCATATTGACAGGATGCCTGTGGGCAATTGAAACACTGCATTTCCTCTTAAACTATAATGCTGCTTCACACGATTTGGATAAACAGATAGACCTGAATCTTCAACCGCTCTGACAGTTAAAATGAGTGCAGAAGCTAATTAGAGCCGTCTTTATTTTGCTGAGACTGGATGGTGAACTTTAATTCATGCCGGCTGGAAAGAGAGCAGATTCATTTATTTGGGTAATTGAAGGTGCTGATTAGCTGTCTATGAGAGAAAGGGAAAGGAGAATGATTGCTCACAGACTCTAGCTGAGTAACAAACCTAATCTACCTTTCGCAGTTACCTCAGATAGCTCTTTAAATCTTGGCCAGACACCGCATTTAAGAAGAGAAAGACAGAGATAGCAAAGGCCACCTGTTGGAAACGGGTCTTATGTCTTATGCAAATCTTATCTTGAATTTGCGTTCGGATGTGTATTCAGAAACTGTCAGTAAATCTTTTTGGATGATGAGACAACTGTAACATGGAGCTTACCAGCAGATGCCAGACCTGCTGATATGTTCACCAAAGAGGAAAATGAGAACATCCTGTTAAAGTGTGTCAATATGTTCACAACTAAAATTAACATCTGATTGTCACATCATGGCTGGTTTTAAAAACATATTCCATTTAAATGTAAGTAAAGAACAGTTGTATAAAGGAAGTTGAACCTCTGCTTATAGCACCTTAAAATGTTACTGACCAATCCTGCTGTGGCAAATGTCACCGTGGACCAGAGGCTCATTTTATGTATGTATAGGTTTACATGTTTTTTTTAAGAAACGTTAAAAAAAATACCAAACATGGAAAACCACTGTTGCCAGGTCAGTTAGTGACAAAAGGTACCCAGAGACAACACACACGCACACACCCCACAATTTATGAAATTAAGAAATTTGTTAAATCCAGATAAAAATATAGGACTTTTGATCCGGAGTCAAAAACAAACTAGATAATTTGATTCAATAAATGTTCCTTATGCTTTTTATTAAGAATTACTTTTTTAATCCAGTTACTTTTAGCGTACTCATGGTCCAACTTATATTTTATCTTCAATTGCTAGTCCTGACAGCTAAATAATTCACACAAATGAAACTGCAATATTAATAAGTATAAAAGCAATAATACATATGAAGCAGTTACTTCTATTTGAGATATAAGTTTTATAAAATGGTTTCATAAAATGTATTTTTAAATTGCCTCCAGCCATGACTTGCTTGAAACACTCTTGCTTTTTGTATTAAATTCAATATAATCATATTGTCTCTCAGGTTGTGAATTTAGCCAGACACCGCATTTAAGAAGAGAAAGACAGAGATAGCAAAGGCCACCTGTTGGAAACGGGTCTTATGTCTTATGCAAATCTTATCTTGAATTTGCGTTCGGATGTGTATTCAGAAACTGTCAGTAAATCTTTTTGGATGATGAGACAACTGTAACATGGAGCTTACCAGCAGATGCCAGACCTGCTGATATGTTCACCAAAGAGGAAAATGAGAACATCCTGTTAAAGTGTGTCAATATGTTCACAACTAAAATTAACATCTGATTGTCACATCATGGCTGGTTTTAAAAACATATTCCATTTAAATGTAAGTAAAGAACAGTTGTATAAAGGAAGTTGAACCTCTGCTTATAGCACCTTAAAATGTTACTGACCAATCCTGCTGTGGCAAATGTCACCGTGGACCAGAGGCTCATTTTATGTATGTATAGGTTTACATGTTTTTTTTAAGAAACGTTAAAAAAAATACCAAACATGGAAAACCACTGTTGCCAGGTCAGTTAGTGACAAAAGGTACCCAGAGACAACACACACGCACACACCCCACAATTTATGAAATTAAGAAATTTGTTAAATCCAGATAAAAATATAGGACTTTTGATCCGGAGTCAAAAACAAACTAGATAATTTGATTCAATAAATGTTCCTTATGCTTTTTATTAAGAATTACTTTTTTAATCCAGTTACTTTTAGCGTACTCATGGTCCAACTTATATTTTATCTTCAATTGCTAGTCCTGACAGCTAAATAATTCACACAAATGAAACTGCAATATTAATAAGTATAAAAGCAATAATACATATGAAGCAGTTACTTCTATTTGAGATATAAGTTTTATAAAATGGTTTCATAAAATGTATTTTTAAATTGCCTCCAGCCATGACTTGCTTGAAACACTCTTGCTTTTTGTATTAAATTCAATATAATCATATTGTCTCTCAGGTTGTGAATTTAGTAGTGGTACAGTCATTTTAGTCATTCTTATATCAAAATATGCCAGGTATATCTGTAATAGCCTGTGGGTTATGAAGCAAAATATACCCCCATTCTCCCCTACATGAGCTCATTAGAAATCAACACAATGGTGAATGCATATGTCAATTTCCATGGCAGAGTGTCTATTCTGCTTTGCAAGTGCCTTAATATATCCATACATTTATGGATTTGGGGATCATATTTATTACTCATGTGCACTGCATGTCATTTGAGGAGATATTAATACACTATATTGGAGTACATGTACAAACAGGGCCCTGTGGATTACATTTCAAAGTGATGTGTTATAAATTCATAGCCATCTCTCATCCAGTGGTGTCACTGTTGTCATGTCTTAGACAGGGTTGGATTTCCAGATTGTGAGTTTTTTTTTTTTATATACAGACCAACCAATTCAAAGAATTTTAAAAACTTAAACATATATACACTGATGTACTGAAATGTTCCATTTATATGTAAAAAAGTGAAACAATGAGATGAAGAATAATATGTAGGTGTCCTTGTATTTTATTATAAGGCTACTGAGACAGAACAATCACTGTTACCACAGCAACAAAGTGCCCAGCAACAAATAAAATATGCCCATTACAGTAAAGGCTTATAGCTGGTAAAAATCTAAAGCTTTAAGAGCTCAAACCATGACTGCAAACATGACTTTTTCCCCCCAATATAAAAGCATGGTTAAATGCCTCTGAATAGTTCCATAAAAATGAGCTGAATAGAAAATGTTGAATGCAAACTGGCAAAACCAAGAACTGATTTAGCCGCTCTATTATGCTGTAGCCCATTTTGTCCTTGTTTTTAATTCAGATGTACCGAATGCCAGATAATGATTGCCAAATAAAGCATAGCCCATTCACCATTTCCCAAAGCAAATTCTAAAGAGACTGAATATGACAATCTGGGCCCAAATTTTTAGCACAATGGGTCTATTCTCTTGTTCGGCTAGTAGAATTTATCCCTTTGAATACGCTAACCACCCCACAATTTGGTGAAGTCTTGATGCTCCACAGAAAAACTTTCGAATGAGGTCTATTTTAAGTCAATTTCTGTAAAAAAAATAAAAAATTATTCACCCCACGCTTTTCTCTTCCCCCCTCTTGTCGGATTTTCTGGGGCCATATCCTTAGGGAAAGGCTATAAAACTTATCAACGGATTCCATCTCGGGTACTCCGTCTGGGCTGATGAGATTCTGACTGTCCTTAGTGAGACACTCGTAAAAGCTCTGGTGCAGTTTAAAAGCCATAGAGGTCTGGGACCCAGAACAGTAGTGATAACCAAGACACACCCAGCCTCTAATAACTTTACTGAGGCTGCTGGCAGTTAAGTCTACAGATTACAAGAGTGATAGCCTGCTGGAAATTGTCATATGGTTCTGAGAGGGACTTGGTTTACTGCGTTTTCTTTCGTTCTTTTATTTGCAAACTGGAAATCTGTTTAGATCAGCCTTGAAATAACTTTCTTATATACTCAGTGTGATTGGATTATGATTTTCAATTGGTAGATGATAAAACACATACAAAATTCCTATAGATTTAAATTGAAGAGGGACTTGAAACATAACCAGAATGTCAAAGGCTATATTCATACAATCAGTGTTTATTATTAGCCGCGTTTCCACCGAAATTACCTGGAACAATTTGTCCAAGGGACTTTTTTTCCCCCCAGACCTGTTGCTGTCTGCATTTCCATCGCTGTCTAAAGAACCATGAAGATTACGCAAATTAGTCCAGTCATGTAGGACTGCACGCAACTTTCCAATTCCCGCTGGATTTCGTCCTCTGCATATAAGCTTAATAAAGCCTGAACCTCGTCGTTGGTCGGTTGTATATTTTAAACTCCATTGTTGATTTGAATACTGCACACACAACAACAGACTTTTAAAAATGGTGGTTGAAAAAAAAATGCGTCAACCAATGAGTCAACAAATGAGTCAACCAATCAAAATGCTGCATGAACTCAACCAATCAGCATGTTCAGCATGTTCAAGTCCCACCCCCGAAAGTTCCTGACCTTTGAAAAAGTACTACGACTAATGACAGTTGTATTTACTAATTGGTGTGACTCTCGAATGGTGGCATGAATGAAAACCTAAAGTCAAGCGGCTTTTCTCTTCTGTAAATAACACCTGTAACCATATGTGATTAAAAAGTCAAGATGATTTTCATAAAACTGGAAAGACTTATCATAATTGGCACAACATTATTTAATAAACAAGTGCAAATAAGGTGTGAATTCATCTGTCAAAACCTTAATTAACTGACAACAGCTTCAATTATTATTATTATTATTATATATTTTTTTTATAAATGTAAGTGTTATTTATAGTGTAAAGAACAGAGGTGGACAGTAACTAAATACATTTACTTGAGTAGTGTACTTAAGTACACTTTTTGAGTATCTGTACTTTACTGGAGTATTATTTTTTAGAGATACTTTTACTTTTACTTCACTACATTTGAAAGACAAATATCATACTTTTTACTCCACTACATTTATATCAAGGTCCTCGAAGTCAAAAGTCGTTTCTGTAGCAGCTTTGAAAGTCAGTGGATGATTTTTTTCTTCTTTAAAATGTTTTTTTTATTTTTTATTTATTTTTTTGCAGACAGCCTATCAGTAATCACTCATGTAGGGTCATGTAAAGTTTCCTAAAAAAAATTTGAACACTGATCAGTTTATAGCAAAATGGAAGAAGACGGTTCCTTGGCACAGTGTGTGCATCCATGGCCATACATGGCCAAAAGTGTGTTTCAGTTTTCTCAAAAGATTAAAGATTAGTTTAGTTGGCATATACTTGACGCATGTCTCATACAATGTAAAAAAATGTAAATGTCTGGGAGAAAGAGAAGAGTAAACAGTTGGGAGAATATCGGATGCGTATCAGAGTATAGGATCCATGCATTCAGCCTTAAAGTGACAGCAGCTTTATAAAGAGAGTTGTAACTTTTACACAAGTATTGAAATCAGACATCCCAAGTCTCCCGGAAGTTCTGGGAGTCTCCCGCAAATTGATAGCGGCTCCCTGATGCCCGCAAATTAGTTAAAATCTCCCAGAATCTAGAGCGAGAGCGAGCATTAGGAGCGAGAGACCTTGCGTGTGTGCCTCGAGAAGTGCATGTTAGACAGAGAGCATCCTGATTTCAGCAAATGACATTTCGCAGGTTCGGATGTCTGTGAAATGAGTTTAAGGTGGTCGTATGCTAGCATATCGGATGGAGCATCACTGACTGGCTTAAACCACCATGATGGCATAGCGTGCATTTATACAACAATGCAACAATAATAAAATAATGCATTGACATACAAAAGAAAATGTACTTTTGATACTTAAGTACTTTTAAAAACAAATACTTCTGTACTTTTACTTAAGTAAAAATCTGTTTTTAGAACTTTCACTTGTAACAGAGTAATATTTGACCAGTAGTACTTTTACTTTTACTCAAGTAATAGAGTTGTGTACTTTGTCCACCTCTGGTAAAGAACATAATTTGACCACAACATTTATAACGCCAGTTCTGATGGTAGAGCAACTAGGTCTAAAACCACAGCACAGGTTTACCAAATTCACTTAAAAATTCAGCTAGGAGTCCTGAAAATTTAAGAGAATCTTATTGGTTAAAGAATCTGGTTATGCGATCACATAAACGTAAAGTTGGGCTACTTTAACTTGGAGTAGTGAGCAACCACTTCTAGTGTAACACCCTGAAAACCACATAGCAACACTAGCAACCAACCAAAGCACTCAAGCAACCATGGGCCCTATCATACACCCGGCGCAATGAGACGCCAGTGTTTTTTGCTAGTTTCAGCCCGACGCAGTTATCATTTTCACATCCAGTGGCACGTTGTTTGAATAGCAAATGCACTCGCGCCAATCTGTTCACCCATGGGCATGCTGGTCTGAAAACCAGGTGTGTTTAGGCTGGTGCATTGCTATTCTCGAAATCGACTGTGCCATTGACCAACAAAAACCTGGTCTAAAGTCAATAGCTCAGTATTTTTTGTGTTATTTAATGGCCGTGTTAGTAATGAGCGGGTATAGGCGGGTGCACAACACACATACACTCTGCTTGTTACACACACATGGATGTGCAGCAGCACACAAACATTTTTAAATATTAAAAATAAATGGATTCCACTCTGGAGAAGCGTTCAGTCTTTCCGCTCGCACATTCGGCCATGTAAATAGCGAATCCGCCATGGTGTAAGCACAACTGGCTTTTAAAGGGAATGGTAGATGGGACTCTGATTGGTTTATTGCACGTTATGCCCAAAACACACCCATGACTCAGTAAGAGAATAGGGACAAACCTTTTGGACGCCTGGCGAGCCCACCATTTTTTCCGTCGTTAAACTAGCAATGGATTCAGTCAAGCTCTATGTGCACCTGCGCCATGCGCTTCAGACCATGTGCTCAGATCGCTAAAATAGGGCCCCAAATAAGGCCCCAAACAAACCAAACCTACATCAAACCAAACCAAAATTCATGCTTATTAACTCTTTCCCCGCCAAACACAGAATTTCCCCTTATTTGTGAGAAAACGCTTCCCTGCCAAACACAGAATTTTCCAGGTTTCCGTGTTTTCACTGTTAGGGGTGCTATTACGCATCTTCTGAATGAATACTGAATCTCCTGATCAAAACAAAAGCGAGGAAGACACAAAAAAAAACAAGCGATCATATGTAAGCAGATGCATATGTAAAATAACGTGATCATCAACATTAAACATCATATAAATCAAAACTGTCTAATGTTACTGAATAAAATGTGGACCCAGGACGAGCTATAGGACTGTGCAAATATTAGGGGTGTTTATGGACTCCATCTACTCCATCTGTGTTTGATCATCACTCTGAATCTGATCTGGATGTAGTCTTTGACAAAAACTTGATTTTTTCAGCTTTTTGTTCAAGATGTGTTTTTTTTTATGAGACTTACCCATATTTAAGGGTTGATAAAAAAGGAATGCATGAAGCTAGAATAAAACGTTTTATTATATTGCATGCTCAGATATTCATACAACAAAATATTCTATGGGCCATTACATTTTCGTGAATTATTTTTGTCAAAAACCCTGGCAGTGGTTGGCAACCTTTTTTTTTTTTAAAATGCTGGCGGGGAAATAGTTAAAAGCATTCATTTGTATATACAGTATGGTATGGATATGTAACGGTGTATGAGAACATTCATGGCTAGGGCATAGTCAAAGTCAAAGTAGCCATTAAAGGGATAGTTCACCCAAAAATTTAAATTGTATGTTTATCTGCTTCCCCCAGGGCATCCAAGATATAGGCGACTTTGTTTCTTCAGTAGAACACAAATGAAGATTTTTAACTCCAACCGTTGCAGTCTGTCAGTCGTATATTGCATGTGAATGGTAACAAAATCTTTGAGAGTAAAAAAAAAATGCACAGACAAATCCAAATTAAACCCTGCGGCTTGTGACAACACATTGATGTCTTAAGACACAGAACAATCGGTTTGTGCGAGTATTGTGCGAGTGTTTTGTGCAAGTATTTATAATTTATAATACACCACTATGTCCAACAGCCTTTAGGGCGCGATCACTTCCGATGAGTGAGGTCTGTACACAATATGGTCTAGTTTACGCAACATATCATGTACAGACCTCACTCACCGGAAGTGAAGGGCACATGCAATGGATACTTTACTATCCCATGAGGCCATGTGAGAGAATTTGAGAATGGCAGTGAAGTGACACAACTAATGCTGGTAGGTCACATGACAATGACAACATGCCGACTATAGTACGTCCGGATTAAATTCACACTACACACATTCATAATAAATAGAATGTTCCTTTTTAATGGTCTAAAAGAAAGTACTTCTTCAATAGACCCATTCAGAGAGTATAAGATTTCGGATACAGCTATTGTGTTCCCATTGTACTTTGTCTGGTCTTGTCCTTGGATGGTGCGTTTCATTGGTTTACTTCTGTTCTCCAGGCTTCCCCCCCATTGAGCATCTGTCTTCTTAGTTTTTGGCAATAGTCGGACCCCCGTTGGTGGCTTTTTGGATAATTGAGCATGTTGAATCAGCGGTGGAGCCTGTTAGTGAGAGAAATCAGTCTGATTGGCTTGGTTAGCTTTGCTAACCATTGCACAAGAATAAAAACGGAAGTGACGGAGGAAAGCAAACTATAAAGTGAAGAGGGCAGTCGCAGACGGCTCATCTCGTATTCATTCTTTATCTTATCTGAGCACTAGTCACAAATGTAATGTTAAATAGAAGGCAAGTGCTGATTTTTTTTGCAGCTAGTTCTTTGATGTACATTCGGTT
Organism: Gobio gobio; assembly: GCF_949357685.1. Taxonomy (NCBI): domain Eukaryota; kingdom Metazoa; phylum Chordata; class Actinopteri; order Cypriniformes; family Gobionidae; genus Gobio; species Gobio gobio. The sequence continues at coordinate 8,852,963 of NC_137112.1, read as the reverse complement.
TGTTTGGCCCTTTAGAGCACTACATATGGTTTTGTTTACACACTTGAGTGTTGCTTGAGTGCTTTGGTTGGTTGCTAGTGTTGCTATGTGGTTTTTAGATCATGTCACAAGGCCAATAAATCTTGCCTTGGTTTGTGCTTATGCCAAGAACATACATATAAATAAGTGAATGATATCATCACTGCATGAATAGTTACTGACTATTTCATATTCCACCAGTCAAGGTGAACATCGACCCACCGGATTCACTGTAGGCAGTATTTCCAAAGCATCTTCTGTTGAGAGAATGTGAGAGGACTTTAACTCAAAAGGACTAAATAGATAGTGTTGCTGCATAATTCATTAATCCTTTTATGCATATAAACCGATAACAAGAATCTATTTAATCACACCCGATGTGCCAACATGCTAAAAAATGCGAAGGGTAGACACATATTTTATACATTCAAAAGCAATGAGGCTGTAATCAGGGACAAAGGAGGTAGAGGCTACCCAGCGGCTATTACACATTTGATCTAGCTCTAGCCCCACACGAAGGAAATCAAGTGGAGATTACATGTTTTCAGAGAAAAAGAATGGCTGATTGAAGAGCTGAACAACTGGCTGAATGATAGTTTTAGTCATAGCCTGTGCGTCCTTCCCGTAGACATCACCTGGAGTTCCGTGAAGTCATCTACTGTTTGTACAGCTGAATTACAAACAGACAATCTGGCACTTAGCAGCAACCAGCAGTTTAATCCAGCACACACGCATACACATCTTTAACGCTAAAGGATGGCTCACTGTTGTTTTTAGATGAAATGTTCAGAGAGCGGTGGCCCTGTCTTTGCCAGCAATGCACACTTAATTACTGTCAGCTTTGCTCTTTGTCAAGAGGACCTTGTGGCTGCCTGCACGGCAAGACTCGTTAAAAGCCCCTTTTCAAGTGCTTCTCTCCCAATCTGACGTTAATTACTGTATCAGTGCTGTTTGTTAGGTCAGTATGAAGCTCCGCTTCGCGGAGAGGAATCGGTCATTATGATGATCTCATTATTCAAAGATGTGCTTTATTCTATTCTATCTGCTTCTTTCTGCCTCATTTATACTCAGCTCTCATCTATGAAGATGTGCACACGCCCGCGCAGCTCCACCTATGCTGGGGTTCGCCTACTGGGATGAGGCCTGTTGTTGGCGAACTGTCAGAGGCATCATCTGTAGTATGGATCACATATTCAGTATGCGTCTGAACACACTTTTTTCATTTTCAATTGTTTTTCATTATTATATTTTCCACATTTGAGAATAACAGTAAAGCCATCAAAACTATAAAATGTATATGAATTATGAAGTGATAAAAATGTTAAATCTTATATTGTCACTTCTTCACAGCTTGGCTAGAAAAGAAAGCACTGTAAGGAAATTCCAACCCAATCACACGGCAATTCGTACGTATATTACAAGGTGGCTAATTTGTATGAATTTGTACGAGCTCACTCGTACGAATTCGTACGTTTTTTTGCTAAATTGTCCGTATTTGACAATTTGGCCAAATCATATACATATATAATTTCGAAAACATACCACTGTCTACATTGATAAGACAGATGACAACAAAACAAGTGACAATTGTTTATTATTATTGTTGTTAATATTAATAATAATTGCCTATTTAGCTTTTTATTTTTGCACAACTTGCACTGGTGTTCATTTCAAGGAAAATGGGCAAACATTTTTTTTAATATTAGATATTTCAGGGACTTTTTAATCTTTTTAATCAATGTGAAAACAACATAGAGGGAAAGCATTTGATATAATTTAATATATGGCATGACATGTTAGGTTTGCCACTTCATAAAATATTGTATGAAAATGGGAGGTTTTTGTTCGCTTTAAATATGAAACATTACTGCTCTGAGAAAAGAAACTGTCAAAAGATCATACACATGCAAGCAGTCCAAACAGGCAATCAAAACAGGAGAGACAGGCAAAAGGGTAATCCAAAACCAAGAGACAAGAAACCAGGGAAAACGCTCAGAAATGCAGTATACAACAAACAAGAATTCGCAAAGAATGACTGAGATAACCAGGCTTTCATAGGGTGAGATAAAGGAGTTCGGGCAAAGGATTATGGGTAATGTAGTCTTTGATTGAATGATAGTCCGGGATGGAGTGCCCTCAGGTGGTAATCAGGGGCACTTGCACTGGTGAATCGTGACAAAATAAATGAATTTATTTGGTTTATATAGGTCATTTTTTTAAAAACCTCTTGCATGCAGTTCTTTTATCCCAATGTGGTTTGTTTTTCTTGGGCATCAGTTTGAAGGTTCCGTTATTATAATCTCGTGGATTGTCCTTTATTTCATCATGGTTTGCAGAAAATTACAGGGACATCTCATGAGAGGTGGGGACAATGAGAAGAACTTTTTAAATCAATGACAAAATTTAAGTTCTTAACAAAATGCTATTCTTGGGGGAATCTCTCAACAAGTCTGAGACCTGAGAGTTTTAGAACTTATCATAACTTACTGTCTGATTGGAGGTCAGCTAGAAGAGAGAGCAGCGACTTCCCTCGACGCAAGAACAGATTACCGATTCAGGTGGCAAACTGACCCAGGAACGGATCCAATCTGCATGCACTCTGGCAAAAGGAAAAAAAGGAAAAGCATGCATTTAAAGTGTTCTGGTGGATAAAAAAAAAAACAAGAGTGTTGTTTCATCTTTGTTTTTTTTTATCTGTTAGGCTTGTAATGATTGCCTCAAGGATTACTGGTATTTCAGCATATTTCTGATGTGAAGAAGGAATTGTATTTAAATATTTATGACATAGTTTCACATTTGATTTAGTTAGATACCTTATTTCAAGCATTTCAAACCTCAATGAAAAAAATATAACAAGATAATGTGGGTTCTGAATTCAATAAGCAATCCGATGGACTGAAATCCCCCAAACAGACTACCAAATTTGAATTTTGTCATAAGCTATTTGAAGATAGACCATTTGAATTTTCTCTTGATTCAGTATGTCTATAAAGAGCACCTCAGACCCAGAGGTGCCCTGTCCTCTCCAGTGGCTCTGAGACACAATCTCTGGCTAATCAGAGTGATTGGAGCAGCTGGCGTGGTCGTGGGGGCTAAGGGACACCTTGTGACTCCGTCAGACCTGCCAGTGGCACACCTGGAATATACCACCAGGGTGACTTTGAGATTTGAAAGAGAGAGAGAGTGAGAGAAGGAAAGGGACACCCATAAGCAGTGCCAAGATGAATAAATACCAACTTCTGTTCAGCTGTTCCTGAGACCAATGCAGACTAATAGCACACACACACACACACACACACACAAACACATTTGAAAGGGGTGTGTGCACGTGTGGTTCAGGTAAACCATACGTTAGGGGGGGGGTTGGTTGGGCTGTGGTTAATGAAGGCCTTCTGAAGTGAATCGATGGGTTTGTGTAAGAAAAATATCCATAATATGTGTAAAATATCTAGCTTCCGGCGGATCGCTTTTCGTATTCAACTTGTGAAGAAAGTGTAACGCCTCTCACAGTTCAAAACGCTTATGGTGTGTTCACACCAGGCGCGAATGAAGTGACACAGTTGAACAGAACTAGACTAACGAGGGTAACCACGGAAACAGACTAGTGGCGGGACACTAAGACAAAGGAACATGTGACAGAATCAAAAACACAACCAAAATAGACTAGACAACCAGGAGCTGTAGGTTCTTTATAGAAACAGGAATAAAAAGGATCTTGCTTGGAAGAAAGTGAGTGAGGATGTTGGACAATCTGGTAAATTGTAAAAAACGCTCTTTACTCAATTTGAGCTATACATAGTATTGAAACTACAAGCTAGTTAAAGCCAGCAAATTGAGCTTATTCGCCGTATTTTAAAACAATCCATGTCAGCCATTTTGCAACGAGACGTCTGTTGTGTAGTGAATGTCACACACGAATGAAGCGAGTAAACTCAAAATGTTCAAGCGTCCAACTACGCGCGATTTAGTTGCGTCATTCGTGTTTAGTGTGAACGCACCATTACACTACATCCGACGTCATCATTGAATATGGGAGGCGTTCCACCAGAAGCTAGGTATTTTACTTTATAATGTGTTAAATATGGATATTTTTTCTTAGTTTAAAGACACTTTAAAAATATATACAAATGTTATATAATCTGGGGATTCTTGCAATATTTCATTTTATTCTTTGACAACAAAATTACCAAATATTTCTATTTATTTCCCTAAATTCCCTAAATACCCTACATTTTAGTACATATTTGTGGGTCCGAAGCATTAAAAAGTTTGAAAAACTCTGGTTTAATCCACTTGTTTTTAGTTACTATTCATGCGCCATTACACATGCTGCCCACTACCTAGTTAACCAACAAAACTGTGACACTTTCAGTCCTCTCAGATAAAACAGTTAACACAGACACATTGCTGTATAGTGAGCGAAATGGCTTGGCCACAGCATGCGATGCAAAGCTGAGAGCCACCTTGATGAGGTGTACTTAGCAAGCACCATATGGCTACAGGGCCTGATAGGCACAGATTCATCGATGCTGCATGAAGAATTATTGTGCCAGCAGTGGGGAAGACACAATAATCTCAGAGCTTCACCTCACAAATGTGCGAAACACAGTCATATCTGTGATAAATTCCTCACCAACAATAACCACACATGTCCTCACTTTGGCAACCTACCAAATGCTGAAAAACTGCCATTTTCAGATGGGAGGAAAACAAGCACAACAGCAGGTGATGGGTTTGCCAGCCATCATTCCTCGAGCCTCTTAAGCCAGGAGTAATTTCTTTCAGAGCTAACACTACTGGACAAAGTCACATTCCATTATAGCGCAAGCATATAACACACGGATGGCCGGTATTGTCACCACATGTCTGGCACAAGTAATGTTTGACTTTTTTACATTCTCTGAATAAAAGGAGTGAAATTAGACATTTGGAAAAATGTTTTTTTTTTTCCTAATTTTTTTCTCATGAAAAGTGCATTTCTTTGTGTTTTTTAAAATACTTGAAGGAAACTTTCAGACAACTTTCAGCTGTTGTTGTCTATGGGTCGTAACATTTCTTACAGATTTCTGTTTGTTGTACATCAGATACAGATAAATTAGCACAGTAGGCCTACCTTACATTTATCTGAATGCATTCATGAGAGAATGATTGTTTTTGTGTGTGTGTCAGTCAATTTATTAATTAATTATGAAGCTGTGGTTTGTAGTTAATTCAAAAGGTAGACAAATCTATACTATAACGGTTGAGTTGCTAAGCTACTTTAGTGGTGAATCACAGGACAGCGTTGACAATGAGTTTCTGCATCAAACATTACTTGTGTCAGACATGTGGTGACAATACCGGCTATCCGTGTGTTATATGCTTGCGCTATAATGGAATGTGACTTTGTCCGGTAGTGTTAGCTCTGAAAGAAATTACTCCTGGCTTAAGAGGCTCGAGGAATGATGGCTGGCAAACCCATCACCTGCTGTTGTGCTTGTTTTCCTCCCATCTGAAAATGGCAGTTTTTCAGCATTTGGTAGGTGCTACGGATGAATCTGACTAAAAAATCTGGCTAAATCTGGCGCATTTTTACATACTTTTATGTATTATTAATGTGTATTGTCCCTGATTCTCTGTGCGTGCAATCTTCATGGGATGTGCAAGCTACTGTATGAGTATTCGTGTTTCACAATATATCAGGCATTAGTTCAACATAATACGATGGTCTAAAATCGCTTCAATGTTCAAACGGGCAGGCCTTAAAACACATACAATCGATAAAGTTTTGTGAGGACGCAAGTGAAAGTGATCTGGCTTCAGGGCACGCATGTTGTCAGAGACACGACACGGCTCTCTGTGTCACATAAAAAAGCTCACAAGCACTGAAAGGAGATGTTTGCCATATTCTTGAATGGTGTAAAATCGCTTGAATGTTCAAACTGGCAAGCCTTTAAATGCATTTAATTGACAAACTTCATGAGGACGGAAGTGAAAGTGTGCGTGTAGCAGCATATATAAGAACGGCGATTAATTTACATGTATAAAATGTGTAAAACATGCAATTACCATAATAATTCTGAGCATCCAAATTGTATAAACAAAGATAACTGCTCCTGAGTCAAACTGCACTTGATGTGACTGGCAGGCGGAGTCACGTGACTAAAACCAAAATAACCGACATGAGAAAATTACGTCGGTTAGACGATGACTAATCTTCCAGCCCTAGTTTTGATTCATCTTCACAATTTCACTTTCTTAAAGGCTCCAATAATAATTATTTTAGAAATATTTGACAAAACTCTGAACGCAACAAAAAAAAATTAAATTTTAAAAAATTATTATAATTCTGCCGACAAAAATTTACACTAAATCTCAAAGTGATGTTTTATTAACAAATTTTATCTTTGTTTATACAATCTGGATGCTCAGAATTATTATGGTAATTGCATGTTTTACACAGTTTATATTGCATATTGTTGCCCTTGACTGTTCTAGTTGCTTCTATTGCCCTCATTTGTAAGTCGCTTTGGATAAAAGCGTCTGCTAAATGACTAAATGTAAATGTAAATTTTGGGAGGAGCACGTTCAGATAATTAAACCTAATTAAACACATTAAGTTAATCAATTTATTCAACGATAAGAGGTGGGTAACACTTTAGAAATAACTACAGGCTACGGAGCATTAGTTAAGCATTAGTAAATAGATTATTCATCACTTATAAAGAATTCATAGACATTAATAGGCAGCTTATAAATACAGCTATAAATGCTTTATTCTTGATTTATAAGCATATCTATAATGTGTTTAATAATTGTATTTTTATACTTTATAAATGATCAATTTATAATTTCTAAATTAATTATTACATTATTTACAAACCAGTTAATTAGGAGTTATCAGTGGTTCATCAGATCATTTAGAAAGTGCAAGTAAAGGATTAATAAACTATTTAAATGTACATTTATTCATCTTATTATTTAGACATATAGTAATAGTTATTCAGTGTGTTAATACATGCTTTATTAACATGTATTCCTACTGTAATTCATGATTAATTCAGGTAGTTATTAAACTAAATTTACTAGTTGTTAGTTAACTATTTCTGTGAGCTCATCTAAAGTGAGGACGATTTATGCCTTGTAAAGCTTTTACAAAGGAGATTTAAAGGCTCGGTTCTCTTCTGAACTGCTGTTCTCTAATGTTTTAAAGTTAGTACTGTTTTGACACTGCAAAATATTTTATTATATTATTACTGTTTTATCTAAATTGTATTTGTTGTATTTTGGCACTCCTGTAATCCAGTGTGATCCACTGGTACAGTTTTATTCAGCAATGTTTACACTTTACAGAAATTTATTTTTATATCAGATTGCAGAGGCTTAGTTTCATTTGACTGCAGTTATGGTTTCTGGCGGTCTACAGGAATATTATTTTCTATGACATTAAAGAGGTTTCATTTTAATTTGATATTAAGTTACTAGTTGTACAGTCTCCATTTTTGCATTGAAATAAATACATATTCCTACTGTGTTACATTTGTTTCCCTTTTCTGTTCAGAAGAGAACTGAGCCTTTAAATCTCCTTTTTAAAAGCTTTACAAGGCATAAAAGTCCTCACTTTAGATTAACCAACAACCAGTAAATGTTTTATAACTACCTGAATTAATTATGAATTACAGTAGGAATACATGTTAATAAAGCATTTATTAACACACTGCGTAACTATTACTATATGTCTAAATAATAAGATGTATAAATGTACATTTAAATAGTTTATTAATCCTTTACTTAAACTTTCTAAATGAATAAATAAATAATGTAATACTTCATTTAGAAATTATAAATTGATAATTTATCAAGTATGAAAATACAATAATTAAACACATTATAGATATGCTTATAAAGCAAGAATAAAGCATTTATAGCGGCATTTATAAACTGCCTATTAATGTCTGTTAATACTTTATAAATGATTAATTAACTATTTACTAATGCTTAACTAATGCTTCATAGCGCGCAGTTATTATAATGTGTTACCAAGAGGTGTATATATACTGCAGATTTACCTCCTTTTCGTTTACAGTTTTTTAGCAGCCCTCCACCACTCCATCTCCTCACTTTGAATTAATAAACTCTTATTAGGCGTCAACACAATCCATAATACAATGCCGTCTAGTTCTAGACTATCTCTATCACTTGGGGGGGTACTTTGGGTTCGGGCCAAAATTCCGAGCCCGGAGCCCCCGGACAGCACCGCAAATACGCATAATATTTACTCTATTTAATTTGATGTACGTGTGAACTCGTGAAGAAACAATAAATAAATTGACTGACACCTCTCCTGTCCTCATATTGAGAGAAATCGGTAGTAAGTGCAGAGGCATTGTATGAACATGATGGTTATTATAGTTCGAGATTAAATGTCTCACTTGCACAAAAACAGATTCAGTATTCCTCAAAATGTATGAAAATGATATGCAAACTCAGAATATTATGCAAACCTGGCATAATTAAATATGTTAAATAATACAAATACACTTTATGTATTCAATCTCACTTTATTAACCAATGCCTTTGCAGCTGACATTCAATGATCCAATTCAACCATATTAATAAGTAAAAAAAGACTTTAGTCAAACATCACATTTACATTTTTTTTTTAAGTTAGAATGTTGATCTTTCTTCTTCTGCGTCCTATTCTTCTGCAATCCAGAATAGCAGCAGAGAACTGAAAGGTTTGTTTGAGCTGCGCCCTCTACTGTACAGGAGTGAATTAGCATTTTCTTCAACCTGAGGCTTATTTATTTAACTTTTGGTGTGAAAGGGCCTTTACATTTGCCAAATAAAAGTAAGGACTACCAAGTTCTGGCATGAAACTCTAGATGGCGCAGGCTGATAGGTCCTTAACTCATTTGGTGCTGATCACATCATTATCTACATAGTGCAGCTGATTGGTTGCTGTTGCATCAGAGGCCAATGAGCTGAGGCTCAACGTTCAAACAAATCCCGGTAGCGTTTCTGTTAGCAGTCTGAATTTGGCCATGCGAATTCACAGCATTGATCAACATAAAGCTGCTTGATTTGACTTGAAGTGACTTCTGTGATTTATGTCAGAAAGAGATTAATAACCTCGCACAAACTCCTGAAGACGTGGAATAAATAAACTAGTTTTTGTAACATGCTGTATTCCACATCTTCAGAAGTCATGATATGTTTGTGCGAGGAACAGACTAAGTTATGTTTTTTCCCCCTTTTTAAACATCTCTGGAAATAAAATAAGCCTACCTGTGTGTGATTCTACAAAATATCACATTTTGTGCTCACAGAAGAAAGAAACTCAGTTTTGATCGACATTGTAGCGAGTCAATAATGATAGTATTTTCATTTGCTTTGGCAAGAAGCACTACTAATATGGAAGATACGTCTTGTCTTGTCTGGGTTTGGAATGTCTAATGTGAACTCCACAAAATGAGTTAATAATTTGTCTGGGAGAGACTGAGGAAAAATCATTGTAAGGTTCAGTGACTGCCTTCTGCAGGGAAGTAAAGAAAGTTTGACATCTGCATAATTGATTCCCTGCTTCAAATTTAGGGCCAGTGGATAAATCTAGTTTCAGTAGTTTACTTTATTTTTAATTAATCAGAGAGTCCTGAGCTCTCCTGTGATCTTATCTATATCATTCCATTCGGTGGCTGTTAATCGATTCTTAATGAGCTTTAAGTAATATCCCCTTTTATCTTGTAAAAAGGCATTTTGGAAAAACGAGGGGCCTCTGTCGTGTAAACATCATTTAAATCATGTTAAATGTATGGGTGGTCTCACTAATATCATCTGCATGTGTAATTGTTAATTAACCAGACGCTAAGCATTTCTTCACGTTTTTGGCAGTACTCAAACATATTTCTAATGGTAACTTTGATATTTCCTTCCTCTGTCTTTCTCTCTTTTTGGACATGCAACAGAGGAAACGCATTCTGTTCCTAACTAGACAAACGCATTTTCCAAACAGTGCAGTCAAGGGTGCAAATTCACTTGAGACACGTCATCACTCTGGTGTCCTTCCTTCATCTGTATGTGTCTAATACGCTGTGGTTTGACATTGTCTCCATCACCGGGAAAGTTTTCATCAGTTCTTTCCTGCGTCAGTGGTGCTTAGCACAGAGTAAACGCCCCTCAGTTGCTTGCCCTTATTGCCCAGTATTTTGCATCAGTGCTTTTTAATTTCACAAACACACTTTGGCTTGTCTCAGTCTGATGGTTTCTTAAACATAACAAGGCCATACTTCTGCAGTAAATACGCCAAATATCAATGTTCACATCTTACCACCATCACAGGCTCAAAGCAGATGTAAGATTAAGCAAAATCCAGAAAACTGAGGTCATAAAGGGATCCGGGGTGTCCCATTCTTTTCCTTGAATTTTCTCTTGACATAACGTTTGACATTCTGTTGACAGACGGATGAAGTGGGATCTCACTTGGGAGCCCAATCACCTTCAAGTGGAATTAAAACCAGCTAATGGCAAGTGAGATTTGCATGGTAAGCTACTCTTCGTACATACGGGTATATAAGTTCATGTGCAACTCACTCATTCAGCTTTTTGCTTCGGAGACAAGCGGTTGTTTGTCAGCACTTTGCCAATCTGCCTTCATTGACAAGAGGAGACTGTGTTGGAGAGATGGTGCATTCAGCGATGTGTTTTTGCAGACAGACAAACGTGCACAGTTAAGTGCATCAATCACACCACTGGGCACTTCAAAAGTTAAAAAAGAACAGTTTCCCTGTGCAGGCGGACAGCAATCATCTTTTTAAAGGGGTCATGAACTGGCTGGTTTTGAGCCTAGCTCCTAAAATCCATTGAAGACTTGGAAGTAAACGTCCACTGCTATGATTGTATAACAGTTTTGCATATTATAATGAGTTACACATGGGGAATTTTTTTGAAAACTGCCAATGTTGAAAAATGGCAACCGGAATAATTCAGTAATACATGTTCGACCCGAAGTCTGATCCCGAAACGCAGGACAATGAACCAACAACACCTCAAATACAAAGGATACTCCAGTATGTGACAGCGCTGTAAGTTATTGTTATGCAATGCTATCACATATAAAAAACGTTTTACTCACATAAGTGTGTTGCACCATTCCTGTCGGATCCAATATAGAAGGCACAGCATTGTGTTTTAATCTCAATCTGTCTGCAAATCCAGTCTCGACCTGTATCTTGTTTACAAAAGAATCCGCGGTGAAATGAAGCGAACAAACGTGTAACTGTCTTACCCACGTCAGCTGGAACTTCATAAAAAATAAAGTTCAACCGCAAAGCAAGCTAATGCAGCGACTGTGTTCTTCCACAACCAAGCACTGCACAATATTTTGTAATCTTCAACGGCATGTTTATGGTTTGGTAGCTCGATCCGGTTTAGTGCCACGTAGGCCTATGTTATTTACCTATTACATGTCATGTGCAAATCGGTGGGCAGGGCTACAGAATTGGGCGTTGGTCTTCTTCTGTTCAGGCGGTGTTTCGCTGCTCTCTGACGTCACAGGGAGGCACATTCGCAGATCCCTCGTTTGATGAGCCAGCTGTCAATAAAAGCTTTTATTTGACTAACAAGGAAGGTTTCAGCACTGAAACTTACAGGATATTGTTATATTACGATGACCTTTTATATATCAAAAGCTCAAGGAAAATTGGATTTCTCAATTCATGACCCCTTTAAAGTCACCTCTCTGTCTGTGCATTCCTGGATGCGGTCGTTTCCTGTCCTCATCTGACGGCCACGATCGCTGTCTCACATGTCTGGGCCATAAGCATGCTGAGATGGCGTTTGTGGATGCATCATGTTCACGTTATGAGAACATGACCGTGTCGACATGCCGGTTGCGACTTACCTTTCTCGTAAAGGCTAAAGACACCCAGCCCGCCGCCTGTGTGTAGCACAGCCGCGAGTGTGGTTAACACTTTGGAAAACCAGAGGATTACAGTGGGAGCTCTTCTGCTGGGGGAATCCACATAACTCCCACTCCTCTAGCATGTCTTGTGCCGTCAAGTCGCTGGATGGCACCATGGGTTCCTATTGCGGCGACCCAGCGTGTCATTCGGCGCTCTGGATGAGAATCAGATGTCGATTGCTGCATTGAAGAGAGGGCTATTGTCCTCTGAAGAGGAAGATGACGCTTCCCTCTTCAGTGGTGTTTGCTTATACTTGACGCGAAGACCGCATCGCCCTGGTGCCTGGAAGTGCACGAAGTGCTTAGGGAGTATGAAGTTCTTCCTTAAATAAATAAAAAAATTACCAGAGTCCAGGCTTATCTTGTTCACAGTGACGGGGCTTTCATTCAAGTCCTCAAGCTCCACTAGCACTCCCTTGGGGACAGGTATTGTTGCAGTCTCACGCACCTGGTCAGACGTGTCGATGGGCACAGGCTGGCACCGGCTCTGGGCGGTATATGGCTGAGATGTGCTTTCTGGCACGTTCTCCGTGATAGGCTCTGACTCTGTGCCTGGGGTGGAGTTGTGCTGTAGCTCCATCGTTTGGGGTGAAGGCTGACTGGGCTCTGGGTCTGGAGTGGGGCGGGTGTTTTCCACCGGGCCGAAGGTGAATTCCGAATTATTGTTCACCAGTCCATACATGCGGTGAAGTTGTCATGGAAGGCTCCCTGGAAGGCATGACTTGGACCACTCGCTAAGGCTAGAGATGTGAAACAGGCAGAGCAGTCCGGATAGTGTGTGTGGCATGGCAATTCCAAAAAGTCCCTGATGTGTGATTCCAGGGTGCGGTCTTTCTGCTTCAGGCATAAAAGATGGACAGCGGGGAGGTCCATGGTGATGAGAATAGCACAATCACTTCTTACTGATTTGGTCTGATCTTCTGTTGTAAGTTTCTGTGATTAAAAGAGCACAGTGAAGAATATCCAATACAAATAGTCTTTAATAAAATACTAATAATGCAAGAGATACAAGGGAGATAAAGAAAACACAACAACTATAATTCAACAAGATCGGTCAAGGAACTGAAAGAACACAGAGCTTATATGCTACACAGAGCAAACAAAGAGTTAATGGAGTTAATACGACAACAGTTGAATGGGATAGCTAATGAAACACACTGGGAAACTAGGGCTATGCCCACATTAATCCGGGTACATTTGAAAACGGCATTTTCATTTGAAAACCCTCTCCGTCCACACTAGCATTTTCAAGTGTTTTCCAAAAGTTACTCATCTACACTGAAACCTTACTGTGCATGCGTAAAACGTTATAAAAGCTCACTGAGATAATACAGAAGGAACAGACATAATAGTTTGATTTTGACGTGACATAAAGCAGAGATGATTAAGTGGCTGGGTTGTTTACTTATTAATTAGTCTTCCCATTAACACCATCCTTGTCTTCATTCAGGCCGATACCAGAACGTGCACGAAAACAAGAGGCGGGATTTATTGCACTAACCAACCATATCCATTCATAGCGCGATGCAGCCATTACCTCCTCTCACGTGACTTTTCCCTATTCATTTAAATTGTGTCCCACAAAATTCCCTGCACGCATTAGGGGGTCTGTTAAAAGTCAATGGGGAGTGAGGAGGCACGCATCCCTGTGTATCTTTACCTTCGGGTGTGGCTATTGGACATGGTTACGTTATAAAAGCGAGTAATTTTTACACTGTTTAATGTCGCATTTGGTAATTTTGCAATGTTTTGTTTTTGTTATATAGATTATTTTTTTATCCAGTTTATTTTGAGGAGATACTGCCTCCCTTGCCTACTCGGAGGAAACACCCCTGTCCAGTTCTCATTCACTTTTAGTCTTCAAAAAGTCTTGTAAAAACATGAGGGAGAGCACATAAAGGCAGAATTTTCATTTTTAGGTGAACTACCCTTTAAACAAAATGTGAGAATGAAACTTCTGCCAAGTTTGCTCAAGGACATCATCACTTTATTTGCAGACGTGAGAAGAGGTGCAAGGAGAAAGAATTCTTCCTGTGAACTGATCAGTGTGCTTAGAAGACTTATGATCATGAATGATACACCCACCTGAAGACCACTTTTTATAGTAGCAATCTAAGGCAACCAGAAAATAGAACTGACATAAAATGTAATGACAGAAAAATCTTTTATTACAATATTATAACAATATTCCATCTGCCCAGCTTGTTGCAAATTTTCCATGATACTTCCACGATACTGTTGCACGTCTTTCTGTTCGTTGTGTGTGTGTGTGTCAGGACAATCACAAACAGCTTGGTGGACAGAGGGTTTTTAAACAGGCGTTTCTTACACGTAGAGTTAGTAGGCTTGATGGAGGGAACGTATACAGTTTTTTACCACACAAACTCTAGAAGTTGGATGTCCACCATCAATGTCTAAAAGTATGCAATTTAGTGTCTGCATTGCAGTAGGTTCAATAAAGTAATCAATTAGTTTAGATCGACTACAAGACTGGATATTGGTGTGCATAAAATGTGCGATGCATTGCCAAGCCATTAGTAGCTATAGGAGCTGCTGTAACTATGTGATATAATGCGTTAATTGCTATAAATATTTTTAACGCATTGAACTGAAAAAATGTATTGCATTCATTAACATGCTAATTTTGACAGCATATATACATCGACCCTAATATTGTGTTGGTCCCCCTTTTGCTGCCAAAACAGATCCTTTAAATCCTGTAAGTTGCGTGGTAAGGCCTCCATGGATCGGACTTGTTTGTTCAGCACATCCCATAGATGCTTGGTTGGTGGTACGTGTCAAAGTAACATCCACATGGATGGCAGGACCCAAGGTTTCCCAGCAGAACATTGCCCAAAGCATCACAGGGTTGCCTCCTCCAGGCAGAAAAATGAACACAGCGGTACACTGGCAACGAGACAAAGGGCTACTTTTTGAATGGTTGTCAAATGAGAAGAAGCTTCAGTATGCTGAATAAACTACTTTTGTGAAGAAACAACTTATTGCTTATTGAATTGGCAGCCTGTCTGCTAATTTTCAATTTGTTTGCCATTAAATATTTATTTTGGAGTGAGCTATGCTTGCTGTTTACAATGAAAAAAATGCTGCTTTGTAAAAGGAGTCACATTTTACACAAAATATCATTTTGCGTCAAGTAATATTCATCTCTATGATATATTCGCAAACAGTGACTGATAATCATAACAGCAATTGCCATCAAGGCTATAACATGCTTTGTTTATGAGGCACATTTAACCCAAGTTGTCTCCAATGGTAGAGCTACAGAGTTTGGTATCTGATCTTTGGTATTAGGTGGTGCTGCAATGTTGCTTGGTGTTTACTATTCAGAAAAAAATTCAGTGGAAGTCTATGAGATTTCATAGACTTGCGTCAGCTAATCATCAGCTGTACGAGACAACTTCAAGTCATATTGAAAGAATGATGGATTGAGTTTGGTGGATGTAACTTTATATAGAAGAACATAGAGTACAGAATTTTAAAGTCTCAGGTTGTTAAGCCGACATAACAACTCTTAATCTTAAGGGAATATTTTAGTTTTAGTACAAGTTAAGCTTGATTGACAGCGTTTGGAGAATGATGTTGATTACCACAAAATTGAATTTCGACTTGTCCCTCATTTTCACAAAAATATATAAAAAAGGCAAAAATCTAGGTTACATGAGGCTCTTAAAGCATGGAAGTGAACGAGGCCAATTTCTAAACGTTAAATTACACACTGTTTTAACAGTATAGACACAAGTGTGTTAATATGTTTCTAGTGTGAAAAAAAATATGTTCCCTTTCAGTCGGTCACTACGACGTACGTCGGTATTACCGACGAATTGGGATCACTTTAGAGAGCCCCTATCAGCTTCGAGATTTAGAGAACAGGCCAATGGGCCATTGGCGTGCGAGATTTGCATCTCGCGCTCCGCCCCGCGCCGCGGGTATAAACAGGAAGCGAGAGCATCGCACTGACGTCATTCACTTCGGAGCCGAACGGCGTTGATGAAGCAAGCCTGCTTTTCTAAAAGAAAGCCTATCTGCAAGAGAGATGCTCCAGAGAACGAGAAGGACGCTCTGTGTTGGCGAAAAGGCACAATCAGTGCGACCGCATGTTCACCGCTGCATCAGCATAACAAACTGCTGGTCTCACAGCAACTGTCGGTCTGGTGAGGGCGTTTGTTTCAGTGAGTGCACCACAGGACTGCACTTACCACCTGTGTGTTGCCGCGGTCTTCCCCTGGGTGCTTCAGCACTGTTTAAAGAGCGTTTCCTCACAAAAGAGCAACACGGGTGTGACACTGCGTCTTTTTCAAGACGTCATTCCACTCGTGCGTTTCTGGATGCGGTTGTTTCCTGTCCTGATGGCCACGATCCCTCTCGCATAAACATGTTGAGACTGTGTTCGTGGGTGATCCGTGTTCTCTCAGGGGAACGGGATCACGTCGACGCGCTGGTCATCTCGCCTTCCGCGTGAGGGTTTGAGTGTTCAGCGCGCCGTGTGCCGTCTAGCTGCCGAGTGACAGCGCGGGTTGCCACGGCAGCTCAGCGCGCGTCACTCGCCGGCTACGCATGTTGAGACTGTGTTTGTGGGTGGTCTATGCTCTCTAATGAGAGCATAGCCACGTCGGCGCGCTGTTCGTCTTGCCTTTTTCATAAGGGCTTGAGTGTTCAGCGCGCCGTGTGCCGTCTCACGGCCACGCCCACTGTCTCACATGTCTGCTGGTAGCTTACAGATGGGATTGCTGGTCCTAAAAAATAAATAAATAAATATATTAAATAAAAAAAAAAGGACCTAGCGTTTCGTTTGGGGCTCTAGCAGAGGACAGATGTCAATCGCTGCATCGGAGAGAGGGCTGTTATGTGTTGAAAATGAAGATGATGCTGAGATTCCCACTATAATAGTGGGCGCTCGTGCTGAATCCGATTCATGCTCGACAGCCATGCTTTCCCGGGTGGCTGAGGCATAGTGCAACGCATAAATCGCCTTGCCTGCCCCTTGCCTTTCCCGGATGTGCGTTGGAAGGCTTTTGCATTATGGAACTATTGGTGCCAAAATATGGAACACCAATAGGGCCATAATCTGTATAAAGTTTTCCTCTCTCTCACTACCCTCATCGGTGGGGTGGCAGTGCCACTGGCAGGCCACCTCCGCCCTGCTTGGGGCATGAGGGTAGTTCTCAGCCGAGGTTGAGCTGCGCACAGCGCTGGCCCTTGGCTAGACGATGTCCAGAAACACCATTGACCCGGATTTGGTTCGGGACTGTTCTTCCCCCGGAGGAGGGCCGGGTAAAAACTATTAGTAATTCTGTTCCGCCACTGGGGTTAAAAACAGCCAGTGGTACCCAAAAATATATATATATATTAAAAAAAAGAGAAGAACAGTTCCAATATCTCTGGGTCTCGGGAGTTCAGGAATGGCAGCGTGTGACGCTACAAGCCTCGCCGCCCTCATTCCCCTCCCCACAAGAGGGCGAGAATGGCAGTGTGTGACGCTACAAGCCTCGCCACTCTCATTCCCCTCTTCTCAGCGGTGTGTGGACGACAGTGCGCGACGCTATGCCTCGCCGCTCTTGTTCCCCGCTGAGGAAGGAGGTGAGGCAGACCGTGTGTAACGCCACAAAGCCTTGCCACGCTCAGCCCCTCCTTCATTTGGAGAGCGCGCTGGGCGGTGTACAACGCTCCCATGCGTTGTCAGCCTCTGGTGCCTCTCCAAATCGCCAGCAGGGGGTGCCGGCTGTGGGAACGCACTCAAGCGGCCTTCCCACACTCGCGCACCCCCTCAGCGGATGCAGGTCGTGTGTCAGACCCAGACCCCTACACGGACCACTCCCATGTCGTCCTGGGGTCCCTGCATTCCGCCTCGCTGCCCTGCTGCGGGTACGTCATGGCCCCGCTGTGGTACCGATGGCCCCGCTTGTTCGGTCTCTGGGGGCCTGGCTAGCACTCCCCAGCCCGTCTCGCTGGGTCATCTGTACCATCAGACTCGGCTTGCGATTCAGTTCGCCCGGCGTCCGCCCAGGTTCGGGGGCGTTCACTTCACGTCTATTGCGTGGGTGGATTCCCCCTGTGCTTCAGGCGGAGATCGCTGTCCTACTGGCGAAGGACGCGATAAAGCCGGTCCCTCCAGCCGATATGAAGTCCGGGTTCTACAGCCCGTACTTCATTGTACCCAAGAAAGGCGGCGGGTTACGGCCAATCTTGGACCTGCCTTACTTGAACCGTTCCCTCCACAGGATGCCGTTCAGAATGTTAACGCTGAAACGCATCTTCAGGTGCGTCCGTCCCCAGGATTGGTTTGCAGCGATCGACCTGAAGGATGCGTACTTTCATGTCTCGATTCTCCCTCTACACAGACCGTTTCTACGCTTTGCTTTCGACGGACGGGCATGTCAGTACAAAGTCCTGCCCT
Organism: Gobio gobio; assembly: GCF_949357685.1. Classification (NCBI taxonomy): domain Eukaryota; kingdom Metazoa; phylum Chordata; class Actinopteri; order Cypriniformes; family Gobionidae; genus Gobio; species Gobio gobio. Next base: position 8,834,592 of record NC_137112.1, on the reverse strand, counting down.
TCGGGCTGTCCCTGTCGCCCCGTGACTTCACGAAAGTCGCGGAGGCGGCCATTGCTCCCATGAGAGAGCGTGGTGTTCGTCTTCTCAACTATCTCGACGACTGGCTGATTCTTGCCCAGTCGCGGGAACAGTTGTGCGAACCCAGGGACATGGTGCTTCGGCACCTCAGCCGGTTGGGTCTTCGGGTCAACTGGGAGAAGAGCAAACTCTGTCCCGTACAGAGGATCTCTTTTCTCGGGATGGAGATCGACTCGGTCGCCATGACAGCGCGCCTCACCGAGGAACGCGTCCAGTCGGTGTTGAGCTGCTTGAATACGTTCAAACGCAGTACAGCGGTTCCACTGAAATAATTTCAGAGGCTCCTGGGGCATATGGCAGCAGCAGCCGTAGTAACGCCGCTAGGGCTGCTCCATATGAGACCGCTTCAACACTGGCTACACGACCGAGTCCCGAGATGGGCGTGGCACAGCGGGTTCCTCCGTGTCCAAGTGACGCCTAGATGCCGCCAAAACCTTCAGCCCGTGGTCGGACCGTTCATTTCTACGGGCAGGAGTGCCTCTAGAACAAGTGTCCAGGCATTCTGTTGTCTCCACGGATGCCTCATCCACGGGCTGGGGTGCCACGTACAACAAGCTTGCAGTATCGGGTCTGTGGACGGGGCCCCAACTGCAATGGCATATCAATTGCCTGGAGTTGCTGGCGGTTCGTCTTGCTCTCAGCCACCTCAAAGGGTCGCTCAAAGACAAGCACGTTCTGATCCGGACGGACAGCACTGCGGCCGTTGCGTACATCATCAAACAGGGTGGTCTACGCTCCCGCCGCATGTCCCAACTCGCCCGCCATCTCCTTCTGTGGAGTCCGAAGCATCTGAGGTCCCTTCGTGCCATCCACATTCCGGGCCCGCTCAATCGTGCGACTGACGAGCTGTCACGGTTGCCTGTGCTGCCCGGGGAGTGGAGACTCCACCCCCAGGTGGTCCAGCTGATTTGGAGTCGCTTGGGGCCGCACAGATCGATCTGTTTGCCACCCCGACACGACCCACTGCCAGTGGTACTATTCCCTGCCCGGGGGAACCCTCGGCACGGATGCCCTGGCACACAGCTGGCCCCGGGGCCTACGCAAATATGCGTTCCCCCCCAGTGAGCCTTCTTGCACAGACACGGTGCAAGGTCAGGGAGGACGAGGAGCAGCTCCTCTTGGTAGCTCCGTACTGGCCCAACAGGACTTGGCTCCCGGAACTAGTGCTCCTCGCGACAGCACCTCCTTGGCCCATTCCTCTGAGGAAGGACCTCCTGACTCAGAGACGCGGCACCCTGTGGCACCCACGTCCGGACCTCGGAAACTCCATGTCTGGTCCCTGGACGGGATGCGGAGGTTCTAGGTGACCTACCACAAGCGGTAGTTGACACCATCACTTCCGCCAGAGCCCCCTCTACGAGACGGCTATATGCGTTGAAGTGGAACCTGTTCGTCGACTGGTGCTCTTCTCACCGAGAAGACCCCCGAAAGTGTTCGGTCAGATCTGTGCTCTCTTTTCTTCAAGACGGGTTGGAGCGAAAGCTGTCTCCCTCCACCCTCAAGGTGTATGTTGCCGCTATAGCGCAATCATGACCTGGTTAATGGTTAATTCATTAGTCAAGCACGATCTGATCGTCAGGTTCCTGGGGGGGGCGAGGAGATTAAATCTGCCTCGTCCTCCCTTTATACCCTCTTGGGACTTGACTCTGGTGCTGACGCACTTCAGAGGGCGCCCTTTGAGCCTTTATAGTCAGCGGAGCTTAAGATCTTGTCTCTAAAGACAATACTCCTGATTGCATTGGCCTCAGTTAAGAGGGTAGGGGATCTGCAGGCATTTTCGGTCGACGAATCGTGCCTGGGATTCGGGCCAGGTGACTCTCAGGTAACCCTGAGACCCCGGCCTGGATATGTGCCAAGGTTCCCACTACTCTGGTGAGCCTGCAAGCGCTGCCTTCGGAGGAGGCAGACCCAGCCCTGGCTTTTCTCTGTCCAGTTCGCGCCCTGCGCGTCTATGTTGACAGAACGCAAAGCTTAGGACCTCAGAGCAGCTCTTCATCTGTTACGGAGGACAGCAGAAGGGAAAGGCTGTCTCCAAGCTGAGGATGGCCCACTGGATAGTGGACGCCATCGTCTTGGCTTATGAAGCCCAAGACGTGCCCTGCCCGCTTGGGTTAAGAGCCCACTCCACTAGGGGTGTTGCTTCTTCCTGGGCGCTGGCTCGTGGCGCCTCGCTGACAGATATTGTAGAGCTGCGGGCTGGGCGACACCTAACACGTTCGCTAGGTTTTATAGCCTACGTGTAGAACCGGTGGCTTCTCGTGTGCTCGCTTCCCATAGTCAGCAGCTGAAGTGCCCGTTCTAAGTGTCGGCTTGCTGCGCCATTCCCTTCCCCATGGAACGGATACGTGCGCTTATTTCTCCAGTCGAGTTCCCCAGGATTGGCGAACCCTGTTGAGTCCTCCGCACCCCTCGGCAGTCGGATGTGGCGGAGCATCTGACGCCAGGTCTGGCACTTGTATGCATTGGTGGAACTTGTGTCGGACTGGGGTCCGTATGTCGTGACCCCTACGGCGGTCCCATACGTGTATTCTCCACGGTACAGCTCCCTACGGTGAGCTCGTGTCTTTCCCTTGGCAGAGTTCCTCTGCCGTCTCAGTTCGGTGTCGTCCCCCGCCTGTATAGGCCGGGGCCACCTCTGGGACTTCCGTATGTTGTGCTGCCCACGGCCAGCCCATACGTGTTCTCTCCACATGGTAACTCCCTCCGGGCATGATGTGGCTCCCGCAGCGTCCTTCGGGCACGCTTTCCCAGCGTTATCCAATAAGTCTGCTGAATGGGTCTTGCGGAACAGCAGTATGACTCTCCCTGCGTGAATTTCCCCGCCCGCATCAGAACGGGGTCTGAGGGGCTCTCGCTGGGCGCTGGAAGTGGTAGTAACTGTGTCGTTTTCCATAGGGATCCCAATTCGTCGGTAATACCGACGTACGTCGTAGTGACCGACTGAAAGGGAACGTCTCGGTTACGTATGGTAACCCTCGTTCCCTGAAGGAGGGAACGGAGACGTACGTCCCGTCGCCACAGTTCCTTACCATCACTGCATGGCCGAGTCACTAGTTTGGCTCCTCAGTGAAAAACGTCAGTGCGATGCTCTCGCTTCCTGTTTATACCCGCGGCGCGGGGCGGAGCGCGAGATGCAAATCTCGCACGCCAATGGCCCATTGGCCTGTTCTCTAAATCTCGAAGCTGATAGGGGCTCTCTAAAGTGATCCCAATTCATCGGTAATACCGACGTACGTCTCCGTTCCCTCCTTCAGGGAACGAGGGTTACCATACGTAACCGAGACGTTCTCTGTAAACTTATAACCAGTTTTACCCTGGAGTCCTGGAGGTCACGGGCAGGTGAGCAGGGCGATGCTGGCAGCTCAGGAGACCAGGACGAAGCCTGCCGTTCAGGGGACCAGGGTGGAGCCGGCCGTTCAGGACGCCAGGGTGGCACAGACCATTCTGGAGGCTAGGGCAGCGCAGACCGTTCAGGAGGCCAGGGCGGCTCTGGTAGTTCATGGACGGCCTTCGTGGACGAGTAGCCCCATCCCCAACATTTTCTTGGGAGGAGTCCTCTCTGGTAGATCCAATTAAGTCAAAGGAGATGATTGAAATGTAACATAGGATTTATTATAAACTCAGAATCACTAGCCAACAGGCGAGACAGTGTGCTACACACAAACACAACTCTGACAGTTAATCCATATTACATTTAAAGTTAATATATTTTAAATGCACTAAATTTGAACTTAATCACAAATGTATAATTGCAAATATAGCTATTTAAAAACTATTTTCAACGTAAATATTTGCTTTACACTTTGGTTTAGGGTTCAATTCTCGCTATTAAGTAGTTATTGGCATGCATATTAATAGGATGTTGGCTATTTATTAGTACTTATAACGCACATATTAATGCCTTATTCTGCATGACCATATTCTACATCCCTTAATCCTACCCAATACCTAAACATAAAAACCTACCTTACTAACCTAACTATTAACCCCCTTGAGTCGGCGGTCGCGCCTTAAAAAAATATACCATGCGACATTCTCCCTGACATAAACAAAGCTTCCTGAGATTGCTATAACATGCAGATAGACACGTTTAAATACAATAAACACACAATCGCGACAATATATGGTGTATCTGTGTTCTTTATACAATGTTGGGTGTTTTCATAATAGCTTATATTTATAATGCAATTCTATTCAGCATAGCTTTTATAATTATGCAGAATATTGTAAAATGATATATTTTCTGTCTGATTTTTTGATCCGAAGCCAAATGAGATCACAGAAGGTTGTTTAAAACAGTTGACTTGTGATATAAAGTAAGTTTGGAGTAAAAACATTGTTTTTATCTCATAAATTGTTGTGTTTCAATAAATTGGTTTAATAAATCATAAATTATGGTTTAATAAATCATAAATTGTTGTGGCAGATAATTTAGCTTGTTTTAAGCAAAAACTCACTTCATTTTGATTTCCCCCCCAGAAAGTTTACTTATCTAGTAAATTAATCTTGATTTAAGAATTTAAAATTTTTGGACTGGAAACAAGAAAAAATACTAAATAAGAAGAGCTTTTTTTGCAGTGTAGTCAAATCTTTTGATCATTTAAAATATAATAGGCCTTTGTTGACTACATATTAAATAAACTACAAAAAAATATATTTCCTTTGCTCCTGTTGCTCCATCTCAGTCACATACCTGAAGCTCATTCATTATGCAACTCATTATGCAGGTCATTATGCAGGTCTTTTGTCTCTCAGGTGTGATACCCATCATTATTCATGATCTTTCACACCTCCTCGCATACTGGCTTTGTAAAGAAAAAGTGTCTTACAAATTTTAAATCAGTGTATTGTTTTATGTGAATAAGTAGGCTCAATGATTCTCACATCAGTTTGAAGCAAAAACTCTTGACAACAACACCCATTAGTCAAAAGTCTTGTGGACACATATCTATTGTGTGTTTTGAGGCCTTTATTTTAAAACTTTTTTTTTTCTTTCAAAAAAACACGTATACACATTATTCTCTCAAAAATACAAGCATGTACATACATGTTTCTTAGATATTATGGTAGCCCAGTTTGTGCTGAATACAGTGTAATTACACTTTTGCTATTAATATGTTTATAAGCAACTGAAAAAAGTACAAATGTCAGAGCATGTAAAAACTTCTAAAGGGCCCCAAAACAGCTCACACTCTTAGGGGTTAATAAGCAGTAATTTACTGAGATAAAAGTCGTAGTTAATAGTTAATATAGTGAGACTAAAGTGTGACCAAACATTTATATAGTGTACCTTTAGGGAATGCCAATACAGTGCAGGGGAGAACTGGTCAGAAGGGCGCTAAGACTAGCAAATTACAACATTTCAAGTAACAATGAAAAAAAATTGACACAAAAGTGATGAGGCAAATCAAAGGAAGATGGACATGTCTGATGTATGGAAGATCCAAACTGCGTATGACAGGCATAATACACCACGTGTGTTTACCCTCGCAAGGTCTTAATTAAAGTGATAAAGCTCTGATTAAAAGACAGCTGGCTTTTTATGTGGCGTATTTGGAGTAGATGTTGGTCATTAACTGTCTCCGTTTCTATCTCTATCCCCCCCCCCCCCCTTCTCTCTTTTATCTACAGAAGTATCAATGCCTAGCAAGTACCAATATCAATACAAAAAATGCTTTGTTTGATGGCTGAAGGACACAAACACAAAGGCATTAGATGTTTGAAAAGACCACACACACCTCCTGGGATTTCAAAATAGACAGATCTGAATCTGTGCGACAGTATGGACTGGGGGAAAAAAAACAAAAATGCTTCTATCAAAGTCACAGCTGCATTATGTGCCTCTATCTAGCTGCAGGCATCTCCTATCAACTTTGATTTGTTCATTTCAGATCTGTAGAATTTCACCTTGAAAGCTAACGTGGGCAAAACTTCACGGTTCGCAGTGACATGTGAATATGATGTCTTTACTTTTTTGTATGAATAGATGCTAGACATATTCTGTAGGCTTGTTTATTTTGAAATAGTAATGCCTTTTTTTATTAGCATTCAGCATTGTTTTTTTAAAGAATCACCTGCGATCATGATGAAAAAGATAAATGTTGGCAGATATGGACTGTGGAAACATCATTAAAATGTTTTCACTAAGTGGAAAGTTTGCAGATAAAGCCTCTAATCTCAGAGGACATACAGTTTCTCCGTCATGAGCAGCAGCATTTGAAAAACTCACTGGAGAGAATAAGCAGGAAAAATGCAAACTGCTTACATGATCTCAATATTGCACATGAAGATAACTCCAAGAATGATCACCAAGGCAACTAATTACCATCCGCTCAGAGATAGATTTATGCTTGCTGTTTTAATTGCTGCCGAGCGTTTTAATGAGTGTCTCAACAATGAATAAATAAATCCTGACAAGAGAAGGAACAATATTAATTTATTCTCTTTCACTGGTCTCAGAATCATTTAGTCCACATAGAAGCTTGTAGAAAACTCCCGCTGTTATAGACACTGTGTCGTTAAACTAGATGAGGAACCTTTAATGTTTTGCTGTAACTCACATAAGATGAACTGCACCCATTAGGCACCAAATGTTCATGGGAAATTATCTCGGGACAAGATTTTGGCTGATGCTGGTGAAAACAGTACAAAAAAAACTATTATAGGCTTCATCAGAGAGCTTCAGCCTGAAATATGTACAAAACAAAGTAAACTTTCATCATCTGCCTGATGTTTTGTTTTCAGTGTGAATGGCAAAAACAAATGTTCATTTAAGTAACTAACTTAATCATAAAATCAAGTTGAGGAAAGCAAACATTAGTTGTCCGTCTGCTTTCAAATGTGGCGCATGAAGCTGCATTGTACATTGTTTGACTTCAATGACATCAACACGTCAAACCTGCCATGAAAAGTTTTGATTATTGAATATTTAAAGTAGATATTTTTTCTTACTACAGTTATCAAATTGATAAAGAAGACTTGGAATATGACACACAAGGGGACCTCCAAATATGATGATCTATGGGAAAGAACCCTCTTCATAAAGTAAATGCCACTCTATGTTTTCATGTATAAAGTATCATGTATGGTTTGTGTTGTTTTGGTACTTTTGCCCTAGTTACTCATTTCTTAATTGATCAGCATCACCTGTTCATTGTTTCATCTTTGTTTTAGTTTGTGAATTTGTGAAGAGTGTTTTTGTTTGAATTTAATACTTTTACCGCTTTGAAAATAGATCCAACGCTTTAACTCTCCTTGCCTTTTACCTGTCATACTGGAACAAATGTGGTTTATAACATTAAATAACTGGTGTTTATGTTGTCATTGTACTAAAATAAGATTGTAAATAAAATTATAAAAAACTGGGGAAGAAATGTTCCACTCACTAATTTATTTACATTCAAAATGCAGTTGTATGGCTCATACTGTATATATATATATATATATATATATATATATATATATATATATATATATATATATATATATATATATATATATATATATATATATATATATATATATTTACATATACATATACATATACACACACACACACACACACACACACACACACACACACACACACACACACACACACACACACACACACACACACACACACACACACACACACACACACACACACACACACACACACACACACACACACACAACAGTTCTTTCTGGTTCTCAAATCTGATTGGCTGAGAGCCTTTTCCAGCCATGCGATATTCCCCCAGTATCAGCACTGAAACCGTTTCACCATTTGTATGAGCAAATCCACCATATCTTTTTTAATACAAATAATACTGTTGATGTGACTAAATGTTAGCCTGACAAGCCAGTCCCACATCAAGATGTTGGGTCTGGGAACACACCATTGGCAGGGCTCAATCCGAGGGGTGGGATAAACGGTTGTCTTTCAAATTCCCTCTGCACGCAATAGGATAGCGCTACAACCAACCAGAGCAACGAAGAAGGTGAAGAGGAGCTAGTTGATAGATTCAACTTTTGCTGTATCCGGTCGGTAAAACTCAGAACACATCTTCCTTTCTTAAGAATGACTTCAGTGCCGTTCTTTGTTCTTTTCTCAAAGTAAAGCATAACTCCAAGTCTTTCAGAGTCGCGGCCAAAGCCGATTCGAAAGACCGCTGTTCACCAGCTTCTTTGTTTACAAGTAACACGCGGAACCGCCGCAACTCTGCCGTCATTATGTTAAGCCCGCCCACCGACTCTATACACGATGTGATTGGCCTGACCAGAGTTTGGTTTTTCCAGCTCGCAAGCCAACGGAGAGTTGCTAGACGCCTTGTCTGCAAATTAGATTTGCTGCCGCTAGTGTGCGTCTAGATTTCTAGGCTAATGGAATGTAGTATTAAGAGAGTTTATGTAGCAGTTTTACTCTGGTTGTGTTCACTTTGGTGGTTCTGCAGAAATATACAGAGCACAATTAATTTTTGAATACACGTCTCTCTTCACTCTGCCCGTACAGCACGGAAAAGCAGCGCGCTCGTTAAAAGAGCGAGAGAGAGCACATCTGACCCAGTCAGCAGCAAATGTGCGTCTAAAGATGGCGCTGTTCGCACATCGCGAAAGGTATTGTGCGTCACCAATATGTGCCCCAAACAAGAAAATTTCTGCATGAACGGTTCCCACTAGAGTTAATTATGTACATTGAACCATTATGACTCAGAACATATATAAACAAATATAAAAAGTACAAGAAAATAAGTTTTGATGAAGTTCATTACATTTATATTATCTGAACCAGCTACATACTCCCTGCTGAACTTCACAAAACTTTTCAATATAGTTCAATATGGATAAATAGCTGATCAAAAAGCCACACACAGAATAAACACAATTTACATTCGATACACTCAACACAGCAACATGTGCTTCCCAACACACAGGGAAAGTGAACTAAGCAGGCTGATCAGGCCTACTAAGAAGACACTTGTAAATAGGGTGCCCCAAACACCACTACTTCGAATTCCATGTGACCGTTACGTTTAGAATTCTGAATTTTGGCTCTCTCAACTCAATGTAATGATTTGAATAAACTCAAATGAAACAATTTCAGTACTACTCATGTAACTGCTTAACCCATTTTATAACAATAAAGACCTGGTAACCCCATTAACTGAACTGGTAGTCTTCATGTTTTGGGTCATGTTCTGAATTAACCTGTTTACAGGTTTCACAAGTCTGCCAATCCTTGTTCTGACTTGAGTCACCACCTGATTAGGGAGTGAGTCCACAGGATCAGAGGTCTGTGTATCATCAACTGAACCTTCCACAGATGCAGATATCACTGTATCACAAGTCAATCCTCCATTACTTGTACATTCAGAAACATTGTCGCATCCTAAAGTTTCACCCAGTGTTGCTGAAAGCACAGATTGTGCAGGATCAGGATCCACCATCAATGGAAGGACACTCTCTGTCCTAGAGGATATACAGCTCAGGTTATCATCTGGAGCCACAGTCCCTGCTACCCAGCTGGCAGTTCGATCTGCATTGCTGCATTCTGACATGGGCGTTATAGCATCACTCAAAGCGACGCCACTACAGTCATCAACTGGCTCACTGCCATCACTGAATGAGGGTTCAACTTCCTCAACCTCAATTGGTAGAAAGTTAGCTTGAAGGAGCAAGTTCCTATGAACGGTCTTTTCCTGACCGGTGTGGGTGTTGCGGATACGGTAGGTGTGACATTGAGGATTCAGGGCAACAACTATATACGGAATGGACTCCCACTTATCTGCCAGTTTTTTGCGACCACGTTCGCCCTTGTTGGCCAGTAAAACTTGGTCCCCAACTTCAATACTGCGTCCTTTGGTCCTCTTGTTGTATAGGTCTGCCTGGCGTCGTTGACTGGCCTCAGCATTCTTCTGAGCAAGGGCCAAAGCTTCTTTCAAATCATCCCTCAATTTCATCACGTACGTGTCATAATCAACGAGGACATTGTCCCTCTCCACACTGCTGAACATTACATCCACTGGGAGTTTCGGAATCCTGCCAAACATCAAATAAAATGGCGCAAATCCAGTTGACTCATGTGCTGTGCAGTTATAAGCAAAGGTCAACGACTGCAACATCTGTGGCCATTTCTGCTTAGCCCTAGGTGGCAACGCCCTGATCATACCACCCAGAGTTCTGTTGAATCGTTCAACATGACCATTGCCCATTGGGTGATACGCAGTTGTTCTTGACTTCCTCACTCCAGCAACTTCCAGCAGTTCGCGGATCAGCTGGCTCTCAAAGTTGGCACCTTGATCCGAATGGATCCTTTCTGGGAAGCCATATACACAGAAGTACCTATCCCACAACAGCCTTGCAACTTGTTTCGCCGATTGGTCTTTACAGGGGAAAGCATGGGCCATCTTAGTAAAGTGGTCTGTTATGACCAGGACATCCACGCTGCGACCGCTGGAATTCTCCGCAGACCAAAAATCTATGCAGACCAATTCCAGGGGGCTCGATGTCTTTATGCTTTCCAATGGGGCTCTGCCTTCGGGTTCTGGAGTTTTGCTCGCCACACAGCGTTTGCAACATTTGACATGCTCACGTACATCCCGTTCCAAACTGACCCAGAAAAACCTCTGTCTCGCAAGGGATAAAGTTCTACCCTGACCTTGATGCCCAGCTTCATCATGAATGCCCTCAAGGACCTGCTTCACCAGCGAACTTGGAACAACATATTGCAGTCTCCTTTTTCGCGTCAGGACATCCTTGGACACCCGGTAGAGTATTCCGTCAAGCATTTTGAACTTCTCCCACTGCTTAAGTGTTTTGATCACCTTGTGAGTTTCTCCAGTTCTCTCACGTCTAGATGGTTTCCTTCCTCTTCTCACATAGGACAAGACTCTTGACAGTGTTGCGTCATCCTGTTGATTCTCCTCTAACTCTCTCAATGAGAAAACTGGCAGGGGACTAGGATCTGGAGACAACAACTGGTGGATATCCTGAGTGAGCCACTGGATCGCTCGATCTCTCGTGCCTGCCTCCCACTCAGTGTGAACATCAAGGATTGCCGATACTTCAACACTGGTGAGTGAACATGATTCAGAACCTGCACAGGTATAGTGTTCAACATTACAGGTATTTGTACTCAACCTGAAAACATCTTGTATAGTGTTTTCTCGCACCTGCTCCGCTTCTTCCAACAGCGCACCATACGGCTCTGACATCAGCCTCCGACTGACACAGCCACGGATGAAGGGTTGCCTACTCAAAGCGTCTGCGACCACATTTTTACTGCCAGGTATGTACTGAATATTAAAGCTATAGGGAGCCAGCTTAGACACCCACCTCTGCTCGCATGCGTCAAGCTTTGGCTTCGTCATGATGTATGTTAAGGGATTGTTGTCCGTCCAGACAGTGAAGTCATGTCCTTTTAACCAGTGGCTAAACTTGTCGCAGACGGACCACTTAAGAGCCAAAAACTCTAGACGATGGGCAGGGTACTTCGCTTGTGCACGAGTGAGAGCTTTACTGGCAAAGGCGATGGGACGTGCCTTAACTGCTCCTTCCGGGACCTGGGACAGAACAGCTCCTAATCCATCCAAAGACGCATCAGTACATAGAATGAATGGTCGACTGAAATCAGGGTGAGTCAGTACAACAGACTCCAACAGGGCTGTCTTAAGCGTTTGGAACGCCACACTGTGCTCATGCTTCCAGTCACTGGGGTTCAGTCTTTTAAACGACGCCGTGCCTCTCACAGGGGTCTTCTTTCCTCTGGGTGCAGCTGTCAAGGTGAACAATGGTTTTGCTATACTGGAGCAGTTTTGAATGAAGTTTTGGTAATATAACACCATTCCCAGAAACGACTTTATCTTTTTCTGCGAAGGTGTCACTCCATCCGGCATCATCAGATCAGATTCGGATATGGCGGAAATAGCACTAACCTTATCTGGATCCGTTGCTACTCCAGTTCCGTCAATGACATGTCCCAGAAATTTCACACTTCTCCTTAGAAAATGACATTTCTTCGGGGCTAACTTCAGTCCGTGTGCACTGAGCCTAGTAAACACCAGCTCAAGCCGCTCAATGGCTGCTTCTTCGTTTGGAGCGAACACAAGAAGATCATCGAGATAGCATAAAAGTGTGAGGAAGTTCTGATCTCCGAAGATGTTGGTCATGAGTCGCATAAAGCTGGCTGGACTGTTACAGAGCCCCTGAGGCAGACGATTAAATTCATACAGGCCCATGGGAGTTGTGAAGGCAGTGAACTTCTTGTCCTCTTCAGACATTATGATGTTATAAAACCCAGAGGTTAAGTCCATCGCACTGAAGATGACATTTCCTCCCAAAGCTGCTAAACAGTCCGCCTGATGAGGCAAGGGGTGGGCATCCTTAACAGTCCGAGTGTTCAGCCAACGGTAGTCCACACACACTCGAAGGTCTCCATTCTTCTTCCATACCAGCACAAGTGGTGAAGCCCACTCACTATTGGACTTGCGTATAATTTCCTGTTCCTCCATCTCTGAAAGAACACTCCTCAGCTTCTGGTATTGTGCTGGTGGAACACGACGGTATGGAAGCCTGAAGGGATGATCGTCTGACAAACGAATACGGTGGACAAACTCCTTTGCCGTACCGCAATCCAGTTTATGTTTAGAAAATACGCCCTCATGCCTCTTAATGAGCTGTAACAGCTGACTCTTCCAATAGTGGGATACTTCACACGACTCAATGTCCAAATCGCCAAGACCAAGCTTCTGAAGGCTTTCACTGAGCTCAAAAGCAGGGCAACCTCCCTCGTCAATGCCTCCCACGATGTTCTGGCTCTGTACACTCACCATCTCATTGCTGTTGCGATCGGGATGCACACTGAGGTCTTCAACAGCCACAACAGGGAAGACATCGGCTATTTTGGAGTTTCTTCTCAGCGTAATAGCCTTATCAAGGGGATTCATGATCCTGACTGGTACCCATCCATCACCAGACATAGAAGCTATGACTCTTCCCACCATGATGCCTTTCTTGTGGGTCTGCGCCTTGGGTGGTTCAATCACAATGGTACTGCCCATGGAAATAGGGGTGTTTGATGGAAGCTTACCCCACACAAGGTGTTCTTGTCTGGGCAACAGAGTGACGGCCTGGGCCAGTTTGGCAGTGCCTACAATATCAGGGATTTCGCCACCCTTCCACCTGTTAATGCCCGACAACATGTTCAGAAACTGCTCGATATCAGGTTCTCCAGATGATTCAGGACGATTCATGACGTTCCAATAGCCAGAGGTTTGCTTGAGTTGGGTGAGAATGAACTTAATGACATTAGTTCCTATTATTAACTGGTCCCTCTGTCCCGGGACAACAAATGTGGGCACACTCACTAACGCATCATACACGTTCATCTTCAGCTGATAGACTCCCTTCGGTCTGACTTTAACACCTCCGCAGCCAACAAGAAGTACGTCCATGTGCGACTTGTCATCCTGTGCAGACATCCCTGAACTCAGCAGTTCACACTCTGTTTCTTCATTGATCGTACACGCCATGGATCCACTATCTAAAAGAGCTCGGACTGTGACTTTGTCGTCCAGCAGCACTGAGGTATAGAACAGACTATCTGCTTTTTCCAACTTTGTGACATTCTGGAACAAGACAATACTGTCACTGGAGACAGACTTGCAACATTCATCATAAACAGATAAATCATCATCCACACAGAGGGTTTGACACTTTGCACTCACATAATCCCCTCCCATACGTGAGTGACTTAGTTTCCCTGAGCGTGTGGGTCAGAAGCAGATGGACTAGCAGAGCTGACGACTTTGTGACACTGCTTCTGCAGATGCCCGATCTCCAAGCATGACAAACATCTTCTTTCTCTCATGCAATGTGAACGTGTAGAATGATCCCTATCACCGCAGACTCTGCATGTGGAAAAGTTTCGCCACTGAGTTACTCTCGGCTGTGAGACAGGAGTGTTCTGACTTGTACGCTCCAATACCCTTTCCAGCATACTTAAGACACGCTCCAAAGTGCCAGCTTCCGAAGTTGCAGGTTCAGCAGCCTTCAAAGGACTTTCAGGAACATAAACAGGCGCATTTGCATTCAAACTCACTCCCTTGGTGACAGCGTGAGGGTAGGTTGTTACTTTAGCTGCAGCGACTTGGACAGTGTTAACATCATGTGGGACAGCAGACATTTTCTTAGACTGGACTTCCCTCTGGTGTTCATCGATGGCCTCCTGGATTTCCGTGACTGACCATTTACTGATAGGTTTACACCTAAACATACTAGAGAGGTTTGGTTCTGAACAGTTTCTGATGAACATCATTGCAATTTCAGAACTCATGTTCTTCATCTTTTCACCTTGTTTCTGCAAATGATTGTCTGCTAACTCGGCAGCTGCATTTAATCGTACCCAGTAATCAACAGGGCACTCATTTGTCTTTGGTCGTGTCGCGTAAAAGTCAGCTAGCGGTTGACATGATCCAGGACTTTCACTGAAGTAACGCCTCAACACGTCATAGATGGTGTCAGGGGAGATGGCTTCGTTAGGGCTGCTTTTGAGTCTGACTTTGACAATACTCTTGGCCCTGCCTAGCAGGTGACTCAGGATCTCATCTATCTGATCGGTGTCAGAACAATCTGCTTTGTGAAGATACAATTCCATCAGCTCAATCCATTCCTGAACAGTGTACTTGTCTGTTCCATCTCCTCTAAACATTGGGGGTTCTTTGACATCTGGCTTGACAATCAGGCTGACATTATTGAGATTCCGGCCTGTGTAAGAGGGTTTTGGCGCACGAACACTTAATGGGACTGAACTGGAGGGGGTGACTGGGCTTTGACTAGCTAATAGCCGTGTGGCAATGGAATCCCCTATTTGGCTGCCTAATTCCCCAATAAGATCACGTAACTGCTGTGCAACGTTATCATTAGCATTACTAGGAGTAGAGGCAGTCGGTCCAACAGGTTGATCTGGTGTGGTATCAGGAGATTGGGGACTATAAACTAGCACTCTAGGTTTACCAGCGACAGGTACTTCCACCCCCAACAACCCTCTGCCCCTCCCCAGGAATGGTGTCATCATATCCGAGTCTTTTCTTACCCCAGCCATGGTATTTACAACAATGACAGAAAAAACATGAAAGAAAACTGACTTCAGAGAATGTCCAAAAAGTATGATGAGAAAAACAACAGTTCAATAAGTCAGTCCGCACAAAAAAGTATCTGTTCCTTTTACAGTTACCAGAACAATGGTGAAATTGATTCCTCAGCCTCCACATGCAGCATCCAGACGTCACGAACACATAGCACAACTCCGGCGATCGGCTGCGGCCAATCCAGTTGATCCAGTAGGTCACGGCACCATTTTATGTAGCAGTTTTACTCTGGTTGTGTTCACTTTGGTGGTTCTGCAGAAATATACAGAGCACAATTAATTTTTGAATACACGTCTCTCTTCACTCTGCCCGTACAGCACGGAAAAGCAGCGCGCTCGTTAAAAGAGCGAGAGAGAGCACATCTGACCCAGTCAGCAGCAAATGTGCGTCTAAAGATGGCGCTGTTCGCACATCGCGAAAGGTATTGTGCGTCACCAATATGTGCCCCAAACAAGAAAATTTCTGCATGAACGGTTCCCACTAGAGTTAATTATGTACATTGAACCATTATGACTCAGAACATATATAAACAAATATAAAAAGTACAAGAAAATAAGTTTTGATGAAGTTCATTACATTTATATTATCTGAACCAGCTACATTTACACCACAAATATTTGACTCATATACAGTGTTGTGCAAGTTACTTCCAAACTGTAATACATTATAGATTACTTGTTACTGTTATTTAAAAGTAATTCTTCACCTTACAATATTACTGTCTCAGAGTTGTAATGTGTTACATTACTCCTTTATTACTTTTGAGTGACTTTCACCAAAATAACTACAGAAGTAGAACTTAACATTCTAAAATAACAAAATGTAGGCTACTACAGATCATTTTACATACAGTAGCAGGCGTTATGATGTAGCATAATGAATGTGGGCTATCCAGGCTACTAACATTATAGCATTGGCAAAGTGAAGGCTCAAGACAATGCAAGAAAGGATGACAGACAGAATCACAAATGATCCAAGTCTGTTAAAAGTATGGTAGAGGTAAAGTGATTATCTGGCATTAGACACAACAGAACTGTATGTAAACTCTAAAGGCCATGACAGAATGCACATTTGTTCTTTTCTTATTGTTGTCATTATTTTAAAATCTTTGAATTCAAGAGGTTCACAACCCAAAACCCAGAACCGTCATGTACACAAGTACAAGTGCAAAATGTGTTTTTAATTAAATTGCTAGTGCTATTTAGCGACGTCGATAGTTATTTCGGTTTTAGACAAAGGTTGCATTTGACTATTACGTTCTTCTGGTCCTTATCTTTAACAAACACGAAGTAGTGCGCATACATCCATCTCGCAAATATTATACTTTCGTTTGGCTCCGTAGCACGAGTCTCCACTGACGGCGCGTGCGCCTCGTCTGTTTGGGGAGGTGTTTACTCGACGCGCTTGCCGTTGTGCTATTCTTTGAAAAGACAGAGCCTTTAAGCCTTCTTTTAGTCGCTTTTCCACTGTCCAACGCGAGCACAGAGACCGAAATCATGCCTGGCGGCAATCCGTAAAACCCACCCTAAACACGCTTTCACTGGACTATGTCACAGGTACACCAGCAAGAGGGAGATGAATGAAATAAATCGCTATACAAATATATCAGAAGCTGTCATTTAGTCTTTATTTACAAACTTGGACACCACACACGGCTATTGACTGACCACAAACAGGTAATAACTAACTAGCATTTTTCATTCGTTAATGTCTTGCTGTTTTTTTTTGTTTTTGTTGAACAATTACATTTTGGGCTAAAAGTGTGTTGTAACGCAAGCGTTACTGAACATGAACCGAGCAAAATATCACTGAAAAATGTATTCGTAATGCCTTACACTACTGCATTACCACAAAAGGTAATACGTTACTGTAATGCATTACTTTTGTAACGCGTTAATCCCAACACTGCTCATATTTAAACATAGCACCTATTTTACAATTTGTTTAGACTCTTTCAGAGATGAGAGCTCCAGGCCATCAGCGGTCATTCAGCACTTATGTACCCGCAGAAAACAACTTCATCTCGGCTAGTCCTTCAGGAATTTGCCGCTGGCTCTTACTGTATGTAGAAAGTGGGATATATCAAACGAGCAAACATTGATCTTAGTAATCTATTACTTGTTCCAGAGCAAATTGATTTCGGTTAAGGGGAAAGTTACGTTTCATAACTTTATATTTAAGCTATATTTACCTGAAACCCAGAATGGCCTACTAGAGCACTGCTTTTGTTTGTTTGACTGAATTGTTTGCTTGTGTTTATCTCCTACTGTCTTTTACAATGACTTTTGTTGTTAATTTAAATATTATCATTCAATAAATATCATTTTATATAAATAATATGACATATTTGGTATTGAGAAAGGGTCCATTAGTGATTGTGATTTCGGCTCTCTCTAAAACCATAATAGTCTACATAATACAATAAGCTTAAATGAAGCGACTCAACATTCCTTCGTTGGTAGTTCTAAAGTGACATTTTAGAATTAGTAACAGAGGCTTGGGCTCAACTATTAAACTGTTGCCTTGAGATTTGAACCAGTGGCGGAAGGAAGTAGTTCTGCACAAAAGAGTGTTTTTAAAGCAAACACTGTTGTTGTTTCGCATTTATTTTACACACTTGTGCCGTCGAGCTGTTGTATAAATGCAATATCACACTCGAAGCCATGCGATATGGCTGTATATCAGTACCCTGTGATTACCTATGGCCGAATCACACACACACACACATACATACATATACTGTATATATTTTGTTTTATTTCATACTGTTGGTAAAGAAACAACAACATGATAATATTAATTTGCATTTGAAATGTTTGAACTATTCATTTAAAATACTTCAGAACACATTCTAAAAGAAAACCTGAAAGCTAATCTTCTATATTTTGAAAAACAAGAAGAATCACACAATATTGCTAGACAATATTTGTCTAGTCTACTAATCTAAAATACCCTTTTAGCTTATGACTTTTCTCACACAGTGGCATTAGGAGTCAGGAAAATAGATCATTCCTCTGATATTTCTGTAAAATGTTTTTTAAAAAATGGTGATCCGCCTCCCAACGGTGTCTCAGCTCCACGTCGCCCGAGGGGACGACACTACGCGTGAGGGATGAGTGAGCATTTGCTGCACGTTGAAATGGCTTTTATGCTTCAATCTGTGTTTTTAATTGCCCTTGTGCTGAAGACCCTGGGGCCTGGGAGAATTCACCCTGACTTTTATCTAATGTCCCATTAGAGCTAATGAACCTGCCGTTAACAGAGAGACAGAGCATACTGTGAAATCGCCTCCACCTCCAACCCCGCAGCTCACACCAGTACATCCGGAACATGTGCTTATCTGCCAGCAGACGTACTGCCCATCTGAGCCTCTGCTAACTGTGTGAATTATAGCCTTCAAAAAGAATGGGATGATGGGAGAAAATGGGAGAATGCAGTAGACGGCAAGGCGCAGTTCCTTAATGTTTCTGTGGAACCTTGAGGTTTAGTAGACTTTAGAACACGCTAAGGCACATTTTAAATACATTTTAATCAACTTTATGCACAAAAGTAATTGTGATTTCAGCTGTTACTGCACACATGAGAGTGTGTGCTATTTTGTTTCAAGGATAAAATTACTGTTCATTATCACTGTTAGTTCCTATGTGATTGATTATGTATGTATGTAAACTTTACCCAAAATATACATAAATAGATGTTGATGCAGGGAAATGACATGCAGGACCTGAAACTATAGATGGGGTTCTAAAAGTCCCAAAAAAAAACAAACACAAGCAGCACTTAAAGGGCCCTCACACTTGGGGCCACCGGCACCCAGTGGCCTCAGGAAAACAGTGAATAGTCGGCGACATGCATTTAAGCGGGTAAATATTGGAGAAAAATAGCAAAGTCATTTTGATGTGCCACACTTCCTGCGGCCAGCAGGTGGCACTTTGACTATAACTGAATATTGCCATGTAGAGGTCTTCAGGTCAGGACTATTATCAAACATGTGAAGTTTAGGGCATATCGAACATATGTATGAGTTACAACAACTTCCTGTTTCATGGCGTTAATAGCATACATTAGTACTTAGCCACTTGTTGCATGATTTAATGTGTTTCTAGCATGTTTGGCACTTGATGGCATATTTTTATATATCTTTTATGGGAGTGAATTACAGTGTAAAGCATGCAATTTCCTTTTGGCAGCAGGTGGCGCTATGACTAACTGAATATTGTCATGTAGATGCCTTCAGGCCAGGACGCTAATAAAACGTGAAGTTTGGGGCAGTTTGGACATTGTATGCCCGAGTTACAACTATTTCCTGTTTCATGGCGAAACGTCAATTAGCATAGCCGTGATGTCTCCACGTCGTATGTGTTTTGTCTCCTAATCCGTGCTCACATACTGACTTTTAAAATAATATAATATAGCCAACTGTCCAATAAAGACGTTCTCATTTCCTATATCTTTTGCAGAGTATGATCTAGTGAATGACTACATTTTTATATGTGTAAAATAATCTGAATTGAGAGAGGTCAAAAACTGGATGGACTAAAGCTCTGTAATATAAGTGGTAAACACAAGAGAAGGGAAATCATAACGGGTCAAACTAAATTCTTTAAATATAAAAAAAAGGAAGCAGATAAGGGATAAATCTGTTGCAACACTGTATGCTCATGTGGAGCTTGCTCATTCACGTCTGTCAGCTGCTGTGTGCGTTCAATGGCATGCGCTCCTCTCAGCCACTCACTGAACAGGGTAGTCACAGAGAAAGGTGTGATGGCAGGGAGAAAGCTAGACCTCGCGCTCGCAGGACAGTACTGGCGACATTTGTAAAGTTACTGAGGTTTGTCCAAAAAGTCGCTAGATTTGTCACCAGTCACTTTTTTTTAAGTTGCTAAAGGGCTCTGAAAAGTTGCTAAATATAGCGACAAAGTCGCTAAGTTGGCAACACTGATTTGAAGCTCTGGAAGGGAGGCCGGGAGCAGCAGCTCATTTGCATTTAAAGGGACACACACAAAAACGGCTCGTTTTTGCTCACACCCAAATAGGGGCAAATTTGACAAGCTATAATACATTGCTGAAACTGTCAGGGTTGGTGTAGGGATGAGGCGAGGACTCAAAGGTGCAGATAAATGGGCTTTTTAATGATAATAATAAAACAAAAAACAAGACAAAACAAAACTACCCCGAGGGGGAAAAACAGACTTGACCTGACTTTACTTGGCTTGGCATGACTTGATGGGAGCAGGGAAACAAGAGGTACATACGACGACGATTCCGCACTGGACTGCAAACACAAGGAGATTAAATAGGGAACAAACAAAAGAGGGTAACGAGGGAAGACAGGTGGGGCAAATGAACCAATAATCAGGAAACAAGGTGGGCGGGGTTAGACAATGGACACAAGCACATGGCACAAAGAAACACTTAACAAGACATGTGCTCACACCAAACATGACATGAACATGCAGCTAATGAGAACTCACCAGCTGCATGTTCACACAAAACATGACAACATGACGTAGCACGTAGCCAGTGAAAAAACACCAACCACGTGCTACACAATATAAGACAAAACATGAAAGCACACGGCCGATGTAAACATGAACCGTGTGCTACACAGAACACAACACAGACAGAAGAGCACACGCTCACATGACAAAACAAACACGCGGAGCATGAATGTCCGAATCCCAACACAAAACTGAAACCCAAACTAGACCGAAGTGCTGGGATCCGAACACCACGCCCGCACACAAAACACAAGGACAGAAGAGCATGCAGCTTGAGCATGCTCAAAGCTGCGCGCTCACACAAGACAAACAATACAGGAGTGTCAGGGCTCTGTCACAAACCAAGAGTAAACTAGACCGAAGTGACAGAACCCTGACAGAAACTTCACATACACATTCTGGTGACACCAAAGATTTATATTACATCATGTGAAAAGGGGCATAATAAGTTCCTATTTAATAAATGGGACTCAAAATGTAATTGATATGACAAATGAACACAATAGAGTTAAAACATTAATGCCATGGTTTTAATATTCAGAAATAGGAATATATACACATTTGTACATTGGTAAAGTTGTTCATACGTAAATAATTTATGCTTTAGTGCTGTCAATACGTACATATTTTACGTTTTAGTGCTGTCAATACGTCTATATTGTTTGTTTCAGTGTGTATGAAAACGTAAATAAATGTATATGTGATAGAACTACACTTTATGTAAAAATACACATATTCTCATGAGACCACATTGGTCTGTTTTGTAAGTTTGTGCACATACACTGAAAAACTGAGTGTCACCCTTAAGCGCTAATGGATAGCTGGACTAACTTACCATGACCTTTGCACTCTCTTAAAACTTTTGGCGTCATTTAAACCCCTAAAACAGCCACCATGCCAATACTGGAGACATGCTTTCCCGTCTAATGAGGAAACTCTTCTGCTGTAGCATAAGCCATTAAGAGGTGCCTCTGACCTAAACTACATCTTCCACGCTCCTTTGCTCCTTTCTGTCCTGCAGAGGTCAGGGCTATGTGGGTGTTAGCACCACAACACAAGAGAGAACCTACTGTCGATAACAAGCAGAATTAAATGGAAGTCCATTTCTGTTCTCTGAGAGCTGTGCAACAGGCATATGCGTGTTGTGAGGGTCAATGACAAATAAGAGTGCTCCTGATAAAGAAAAGGAAAAAGCTTAAACATCTAAATTTCTTGTAAATGTACTATTATAAATGTGTTCATGTTTTTGGCTGAGGCCACAATAAAATTGAGAAATAATGCCTGACTATGCCACCTTGGGAATTTCGCCCCCCAAAAAAGACTTTACACAGGTTCCCTACCCAGTGGCAAACAAAACCTAGAGACAGAGGTATCATTCAAACAATACAAAACCATAGACTGTAAAAAAAATATGGACAATTCTGAAGAGCAGTTTTGAAGCGTAAAGTAGGGACGAGCTGGCCATTGCCATCTTGGCAGCCATTAAGAGGTTGTTCTGACCTAAACTACATCTCCCACGCTCCTTTGCTCCTGTCACTCCCGGATAATAGAAAATGGGCAAAGAGGCAGGACATGGGCGGAGCTGAGGTGATGTGACGACTAACAGACAGCAGATAAATGGCTATCCACCTGTCACTCAAAGTTACCACGCCCTTAATTATGCAGGTTTTATATAAAGTAAACGAATGAGTTATAAAAAAATTCACCCCCTCACAGTTGTCATGAAGGGCAAAATTAGCTATATAGACGAAAACCACAATTTATACCAGATTGTAAACTTTTTTTTTCAGCTGTAAAGTGGCATTTTAACATGGGGCTCAATGAGATTCTGCTCCCTTCTGGAGCCTGACTTGTCAATGAATTGCAGTTTAAGTCACTTCCGTATTGGCTTCAAGAGAAACTGTGGGAGGTTGCCACTTGTACAAAACCCCTTATTAGAACAGCATAAAATCAATGTAAAAATTCAGATGAAGCAAAAACCGAAACACATCGCCTATAAGAAAGACTTGGATATAAATAACTCAAACATACTCATGGAGCTGTGGCCTAAATTACAGGCAAGACTCTTCAATAATAAGTGATCTAATCTACATGGCACACTCACATACCAAAAAGAAGAACCCCAGTGTACACGGCAGACCACACAATCAATGAAGCAACACCACCACCACCTTAAAGGAGGAAATCGTCTCCCTGATCAATAAAGGCCTGCAGCTTCTAGAAAGGAAATAACATGCGAAACACACAGACAGCAGGTTAATACAACAATCATGTACCAATTACACAGCCTACAAAAGTCTTAAACAATATGCTCAACTCAAAATAATACAAATGTAATACTTCACAATGTTAACAAAAAAGAAAATTGATTCAAAAACTCAAGAGACTGAAATTGGGACACTAAAGAAAGAGAAACTAAATCAGGTAGATTAACAACAAAAGTAATTCAACAGAAATGAAAATAACCCAACCTACATCAATTCAAAAACTCAATTACAACACAAAGTAAACAAACTAAATCAGTACAAAAGGTGAACAAAAACACAACCGAAAGAAAATAATTCAAAATAGCTGATACACAAAATAATTCAAATTGATTTGAAAAGATATATGGAGAATCACAAACAAAACTTTTACGGAAGACTAAATAAATCACAAAATAAAGAGCTTTTAGAGACGAAACATGTACACAAAAAGGACAAAATCCTTTGGGATGGGTCCAACAATGCAACCGTGACCCAAAACACACACACACTGACTCAATGCAAGTCGACCTAGGACGAGACTGCAAGGATATTATCCACCCAAACAACTGATGCGGGAACTGGGATGTGGCCAGATGTTTAAACTCTCAGCCTATATGCAACAGCCACCGCCCGTACACAAAACATTAACTGAGGGAGGACAGATGCACATGCATTAGCCGTACAGAGCAGCCACAGCAAAACAAAACACGACTGTAAACACAGCCGCTCTCCTTGACTGACCCACAGTCGCATTCAGTCGAAATAATGGAAGTCAAACCACATCTGGGAAATGACACCTACCTATGTGCATACGCCAAGGGCTTTTATTGACAGACACAAATCGATGATGTTAAAATGCCCGCCCTAACCATTCAACTCTGGAAACCATGCCTATCTTGACTGCCATGCCACAATGTTGAATACACGTGCGAGGACATTAGGCATTTCACAATCAAGTTTTTTGTGGCCCATCCAACACTTGTATTTTCCTAGTGCTTGGTGCACACTTCAAGTACATTAAAGTTATTCAAATGTATTGTTAAGTAGTTATATTTATAGGCCTATATAGGTCCTATATATGCAGACATTGGTAGATGTAAGTATCTGTTACAATGGTAGACATATTAAACAGACAGTGTGGTCACAATTATGAATATGGGACTACTGATATGAAGTAGTGATGGGGCTACTGATTTTTGTATTTCATATGTACAATTAGCAGAATAATTGCATAAAAAGTGGCGATGATTTAGGAAGCATGAAGTCGGCGGTGTCAGAATGCTAGCCTGCTTGTCAATTCAGAAGCAAGACACGACCCATAGCAATGCTTTGGGGCAACGACGTCTCAGATAGTATGACGGCAGGTCAACAGTAAAATCAACAGTAAATAAATTACTTTTGAGTGATTTGTTACAAAAGCGTGCATCAAATATGCTAAACATGGAAGCTTGAATGTGACACGCTACAACAGATCTCATTCACGCATGTGCATTTGCGCTGCTGCTGAGCAAATACATAATGTTCAGCTTAGTCAAGATAACAACAAGGAAAGGCTGCTGCAGAATGATATAACCCCCCTCAGCAGATCTCTATAAGTGGTGCTGGGGAGGAGGTAGGATTATAGGAGCATCCCAAAGATGCTCTATTGGGTTGAGATCTGGTGACTGTGGGGGCCATTTTAGTACAGTGAACTCATTGTCATGTTCAAGAAACCAATTTGAAATGATTCGAGCTTTGTGACATGGTGCATTATCCTGCTGGAAGTAGCCATCAGAGGATGGGTACATGGTGGTCATAAAGGGATGGACATGGTCAGAAACAATGCTCAGGTAGGCCGTGGCATTTAAACGATGCCCAATATGCATTAAGGGGCCTAAAGTGTGCCAAGAAAACATCCCCCACACCATTACACCACCACCAGCAGCCTGCACAGTGGTAACAAGGCATGATGGATCCATGTTCTCATTCTGTTTACGCCAAATTCTGACTCTACCATCTGAATGTCTCAACAGGAATCGAGACTAATCAGACCAGGCAACATTTTTCCAGTGTTCAACTGTCCAATTTTGGTGAGCTGGTGCAAATTATAGCCTCTTTTTCCTATTTGTAGTGGAGATGAGGGGTACCCGGTGGGGTCTTCTGCTGTTGTAGCCAATCCGCTGTGATTTCAGCTGTCGCGTGTAACACAGTCACTCTAACTAGCCACCTTGGCGGGTCTTCTCAAAAGGCATCTGTTATAATCACGATGCGCATTATAATCAGTCACATAATAAATGCAATGTCATAATCAGAGACGATCAGATTAGTCATCACTGAAACGCCGGAGTTTTGTTCAGAGCGCGTTCTCACTCACTGAAATCTGCACTATCATCAAAGCAGAGATGTGCGTGCGATGCACGTAGGAGATTCATTCATCATGTGATTGACTGTTTTTGTTCTATTTCAGCAGC
Organism: Gobio gobio; assembly: GCF_949357685.1. NCBI lineage: Eukaryota > Metazoa > Chordata > Actinopteri > Cypriniformes > Gobionidae > Gobio > Gobio gobio. The sequence continues at coordinate 8,809,189 of NC_137112.1, read as the reverse complement.
GAAAATGGTTTCAAACAATTATCACAACAGATACATAGCACACCGGATGTGACTGGCATAAAGCTGGCTTGACGTTGGACGTTCGATATTCGCGCATTTAGGGACCATCTCTAAAGTTACATACAACACGTTTCTAACTTCAATAGCATTTGAAGAGAATGGTCATAAAGTCATAAATCAGTCATAAAACCAACTGTTAAGTGTTCATCTAGGTGTCAGGTATGATGCACACCTTTTAGATTTTTTAGATTTAATAAAAGAAACTCAAATCACATGAAAATATGGATATTTATTTCACTAGGCTGCGCTCATACACAAAATATGCTAGATGTAAATATGTCATAGCTGATAAAAATAAAAATCAGCTATTGATGACCTGTCATGTTATACATTTCATGTAGACTTGATTTGGATGTCTACAGTGGTCATTTACATATAGCCAACAACAAATTTTCTAACAACAAAATTGTGGCCAGTGAAAATGCTGAGTGGCTAGTAACTTTGGAAAACCACTAGCCACAGTGGCTGGTGAGCAACAAAAGTTAATGTCAAGCCCTGTATAATACTATATATTGCTTATTATTATCAATGCTACTGAAGGAATTGAAAATAATCAAAGATATTTGATATTTGAAATCCAACAAAGAAATTTGCTTTACTGTTGTCAACCCACATTCCTTATCAGAAGGGCCATTTGGAAGACAAAAGAAAGGCCTGTATGCCAAATGGGTGCCACACCTTTACAGTGGGGGAAGTTTGGTCTGATTGGTCTGTTTAAATGAATACATTTGGTTTCAGTCACATGGTCAAGGAATAGATAAAAGAAGATCGGAACTGTTGCTCTTTCTCTCTTTTTCTCTGGCTCCTGAGGTATTTGGGGCTTATCTTCTTTGCTCTCTTCCTCTCTCTCTCTCCCCCACTCTCTCTCTCTCTCTCTCTCTCTCTCTCTCTCTCTCTCTCTCTCTCTCTCTCTCTCTCTCTCTCTCTCTTTCTCTATCCAACAGGTAACATTTTATTTCATGCTGTGTACGATTAATGGTATAAGTTTATCATCTCATACATCCTTTTTGAAACTATTTTAAGTGTAACCATAACCAGATTTTGTCATTAAATCCTTTCTATTACGAATACTGTGCTAACTAGTTTTGATTTGGTATCGACTTTGAAGTGCTCCCTATTGCAATACAATATAGTCATATTATAGCAACGCTCTCCCACATATTTTGCTATTGTAACTGCGCTTATCTCCGTCGTTGGTATAAGTTGCAGTGGGTGGAAATAGACGAGAAATTTACAGTTTTCTTCCATCTTTCTGATAACGTTTCTTAATTGAACCATCTGCAGGAGTCCACTCTTACAGTACTTAAAGGTGCACTATGCAACTTTTCCATCCACTTGAAGTTGCCTATTCAAAACAAAGGCGTAGTTTGATGACGCCAAGTTTGAGCGCAGAATCTTGGGAGAAATCATGTTCATGGATGCGATTATTAACGTTACTGTAGTATGAAGCAGAGCAGGACTTGTGTTGTGAGAGGGGAGCAAGGCCGCTGGAGCGATTATTAATCAGACGAAAGTCTGTTGTAGCGTGTCACAACACACACCTTGTGAGCAGCGGGACTTTTATTATGACACAGTCACCGCTTATCCGGTCATGAGTATGAGGTAACGCACCTCTGTTGATCATATTAGATACATCCGAGTGTGTTGAAAATTATTTTATGACGTTACTCTGGGCGTTCGCTCGGCGGCTGCTATGACACTTATTGCACATTGCAGTGAGAGTAAAACATTTCTGCTAAATAAAACCGGAAACTGAGGATAATGCAGATATGACACAATTGACAGGCATCCCAGTTCCTTGGTTAAAATAGCTATTTTCTCACAATTTACAAATAGTTGGAAACATTTGGTATATTGTTAGTACTCAACTGAACAATATATATAGCACTGGCCTAGGTTTTTGGATATTTTACTGCAAAAATGTCATATAGTGCACCTTTAAACGATCAGAGCAAACAAAACAAACAGATTTAAGGCGTGCTGAAGCTAGCATATACCAGTAACCTTTTTCTATGTTTGGTCCGACACCCCAGTGATTGTGCAGCACAATGGTTAATACCATGAAAAATAGGTCAGTTCGTACATCCTCCTGCCGGGCGGACGCCATGATGGAACCATCATGAAGATGGAGATTATACACTCAGAGGGAGAGAGAGTGGCTCCCCAGCGCTGTTGGTACATTGCCAGATTAAAACTGCCCAGCAAGGTGCGACAAAGTCATCTAAAAGGGGTGAATCAATACTAATCTCTGCAGACAGTTGCAGGGAAAAGATCGGTTTCAGTTCACTCCTAGCCCCAGGTGAAAAGGCTTTTTCAATTGTGGTTATGTGGCTATAGACAGCATGAGGTTGTTTTTTCATCTCATAATAGTCATATCGGCCCGCCAAGGTGCAGATGCGAGGACTGCTTGGTTTAGAGCGAAGGAGTCACGGAGATATACTGTATGTAAAACCGTGCCTTTTCTGCAGGAGAGCTGCGTTCGCCCCCTTCAATCACAACATAGAGGCTAATAAAATGGAACAGCCAAAGGCAGGAGTTTTTGGCTTTAATGGCTAGCCTTTCAAACTTGTTTTTGATGCACCGTGGCATGCCAGCATTTAGCGTAAATGTCAAGTGGCTGGAAACGAGAGCTGACTAGAAAGGTGCAGTAGCTCGGCGCCAAACGAGAGCTTGGAGCAGAACAAAGCGAAGATCAGAACAAATTTGAAAGAAACAGGTGCCATGACATGGGTTGAGGCGTCAGGGTATTAGCGCCTGAGTCAGTGCAAGTTGCGCATCGAGAGGGCGTTCCTGCACCGAGAAGAGACGTTTAACGTGGCTGAAAACAGACTGGGTTGGAAGCAGTCAAAAAGAGCACCGGCAGTGTTTCCAGAGAACAGTGAGATCAGGGTGCGCTGTTTGACGGAGATAACATTTCAGCTTCCCAAGCTCCAAATATGGCTAAATGTCAGTGTTACTGCATGTCTTCTGCTTTTTATTCAAGCTCCCACCAAACTGCGTCAGATGAAAATGCTTTTTTTTAAATTTCAAACGAAGCGAGAGAGGACTAAAATACACAAGAAACTTAGCGGGGAAGGAAATCGGAAGCGCTTTATGGATTTATTGAAATGTATCACCTCTCCCCTAAAGCCCCTCCAGCTCAGCCTCATATTCCTACACAACTTTCAGATACATATCTTCATAAACGTAATGGAGTACGGGGGCCGGGCCCTCGGTGGGGGTGGCGAGCTGGAGACATTATTCACATCTCACAGCAGGTGATTTTGTGTGTGCACGGAGAAAGCGACCGACCGCGTGTCTCTCATGTAGATGAGTAGGGCTGCTGCAGGAGGGTTTTTGAAGTGTTTTGATTTCTTTCCCCCCGCATATTTTTCATCCTTTTTCTAAACTATCAATTTACCACTCACTGGGTCCTCATTTGCTTTGTGTAATCAGACTGAAAGTTATATTAATGGAATTTAAGTCAGTGCGGATCAGCGTAGCGCGCCGCGGCCAGATGATTTTTCAAGGGATTGAAGTCGGAAGGCTTTGAAAAACCAGCTGCCAGGCGCTAGTGTTGATCACAAAGGTAGAATTTTGAGTCTCTCCACACCTTCGCGACTTGATTAATACTTCAAAATCTACATTTCAGGACGTGGCTGCATTTTTAGCGAATTTTCGGATGCTGAACATCTGAGAGCCGTGAAATTTATAATCTGATAGAATGTGATTTGGCCGGACATCAATGCACAATTCATTCAGCAGCAATGCTGATAGACTCATCTGCTATCTGCAGATGATTAATATCTAAAAAGCTCAAATCAGAGATGCAAATGTGTAAAAAATACGGCTAGATGCAGAATACATCCTTTCAATTGGAAATTGAAAAGCTTGATTTGGCCGGATAAATGAGTTCATTCACCGATCTCCTCCGCTACCCGCAGCGAGACTGCCAACGTTCATTTATGCCAATTTCACAATCACAAAAGGCGAGGAATTGCGTGGCCTTTTTAATAAGCCTGTAATTTCGGATAACATCTCTAATGGCTTCCATGGCTCCGGGGAAAAAAAGCAGATGAATTAAAGGTTCAGATTTGAGCACTTCACCACAACCGTGTTTCCCACCATGAAGATTCCAGCAGAATAGCGGCGTCTGCCAGACAGAACTAATTGATGAACACAATTCACAATGCTCAAACCTCAAGCTGAATGTGTGACACTGTGAATACACTGGAAATCAGATCATTCCTAAACGGCTGTTTTTGTTCGAAATGTGACTTGCATAACAGTAAAATGAGGACAAATCAGCATCCTCGTTCGTTTTTTTCCCCTTAAACATTCTGGAAACATGGCCAAGCACCCGGATCCCGCTCTTCCATCTTTCAGGATTTGCAGTCAGATGCTAAAGTGATGTTGCCATCAGCTACAAATGACTTGGAAGTTCTGTTTGACCGCAAACAGGATGTCTTCCATAATGCCGCACTGGCATTCATCCTCAGCACCAGCAGTCATTAGCAAACTGTCAGCTGCATTCACAATGAGTAACACTGGCTGGACAATCTCAAACCACACACGCTCATCCCTGCTGTGCAGTAGCAGTCGCAATTAAGTGAATAGGGGAGAATGTCGAATAATATTTGTCATGTCTAAATAATTTTTACCATGTACGGACTTTTAAAATGAAAAATTATAATTTATTTGTCTTTGGAGTATTGTTTTTGGGTCAATGACATATAAGAGATAAATAAAAATAAAAATAATTTTAAACTATAGTTTAAAACATGGTCCCACTTTATATCAGGTGTCCTTGACTTCTACAGTTGTGGTCAGAATTATTGGCACCCCTAGTATATATGATCAAAGATGGCTGTAAAAATAAATCTGCATTGTTTATCCTTTTGAGCGTTCATAAAAAGAAAAATCGCTAAATTACAACCTTTTATTGACATCGAAGAATTGAAGGTGGGGAGAAAATCACATTATGAAATCAATGCTTTTCTCCAAAACATGTTGTCCATAATTATTGGTATAGTAAAATATCTTTGAAGTATATTCCTATTAACATTTACATTTTTGTTAGCACACCAAAAATGAATTTGTCTAGCTATGACAAACAAAGGCCAAATCCCTTTAATCATCCATCACAATGAGTAAAACCAAAGAATATAATTCTGATGTGCAGTAAAACATTGTTGAGCTTCACAAAATAGAAAGTGGCTGTAAGAAAATAGCTAAGGCATTGCAAATCCCCACATTTCCACCATCAGGACAATAATTAAGAAATGGGAGCTCTAGCGTTGTTCTACCTGAAAGACTCCAATGTTACATCGTTCACTAATTATATAGCTATCCAATCATTATTCGTCTTCCGTAGTATATATATTCCGTTCCCACCCATTACTACGTTCGCAGATACTGATGCCGGTGTTCACCCCCATCCGCCCCACCACCACCAGGTCGGTCCCTGTCCATACATCGGGGGAAGGCACCACTCCTGCATTCATCTTCAGGCAGGAATTGCAAACATCCGTTAGCCTCCGGATTTGGACTATGGACGGGGCCTACGCCAAAGAACTGTATCATTTAATCTATGATACTCATTGTAAACAACTTTAATTAAATCTTATTCAAATGTTATTTTCACCTCCTGAGTCTTTCTGGTAGAAGTTCCAATCAATCAACTAAAGATGTTATGAATCTGCCTGGAAGAGAACATATATCGTCCTAATGCTCGGCGAGGAGGAGAGTTTGAGTGGACAAAGACTGTCCAAGGATCACAGATGGAGAATTGCAGAGATTAGTTGAGTTTTGGGGTCAGAAAGCCTAAAAAAGAATCAATCAATCAATCAATCAATCAACCCCTATATTATCACATGTTGTTTGGGAGGGTTTCAAGAAAAATCCTCCTCGCTCATCCAGAAACAAACTCCAGCATATTCAGTTGTCAGACACGACTAGAACTTCAAATACTTAACCATAACCATGGTTAAATTTAGCGCTGGATCTTTAATGTTGTGTGCCTATTTTTTTGCTGGAGGTCCTGGACATCTTGTTCAGATACATGGCATCATGGATTCTAGTAAATACCAGCAGATAAAAAAATCAAAACCTGACGGCATCTGCTAGAAATCTTATAATGGGTCGTGGTTGGATCTTCCATCAGGACAACGATTCAACAAAAAACATTAAAAACAACTAAAAAATGTGTCACTGAGCACAAAATGAAGCTTCTGCCATGGCCATCCCAGTCCCTGATGTGAACCCAGAAAACGAGTGGGATGAACTGAAGAGAAGAAGCGCCAACATGGATCAGGGAATCTGAAGGATCTGGAGAGATTCTTTATGGAGGAATGGTCTCTGATCTCTTGTCAGGTGTTCTCCAAACTCATCAGGCATTATAGGAAAAATTGGTGCCAATAATTATGGCCGTGTTTTGGGGAAAAGCATTTATTTCATAATGTGATTTATGAAATGGGGACTTCACTCTTTGTCATGTGGTGTAACTATCAAAGTAAAGTAATAGCATAGTTTCGTTAGACCCTGAACAAATGACTATAAACCTAATTCTTATTTTTGGTTTAAATAAATATCATGAATTACGTTTTTTGAGGAGTTGTACCATGTGAGACTGTACAACCTGAACCTAATTGCCAATCCCCAAAATATATTTTGTTTTAAGTTAGTTAATACATAATGATCATTAAAGATATGTTTTTAAGTCACTGTGGATTAATTGCAATTTCCATGTATTTTTTAATGAAATAATAGGTAGGACAAAAGAGGAACATCAAACCATTGAGGCAATAAATTCATCAGTGCTCATGTTCCCTCAATATCACTTTCCACCCTGTTGTTATTTGTATAGTTCCTATGACTAACAATAATTTAAAGGTCCCATGGCATGGCATTTTTCTATTATTTTATAGTGTTTCCTGAGGTGTACTTATATTGTTAGTATGATTTTTACATCATAACATGTCATTATTTAGAAATAAAAGGCATTTTTTCTATACTGCTGTTTGCCCTGTGGCTGAATGCCCTACTTCAAGAGGCGTGTCTGCTGTGAGACTTCAGTAAAAACGCCCACTGTTGTGATTGGCTGACATCTTTGCATTTGAAATGAGCGGAGGGGGCGTGGTTTAACGAGGCACGAGCAGGCACGAGCTGCTGCCAGAGAGACGGATGGACCTGTGTTCACTTCTCATCAGTTCTCTCAGCATGTCTCAGTTCAGGGTGAACTGTTGTAGTTACAGCATATACTTCAGGTTATTAGTTTATTTCTAGTCGGAGGGACTGTCACTCATGTCAGAAAGTTTACCCTAACTTTAGTAAATTATGGATCAGTGCTGACTCGAGACGCGAACCGTTTAGAACGATTCAGTCCGATTTGGTGAACTGGTTCGGTTCACCAAAAAGAACCGATTCAAAAGAATGATTCGTTCGCGAACCGGACATCACGGAGACGGAGCGATTGCTAACAAAGTTATTTATAGTAACTACTGAGTTATGAGAGCGCTGTCTGTCAGCGCGAGTTTATTGTGTTTGTATCTGAGAGTTCTGAATAAACACGAGTCCCATTTACGCCGAGTCCGTCTTCATCATTATTCTACCAACTTTGTAACACATGCAATGTACCATTACAGCGAGATGAACGAGTTAGTAAGTGTTGAGTATAGCATTATTTCTAGATATGTTCCAATCATATGATAAGCGTCAGTGACGCGCATTGAGTAACGTTACACAGCGCAAACAAAGACACAACAGCAGTAATTGAATGTAATCCAGTTTATTGTGGGGAAAGCTGGCTAGCCTAGCCCAGATATGCTCACGCTTACCCTCCTTCTGCTTAATCTCATGCCGCGTTTGGTGCCTCCGCTGTGGGCCAGATGCAGTACTGGGGGTCGGGGATGTTGAAGGCCGAGCTTCGGCGTGTGTGAGGTTTATCTCTAAAGATGTGACTCTGCTGGTGTTGAGCAGAAAAGACTGTATGCACATTTAAGAACAGATAGACGCGACGAGGACGTACAAAAACACTGACTCACAAGATAGAAAACACCTTTCTGTCGGGAGAGAGAGAAGCCGCAGCGTGTGCACGAATAATAAATAATTAGCTACACATAAGAAATCAATGATCACAGATCAGAAGGAACTGAAGAAAGACTTCTGTTTTCATTTGTACATCCAAACACTGAGAAACTGCCAGCGTTCACTCGTTCACAAGTAATGATCTCTGGAGCGTTTGCATGGGCGTGCCAGATTCTCTGGGCGGAGGAAAGGGAGGTAACCGTTTCTGCTTGGACGTCAAACCAGGAGACTTCAGGATTGGCTAGTCTGGCCTGTCATTTTCTCAAAGGCAGAGAAAGACAGCCAGAACTCGGTTTTACACTGATCAACATTTCTATCCACTTGGGGACAATATTCAGGCTAGGGGAACTCATATTAATGTTGAAATACCTCATAAAATGAAAATTTCATGCCATGGGACCTTTAACAATATATTAAATATATATCAAAGATGGTTTAACTTCATGTTGACACATTCATGTGTTAACACATAATACCTGAGCAATGGCTAACTGTATCTCTTTATTTTTGGGCATCTCATAAATGATTTATTTATTTATTTAATTAATTAATTAATAATCAATTAACTCCGCATCTGTTAGGTGAGATGCCTGTCTTTGTCAACCTCTTTTAAACATAGCCACACACAACTAAATCCAGGAAACTGATGATTTACTTTTATAATCGAAGCTAACTGTCCTTCCAGATGACCTGCTTCATTTCCTCATTACTGCTTGACAGATATCAGAGTTCAGTTTCCGTTGCATTGCTGTGTGTGCTCCAGCCAACTGCCAACATATAATTGGTAAATGACAATGACAGCGGCCCAACCTTGTTCTGACAGGCAAATGACCTGAAATCTCAGCCCGTCTGTGATAATGAAATGCACTGACCAAACAAATGTACTGCAATAATAGCAATTTGCAACCTGCTTATTAATATTATGAAATTTAAGACCCTGTTGATGATCAGTCCCCATTCATTATTATTAGGTTTGTTATGCAAATAACACAGGGACCAATTAAACTGGCTCATTTCCATGAAAATTCTCTCCTATGCAGCTATAACTGGAGATTGCCGGGGACAAGGCTGAGTAAATACATAGCCACTCCGACAGCTGTCAGAACAGATGAATATGCACTGCTAAAAAATAAGCCCTTGAGGAGGAAAGGGGAATTATAATGACTTAACTGAGAGGTCTAGAGAATGTGCTGTGTACAACATGGAAGCAATTCACATGGCCCATAAATACTATGGTCTATGGTGTGTGGTGATGTTAAGAAAACACCATTGACTGTTAAATGATAAACAAAGCAGCTTAAATGACTTTCAGTAGGATAGTTTTCTGGTCTTAGCCAGTAATATATAGTATGGCTGTAATCTCAGCTTGTACAAGATGGTGGAGTGATTATTGATATGGTTGTGAGGGTCTGTCAGAGCTGCAATAGACTTGGTCGGCATTACTGGGAACGCCCACAAAATGTCATATCCGCCATATGGCATGGGGGAAAACAAGCCATTAGAATTAATGCATGTAGACCTTGTTAGACGCTTTATCTTTACTCTTTGTAATGATTAAGATTTAATTTTGCTTGATGCAGTCCCGAAAAGTTGCCATGGTGCGAGTTAAAAAACCCTGATCTGAAGTTTTATACTGCTAAATAAACAGATGGAGCCGTTCGTCAATTCCGAAAGCCTGCAATACGTCCATTACAATTAAACATTTGCACTACATGATGCTGGTATTATTGTAAAGATTGTAAAGACACTTGTACATTTTCTCGACAAAATGCTGCTGTTCCCACAAATATTACACAACATAATAGCTAGGCTTCATAAATAACCCAGTCTTTTGATGAAGACGGTTGCTATAAAAAAGTAAATTAAAAACTTTGCTATTGTCAGTAATTCTAATATTGTGACACTGACATGTCAACTCCAAATATCAATTTCATAGCTCAAGGATACGTTTTGTGATCATTTTAAAACGTTATATGTATGTAATACATACTTTTAATCCCTTAAATTCAGGAACACTGAATTAACTTCTTCATCGAAAGACTGGGTGATTTATGAAGTTGGCATGTCATACCTATATGGGGGTCGGCGGAGCAGCATGTATTTTGATGAGAAAATGACACCTCTGGCCATTGATTCCGTTGGGTCATTTATCAGTCACAGATACTGTACGGACAATTTGACCCAATATGGCTCAGTTTTTCTTGCTCTGTCGAGCAGCAAAAGTGATTCTACACAGGATAAACTGGGTTAACCCCATGCCTTTACATTGTGGGGGAATGAACTGGTTTCCCCCACGTCGACTCCGCCCCCACGCCACACCCCCAGCTATGACACGACGCCGACCAAGTCTATATATTAGCAAAGGCCATACTTGCTCTGTCTTTTACTACCTACATAGGCAGCTGACTTTTAGGACAGCATCTTAACCCTATTGAATGTCAATGGTAACTGACTGAGAAAGCTCTACAAGCAACAACTTCAACACACAAACAGCACTCCGCTTGGGAGAGTTTGGCTTTAGCTTGTTGCTAAGCTAACAACACAATACTCAAAGCAGCACGAAACACACACACACAAATATTGGGTAAAGCATTTTAAATAGACTGAACTGCTTCCATCAATACTTTTCAGTATTGAATGAAATATATGGAACATTTCTTTCATCATAGCCAATTGGATTTTTTGCGCTGAGGAATTCTGGGTTTGCCACAACTGTGAAGAAATATTCCTGAGGGGCCATTCACAAAGAGCATGTTATTGTGTTGAAAAAAATTGGAATGGGAAAGAAGCTCATGGTCTCACTTTTTTTTTTGAACTTCTTTTTACTAGAGTGCTATAGTGTTTGGGATTTCATGTGTTATGGGGACATTCACATGTATTTAACCATAGCAAAAGTACATTTCTTAAGTTTATATACCATCTCTGTTTTTTTGAAATAAGACAAATCTGATATTATTTTAATCTTATATCTGTTATTTAACAGTTGAGATAGTGCTTTAATGCTGGTCTAACAGCAGAAGACACAAGCTGGGTTTAAATCCTAGTTGTATAGGTGGGCATGTTGTCACACTGCGTTACAATGAGCCCCTATTAGAAATATGCAATTATATTCTATACTTTTATGAATTCTATTGAGAAACCATGAGAAAAGGTGAAGAATGACTGAGAGTCAATGTTCAGAAAAGGTGTGTTTATTGTCAAACTCAGAAATTTGTATATTTTTAATGATTAAAAAATGCCATTATTTTATTAAAAAAAGTTAATAATTGTATTTTATTGACAAAATATTTTAGTTTGTCGTGTTTTTTTTATTATATCAGGTAACATTTTAAGCTGTCATTTTACAATGTATCCCACCTACGGGGCATTTTGTCACATTTCACTTCCATTCTTTCGGGGTAAATCAAGAAAAAAGTATACACTGTATTAATGAAACAAAACCATATAATTGTACTAGACATGTATGAAATTAATGTGTGAAAAAATAAATACTCTGAACCCCAAGTGGATTTACACAAACTGAGACAGTCAAAAAGCGTTAGGTTGTGTCCCACTCTCCCCTATTATATTCCCCTACACTAACCCTACTCCTAAACCTACTCATCACAGAAAACTTTCTGCGTCTTTACATAAAAAAAAAAAAAAACACATCACCTAGTATGATTTATAATCTGTTTTCCTCATGGGGACCAAAAATGTCCCCCATAAGGGCATAAGGACGCACGCACGCATGCACGCACGTACGCGCACGCACGCACGCACGCCCGCACGCACGCACGCACGCACGCACGCACGCACGCACGCACGCACGCACGCACGCACACACACATATACACACACACACACACATATACACACACACACTTACTACTACTACTACTGCAGGCATGAATCCTCCATTAAAGCATATTATCTCCAACCCCTTTGCTAAAAATGACACTGGACAAAAGCACTGCCAACACATTTTGAATAATTATTTCATGAGGTATGATGGACTGAGACCTTAAAAAATGAATAATAATAATATTAATACAGTTTTTTTTATTCGCTTTGGTACTATTTTCACAAGTAAGGTGTACATTTTCAAAACTCTTGGTACAAAAATCCAAACTGCTCACACTTGTAACACAGCTAGTCATTCTTTCAAAACCTGATCTCATGCTTTCATTCAGTTGCACATATTTTCAGTCCACATAATCATTGTTTCAAACACAAGATTATTAGAATATGTGATGAGAACATTTGGTTTAACCACCAAAACACAACAATATTATCTTCTTTCAGTTTAGTACTTTAAACAATCAGTTTATCCAACAGCAAACAATGCAAGATACATGTTTCAAATCTCCCTCGTTGCTGAATGATCTACAGTAACAGGCTACATATGCCTCATTAGAAAATACACTTACATTACCTAACTTATGTCATTGAACCCATGATGTTTGTAATAGTATTCAGTGTGTTGTCTGGTGTGATAAAGTTATGACACTGTCATGAGGTTCTGTGCTATATCAGAGTTTGCTGCCAATACATGTTCTCACTGTATATGACTGAATCTACTGTAGTTGAGCTATATAAGGGTTAAAGTTACAGTAATGTGACAGTCTCTACCATGGTAATCGGTTTACAGTATCACATGGCATATACATACTGTAATGTAAAATGCTATATTTGATGCCATCTGTCTCCCATCTTCTGATTTCTGATCAGTCTGATGTTACACCGTCATTGACTATTTACACTCCCTTATACTCTATTCTGCTCTATTCACAAATTGCAAATATTTCTGTCCCACCTATCCCCCCCCCCACACACTCCATAGACTCTCCATAGACATTATGATTTTTATACTGTACAAACTCTATATTCTCTCCCCTTACACTAAACCTACCTGTCACAGAAACATTTCTGCATTTTTTTAATTTTTTAAAAACTCATTCTGTATGATTTATAAGCTTGACCAAAAAAGGTCCCTGCAAGGGATATTACTGTAGGATATTGCCATCTTTATGGGGACATTTTGTCCCCATAATGTAGAATTTACCACACACACCTTATAATCTAAGATAAATCACGTATAATGTACAAATAATTAATGTTATATGGTTATCCATTTCGGAAATTGCAAACAAATTAGAAACTGTCTATATACTCAATATCTATAGAAATCTATTGGTGTACCAAATGATTGATTGATTAACCATTAAGGTCAGTTGGATTATATTATAGACAAATGTATTAAGCTGAACAAGAAAAGATGCGAATCAAAAGTTTGATAGTAAGAGCTTTATGAAAGGCAGTTACTGTGAATGAAACATTTATAAAGATGAAACACTTATATTGTGTGGTGAAAAGGTTACTTTGTGGTTTTGTGTATTGTATTCACACAATTGAAAATATGCTGAAATGTTTGAAAAAAGTGCCCTTTTGATAATCTGTTGTGATATTAGCACTATGAGTTTTGAAAATGTACACCTTGCTTTTGAAAATAGTACCAAAGCGAATAAAAAAAACTGTAATACCACAAATTCACTCCTGCAAGATGGATCACATTGAAAGGAAAAGTACTTGTAATCGGAGTCGTGCATTATGGTCAGCGGGGGAGGTCTCATTTGCTGAACAGCCCAGAAGAGGCCACCAGTGTTGATGGCAGAAGAGTGGACCATTTCTTCCAATCAAACAATTTCACACCTGGAGTGGAGCCCAACCTGTCAAGAGCTCTTTTTTGGGACAGAACAGGGTGCCAAATGTCCAGGAAACATGCGGTCTCTACAAATAGTATTTAATGCATCTACCCTTTAGACCAGGGGTTTTGTTCATGTTGCAATGGGTATTGTGTGATGACTGAATACACTTTATTGCACGTAAACTAAATGACAAACAAAATTATTAAATTATAATTGAAATTCAATACGTGTATATTAATACATTTGAAAGATAGAGAGAGACTGTGTTCCCCCATGTTTTTTAGCTGTTTAGTTTTAAGTCAAGCTGTTTGACAAACTGAAAAACTGATATTTTTATTTACTTGGAATGACAGAGATTGTAATTTTCACTTACATAAATACATCTTGTAAGAGCACCTCCGAGTTGGTGGCAACATAAACTGTGAGTTTAAGAATGTTGTGAGTTCATTTTTGATTTGATTTATGTAAAGCAGAGACACACATTTGCAATTAATCTAACCTGGAATGACAACTCGCATCTTAATTGGAGGTGTGAAGTGTGCATAGCAAGAGATTGATTAGAATATGTAAAAAAAAAGAAAAAAAAAAGAAACAATATTTGTAGTTGGTGGCTTGTTTTCATCCTGTTGTCTGAACACATGCGTGAACGAGGGTGCACACACGGCGAGCTACATGCTCGGGCATATCTCAAGACGCTCCAACATAGATCAGAACAGGCACTTGAAATGGGAACCGCACAACACATGAACACCTGACTCCAAGCAGCCTTGTGGTCAAAATCAATTCTGGCATGTATGACAGAGATAAAGTCTCTGTAGAAAAGTGAGGAGATACAAATGACAAGTGACGAGCAAGCTTCTGTCTGGACATGACAGATGACTTAACGGCAAGAGACCTCCCTGACAGCTTCGCTCAAACACGTCAAAGGCGGAAAATCACCCGGGAATAAGACGGCCGGATCCACGGATAGATCGAGTTGGCCTCTGACATTAAAGACAGAAGACAAGCACTAAAAATGAATTAAAGAACAAAGAATTTTTTTCAAATGACTCAAATAAGACAGTAAGCTTTAAAAAAAAGAAAAAGAAATAAGTGTTAGACTTCGATCGTCAATGATTTCCCTTTGGCAATATGTTGAGTAGGGGGTTGTGTTTGAAAAGTAAACTGTATTTAGACTGTTCCTGCTGACATTAAGCCATGTAGACAGATGGAAAATACATGATTCACGATAAATAGCATGATGTCATTAACAATGTTGAGGAGGAACTAAAAGGAGTGATGCTATTAGTTTAACATTTGTCAGAAGTGGATGACAGCGGTTCAGCTGTTTTCAAAACTGTGTAGCTTTTTCTCTTTTTTTTACTGTAACAGCATTACATCACCATTAATGTGGGAGGAGACTGGCCAGCAATGAGTTTCCGGTGCGGGTGGCTAGTCATATGACTAAAGACCTGTGCACACTGGGCTTATCGCCAGTGTTTTTCGAGACGTTTTTTTGTGTTCACACCCAAGCGATTTTCACTAGCGATTTGCCGAGTGAACGTGCAAATTCAGTAGATGGCGCTCCCGATACACAAGGTGGTGCCATGTCACTTTATGCTTCTGACACTCGCTTGTCACACAGAAGAAGAAGAGAGACAGTATTTACGTTGCCAAAACCATTCACACACTTTTTTCTAACTGGCTAGCAGCATTAGCAGCTCATCTTCTTCTTTGTCTACTTACTTCTTCGTCGTATCAATGTGTGCTCGGCAAGACCGTTTTGTGCTTGAGCGCCACTAAGTCGTGTTTTACTGTAATTTCAGCAGCTCCAGGCACTTGAACTAAAGCGGCAATCTCATTGGTTGGCCAGTTTTTAACGCGCCACGTCAAAACCAAAAAAACAACCTTAAACGTGTTTTATTTTATTTTTTATACACGCACGGAAATTCTCCCAGTGTGAACAGGCCTTAAGAAAGCATAAATAGTTGTTGTAGTGACGATGGTGAGATTGGCATGTTTCTGAAGTTATGCTCGATGTGCAAACTCTGTACCTTTTCATATATAGAAATCTGTTGAGTTATGTGTAGGGGTGCACCGATCCGACTTTTTCAGTCCCGATACCGATACCGATGCCTGGGCTTTGTGTATCTGTCGATACCCGATACCGATCCGATACTATTGTTGAATTAATAATAAACTGTATATCTTCCACCTTATACCTTCCTTGAAGAGACTAAGGCACCAGACTTTACTAACTAAAAATAACTAAGACAAAATAACAGATGTATGTAAAGTGTTGAATTCTTATTTATTTAAAAAACAATTGTGCATTCAAATCTAAAATAGAATGTAATCAAACTTCTTTAAATAAATAAAATGTAGCAGTGGAAACAAAAAACAGTGTATTGGTCAAACATACAATAGTAATCTGACAGTTACCAAACATTTTTTACACTACAGATAATTGTTTTGGTATATAATCATATCAATATTAAAAAGTAGCATTCCAAATTAACAAATAGTCTTAATTTTCTGCCATATGCAATTTAATAAAAATGATCAGCTAGCTAATAACAACTTTGTTCTGGTTTCACCTCACTCCAGATTAAATGATTGTAGGCTAGGCCTATTTATTTTACTACACATTGTCAACAGAAATAAGCTGAAATACTGTTGATAATTAAAAATAATTCTTACTACCCACTCTTGCTTAATTGGGTAAGCACACTTGTGTTCTCATTTCAGATGCGTTCTGAGTAAATTAATAAACTGATTCATGAGTTCAGTGTTGGACAGATCAGTTGTTCTAATCTAACCAGTCGTTAAAATGATTCGGTTCAAAGGAGTCATTAGGTCGCGAATCAGACATTAGCAGACGCGTTGTGTGCGAATCCCGTCTGTTAGAACATCGCGAAAGATGTCAACACACAGAAAACACTTCATAACTGAATATGATTTGTCTCCCGTTTATTGAAAGTATGCTTTATGTCAGCTGGTCAGAGAAGAGTCAACATTTTTTGAGCGCAATGCACACCCAGCGGTAATTCAAGGACACAATTGTCCGAATGTGTCACGTGCAACATGGTTTCGGTCTTCCGACCTTTTGATTTGGAATTGGATTAATATGTGAAATATGAGAGAGCTAACGCTGATTATTTTGAAGACCCAGAGAGCGCGCGCGGGGGAGGAGCTCTCTGGTCGGTCTCTCTGTCAATCAGTCACAAGCGCAGCATCTATTCCACATACAATAACTCGTCAAATTAGGCTTTGGCGGCCATCAAAAAATGTTCAATGCAGGAAAGACCCTGACTTTGCAGTAATACCACCTCCCCTCGAAACATTTAAGTTACTTTGCAGACATTGCAAACAGCCGACGAACTAGTTGGCGTGGCAAGCGTGAAATATCTCCTCCACACCGACTCTCTGGCTCGCTCCATGTTGCTTCTAGCATGCGACACACACGTGAAGCTGACGAATGACGTAGGTTCTGCTGCGACGGAAAAAAAACACCTGGATCGGCTTGTGGATCTGTTCATTTTTCCGATCCCCGATCCAGCTATTTTGTCAGTATCGCGGCCGATATCCGATCCTAATATCGGATCGGTGCACCCCTAGTTATGTGGCTTGTTTGCGTTGAAGGCTTGCGTTTTGATTGCACCATTTATCTTTAAATGATCCCTTTCTTCTTTTAGGCTGACTTATTAAGACGTTTTACTCTCTGTCTGGGAAGCAGGTCAAACAAACATTTATTGCTGCAGTACCTTTAATGGGCTGATGGCCGTGTTGGAACGTTGAATAAATGGTAAATGCAATATGAATATTGCACAAGTGTTCCTTATGCTGCGTTCACACCAAACACGAATAGAGCGTCAAAATCGCGGACACGCGTAGAAATCGCGCGTTTGAAGCGAAATAGACGCACGTTCAAGGCGTTCCAGGAGAAATATGTCATAAAACACCACTCTGCCTCTTTTCATTTTCATTAAAAATATATATTAAGCATTAATAGCCACATAAATTGTCCAGGCAACTACTACATTATCTTCACTGCATGTATATTTAAAAATCCTTAAAAAATAAAGTTATGAAACTTCTCTTTGCCCTCAGTCAAAACGATTTGGCAGACAACAAATAGATTATAGATTCATGACACCAAAGATCGCCCGTTAGATCCACACAAGACGAACCACTACAGGACATGAGAGCCAACGGCAAACATCAGAAGGACTAGCCGAGGAAAGGCTGCTCACCCCGAGGTTTATGAGGGTTGAGCGTCCGGTGATCGCCTGGATCTCACAACTCCAAAAACACAAGATTCTTTTTTTTTAATAGAATCTATTTATAAATAAACCACAGATTTGAGCTTTAAACAACTACAATCCCACCTGAAAAAGTCTTAAAACTACATTTTGTGACACAATAGTAGTATTTTTAATTTATGCAGGGTTTCTCATCACATCACTTTACCCCGTGACAGCAGCGAGCAGGCTCCTGATTGGTTAACGCGGCGCGAATTGACGCCAAAGTTCAGATTTTTCAACTCGGGCGTCAGACGCGAGTTCGCTTCAAATGCGTGAATGCACAAAAAGCACCACTCACGCATAACGCGCAAGACGCTCAATGCGAATGAGACGGAATTGCGTCCATCGTGCTGCGCGAAACGCGTGTATCGCGCTGCAGGACCTCCAGACGCGCGTCAATGCGCCTTTCCATTGACTTAACATGGAAATCACTCGCGCCAGACGCTCTATTCACGTTCGGTTTGAACGCAGCATTAGGCTGGCCACAATAAAAGGCCCCTTTAAATTGT
This sequence comes from Gobio gobio, assembly GCF_949357685.1. NCBI lineage: Eukaryota > Metazoa > Chordata > Actinopteri > Cypriniformes > Gobionidae > Gobio > Gobio gobio. The sequence continues at coordinate 8,790,586 of NC_137112.1, read as the reverse complement.
GTAGTTTAATGTATTGGGGGTGGGGGTTGTCTGAAAACCAGTCAGTATCTGGTGTGACCACCATTTGCCTCATGCATCTCCTTAGCATAGAGTTGATCAGGTTGTTGATTGTTGCCTGTGGAATGTTGGTCCACTCCTCTTCAACGGCTGTGTGAAGTTGATTTTGTTCAGTGTATATTTCAGCTGGCCTTTCATGACTGACGCACAGTAGCCCCCACACAGTAGCTGTGATGGGCAAATACCAACACCCAGCAATGAGAGTGCCATCAGTTTTACTCATTTTATTTGGTACTTTCTCAAAGCTTAAAAGGATTAAACTTTCAGCCCCTGGAATGGAGTGTGTGCACAGCGTTATAAAGTGGCAATCTGTCTGAAGTAGTTTACTGGTGCATCTCCATGCGCTGTTTTCTATTCTGCTTGATGGAGTCTGGCAGAACACAACAATTCAGCCCAAACTCTAAAAGGGCGATTATCTTTAATAGCTATATAAAGACAACAGCAAAATGGCTGTCCAACTCAGAAGGTTATCAGAGTCCAGCAATGGTTTTACCCAGAATGCAAAGTTCACATTTGAAATCTCTTAATCCTAATTTATTAGCATGTGCCTGTCAACATCAGACATTCAGCATTTGTTATCAGTAAATTACAGGCTAACTTAACACAAACTAGGCTTCTGGTGAATGGGCTTTTGGTGCACACCATAAAAACTTTTTTAAATGTATTTTGCATAAAATGCAGATGTTGAGAGTATTGGTCTCCCCAGAGGTCAGGAAAGGCCAGTCAATTTGTATGCAAATGCATAAAGCTACAGCAGCTGAGAGCTTCAACATCTAGAGATGGTACTGTTATTCATGCATAGAGTTAAATATACAATAATTATATAAACAGCTTTTTCAGCTTGCAAAAGAGATTGTTAATGTAGAATTTTACTTTTGGATCAAGTAAATAATGCTGAAAATATAACCAACTGTAAGATGAAGTTTTCAAATTCCTAACAATTTACAACTTTGTAACTGTGTAAGTAATGCATCTCAATACTTACATATTAAAATAGTAATATCTACATTTTATAACTATTATTATCATACACTTTTATGTGTATGATGATAATATTGCATACAGCTATTGCTGTTAAGGCCTATTTTTTTGTTACAAATAGTTGAAAATGCTTTCATGCTTCAGTCTCACCATATTGCCACTGGGGCATGAACAATCAAAATGATTGCATTGTCATTTGTCTGTTTTCTTTTACACTGTTGTTGATGATTTTGTTGTCACATTCAGTAACTCGTGTTCTTGTTATGTCTGGATGATTAACAAGTACCCTTTTGTTGCATATTCCAAATGTTGAGGTGTGCGTTTTAAAGTGTTTCATGAGTTTTTTTCTGCTAAATGAATGTTCATGTTTACATTCCTCAATAGTTTTCTCCATGACATGTTCATTTAACAATGAGATAAAGCTTATTATATTGACCAATTTTAAACCATGTTCAAATCTGAAATATTTTAAAGTATGACAATTTGACATTTCAAGTTCATTCAAGACATTTCTGACAACTCTTAGAGAGACTGGCATGGTAATGGATATGGAAATGTGCTTTCCCCTCTTTCCCCCGGCAGCATTTAAAAAAATAAATAATTGCCAGGCACTGCCAGCGTTTTTGATCATTTTCACAAACGTTTTATGGCCCCCAAAATATATTACGTGTATGAATATCTGAACATGTAATATATCAAAAGAAAGAACTAGCTTTCTTTTTTATCAACACTTAATTATGGGTAAGTTTCATAAAAAAGCAACATTTTCAGCAAAAAGCTTAGAAAATTGCTTTTTTTTTTGTCAAAGACTACGTCTGGATCAGATTCAGTGCGATGATCAAAACACAGACGGAGTAGATGAGTCCATCAACACCCCTAAAGTTTCACAGTCCTATAAATCGTCCTCGGTGGACATTTAATTCAGTAACGTTTGGCAGTTTTGATTTATATGCTATTTAATGTTGATGATCACGTTATGTGCATATGATTACATATGATATCACTTGTTTCTGCATCTTCTTTGCATGTGTTTTGTTCAGGAGACAGTCATAGCATCACCTACCGTATAACAGTGAAAACATAGAAAGCCGGAAAATTCTGTCAATAGTGGGGAAGCATTGTCTCACAAATGACAAATCAATGGTGGGTGTAATGATTTGGTGGTGTAAACACAGCATTCAGCAGACGGAGTGAGAATCCAAACGCAGTTTATTTACAAATATAATCCAAGGTCTTCGTCCATACCAGGCATAGGGTCAAGCACATATAATCAGTCCATGCATACACTCCACGATGGCCAGACAGGAACAGGGAATCCAAGACTCAGGCAGAGATCAAACATAATGAAAACAAGAACAGCTTGAAATGCCAAATAGGGAGTGTCAACCAAAACAAACAAAACTTCATAAAGAATGCAGGGCAAACAACATTTAAATAGCCATGGTAAGAAACTAAGAAAACAAGACACAGGTGAAACAGGTTAACTAATAATGAGAACTGGACCAGCAGAATAGATCTGCTATGCTGCTGCTGCTGCTAATACATTCATGGTGCTGCTGCACCCGTAGCAGATCTATACAGGTGGAGCTGGGGAAGGTGGAGGGTTTCTGAAAGCATGCTGCAGACTGCTAATGGCAACACTACCGGTATTTGAATGTTGAGCCGCAGCTCATTGGCCACTGAAGCAACAGAAACCATTCAGCTACTGATGTCTTCATTTTTTACTTTGTAGATTTATGTATTCCTTCATGAGCAAATATTTGGGTAATACTTTATTTTGATATTGCACTTTAGACTTTCCTAACAGTAAGTAACTTTACTAACTTATTTGCATGCAACTTAGTAAACAAATTCTACTAACCCAAAAGCATAACAGACTACTAATACTTTAATGAGAGTTAGTTGACATGTAGTTGCAAACGTACTTATAGTTAGTAGAATGTCTAAAGTGGAATATTGAAATAAAGCGTAACCAATATTTGTTTGTAAGACTCAACCCCCCCAGATCCCCCCCCCCAACCCCCTCCACCACCACCAGCATCAGCAATGTTACAAAAGACAGATTTAAATTATAAACTGACATTACTTATCCCCACTCCTCAGATCCTACCACTTACATAAAGGGGTCCAATTTATATGGGCCCATTTGGTTTCGAGAGGCCTTCAATGTATGTGCAAAAAGTATAATAATCTCTCTGTGTTAGCTGCCATTTTGATTCCAAGAGCAGCAAATAGACGACTGCAGTCCAGCTTAATGGGCATAATGCTCCGGCGCTTTGCAAATTCATGAAACTCCATCCCAGGAAAAAATGCAATAGACTCTTGGGACACTGCTGCAAAAGAGGCACATTTTTTCTTTTTATTGCTGTTGCGCTCAGTGCAAAGATGGAGGTCAATGGAAGTGAATATAGCAGATTCACTTTGCATGCTGATTTAGGTGGCTCCCTCGCCACGGGGCCTTAACGGTGCCTTCCCCATAAAAGATTTCAATTTGTGGAGAGAGAGACGCCGGGGGCCTAAAATAATCATGCTTGTTCCAAAGCCCTTAAGCTCATGTTATGACGAAGGCAAACTGTCAACTGCTAAATAGAAAAACATTATAGTCTTTCTTTTCGGAAAATGCACTTGTCATTTCATATAGGGGACACACGTATCTCCCAGCCGGCCACAAAACACTATCTGTCACTTTCGCTTTGCTAGCACATATCTCTTAAAGTATAGAGAAATAAGGTGCTATATTGGCTGCTATTCGGGTCATGGCTCGATGCCGGTAGGGATTCTGTTCAACCCCTCCAAACTCGTATTTCTTTTTTCCTCGGGAGCATGGAGGTTTGAGCACAATCCGTGATTACAAGGATTAGATTGGTTTAAAACCAAGGGTGCCCAAACACTTTACTCTGAAGGGCAACATTCATGCAATTTCAAATCTCGCTGGAACGTGGGGGGATGGAGGGCTTTGAAATGGCGTGCTTGAAAGGGGCCTGGTGCACGAGGGGGCGCTGGCAGGGGGTACGAGGGGAGACCTGGCACGGACGCCGTAGCGATTTCACCGTGAGCACAGCCAAGTCAACTGTGAATAATGTCATTTGGAAGTCCGGGGTGACGCAGTGTTCTGGAGAGCTGCCAGGAGCCCTGCTCTGCGAGCCCCAGATGAACTTTCGAAAACTCACTGAAGTCAACGATGCATTTCAGCTCTTAATTAAAGGAAAGCACACACTTCTAATTAGTCTAATTCTGGGTACTAATTTGAGGGGTCATTAAGGCGCAGGAAACTAATCTCTATCAAAACCCGGCAAAGCCGTTTAGAGCGACTGGTTACATGAGCTAGAGCTGAATGCTAATAAGGACTCTGAAGCAACTAAAAGGCTGGATTACCACTCTGACAGATAGTGATACAGCAACCCGGTATCACCACCAGGCACAGATGAACATTTGGCCCAGGCTGCCATGAATATAAGTCCCTGCATCTTAACATTAGCTTTTCTGAGAAACCAAATGTAAATGACTAGTTTATCTAACTGAATTTAGAAACTAGAAGACGCCCTCCTGGAGAATCCCAGGGTTAAAGTCAATGTGAAATCTTTATGCACTCTTAATACACATCTCTCATCTCACAATTCATCAGTGCATTTCCACAAAAAAACCCCCCAAAAAGTTATTGCGTTCCGGGGCGGGTGAAATCGTGGGGTCCCTGAGAACCACCACCACCTTTATAGACATCTGACTCTGAACTCACGACCGCTAAATGCACTCTTTTCAAGATTCAATCAACTCCCTTTTGGATGGCCCTTTATTTGTTCTTGTTGAACATCCTCTTTCACTTAGAAAAACATCACATTACAGAAGTAAAATGGGTTGAGAATGCCATTTCATGCCTTGCTCAAGGGCACAATGATGGTGTTTTTTTTGTTGTTGCTGTTTTTCTTTTTCATGGTATTGTGCCAGAAATCTTTTGATTACTAGCCCTGAGCTTTAACCATTTTGCCATACCAACCCACAGCGGTAATTCTGTTTGGTGTTCAATTTCATAATGCAGCTTAGTCGGCAATACAGAAATCAGAATGAAGCTATTATGATGTCTTGTAAGTGTTATCTCCTAACCATTAACTCCAGCTAAATTCCCCTTGCTAAAATCTGCTTTCCCAGCTGTCAAGGCATGGACTGGTGCATCAGAACCACATGGCTCTCAGAAAAATCCCTGATGCTGTGAAGATAAGAGCCAAACCAAACACGTCTGGTATTCAGAAGGGCAAAACCCCCATCAGAATGAGTGTCCAGCTATTGGTTGCGCCTCAAGCCCATCTCTCCACTGCAAGGCCTTTTGTAATCGCCATCATTAGCGGAGCTCACCTGTTACGTTCCCCATGCCAACCTTGATTAAGACCCAGCGTGTGGCTGAAAGCAAATGTATGCGCCAGGATGTAGGGGCTATTCATAACAAATGGGGAGACTTGGACAGAGTTGTGGCCATCCAGCATCTCTAACAGACGGGAAGAGATGGACCGGCTTTGTGTTCTGTAGAGTGAGAGTTGGGAATGATCCATCACGTCCAGCTGAGCCAATGGAACATGGAAAACAAACCAAAAATGCACAGTATTGAAAATTTTTGGGAAGGTAATGAGTACCTGCAGCTGCTACAAAAATTTTAAATTAAAATAAATTTTTATATTTGCTCGTTGCTTAATTAGAAATGCATAAACAGCATGTATGTACTGCTAGTCACTACACTATATTGCCAAAAGTATTGGGACACCCCTTCAAATCATTTTATTCAATCACTTCCATGGCCACAGGTGTATAAAATCAAACACTAGGCATGCAGACGCTTATACAAACATTTGTGAAAGGAATGGGTCGCACTCAGGAGCTCAGTGAATTCAAGGTTGCCACCTGTGCAATAAGTCCATTCTTGAATTTTACTCACTACTAAATATTGCATGGTCAACTGTTAGAGGTATTATAACAAAGTGGAAGCAATTGGGAACAACATCAACTAAGATCACATAGCGGGGTCAACACATGCTGAGGCGCACAGTGCGCAGAAGTTGCCAACTTTCTGCAGAGTCAATAGCTACAGACCTCCAAACTTCGTGTTGTGTGTGTGTGAATGGGTTTCCATGGCCGAGCAGCTCATCCAAGCCTTACATCACCAAATGCAATGCAAAGCGTCGGATGCAGTGGTGTAAAGCATGCCACCACTGGACTCTAGAGCAGTGGAGACATGTTCTCTGGAGTGACCAATCACGCTTCTCTGTCTGGCAATCTGATGGACAAGTCTGGGTTTGGTGGTTGCCAGGACTTGCCTGACTGCATTGTGCCTAGTGTAAAGTTTGGTGGAGGGGGGATTGTGGTGTGGGGTTGTTTTTCAGGGTCAGGCTTGGCCCCTTAGTTCCAGTGAAAGGAACTCTTAATGCTTCAGCATACCATGACATTTTGGACAATTTCATAATCCCAGCTTTGTGGGAACAGTTTGGGGACGGCCCCTTCCTGTTCCAACATGACTGCGCACCGGTGCACAAAGCGTCGGTCCATTTAGACATGGATGAGCGAGTTTGGTGTGGAGGAACTTGACTGGCCTGCACAGAGTCCTGACCTCAACCCGATAGAACACCTTTGGGATGAATCAGAGCGGAGACTGTGAGTCAGGCCTTCTCGTCCAAAATCAGTGTCTGACCTCACAAATGCGCTTCTAGAAAAATGATTAAAAATTTCCATAAACACACTCCTAAACCATGTGGAAAGCCTTCCCAGAAGAGTTGAAACTATTATAGCTGCAAAGGGTGATGAGACAACTCCATATTAAACACTACGGAGTAAAAATGGGATGTTATTAAAGTTCATGTGCATGTAAAGTGTTTTACTCAACAAAAGGCAGGCGTCCCAAAAAAATTGTCAATATAGTGTATTTTGAGATGTGAGGTCAAAGGCAGTAGACAGGGAAAATATACGTATAATGGTCACTCAGATTCATTGCATTGACATCAGAAAGCTGCTTAGTTTGAAAGTGCCTTTTGTGTAAATGGTGCATTGCTATAGTTTTTTTTGTCTATGAAATTGACGAAATTCCACTAATGCTCAAATTTTTTTTTGAGGATTTTGAGAGTCTCGTGTGGAGACAAAAAAGTCCCCTATGCAGATTTCGCTTGTGTTCAAGATGGTCACTCTGATTCGTCATGTAAACAGAAAGCTGCTTAGTTTGAAAGTGCCTTCTGTATGAATGGTGCTTCATGCATCGCTACAATATTGACAATGGACGTTTTTTGCTCGCAAAATTTTGCAGAAATTTCACTAATGCTCCAAAAACTTAATAATGTATCTACAAGACGATAATGAAATATTAGCATTTTTTTTTTAATTTTGTCAGAATTTATAGTATAGCTACTTTTGAAAGTCTGTCAATGGTCAATTGTGTTTTTAATAATAGTGAATAATAGTGTAGTTACAGTATCTACCAGCAGGGGCTAAGTGGCTGACGCTAAATAGCCAAACATTGCCAGACATCGCTCTGAAAGTAAGCCAGAACAGACTGTCACCTCTCCCTTTTTTAGTATGATAAAGTAATTAGGGAAGTAGAGAAAACAGGGGCCTTTTGCTCTGCATGGTGACAGAAGGACCATGACCATGATAATGAGTTTTTGCATTATTAGGCAGTAATGAATGGGACACACTGATTTGCCTCCATGTTAGCCTCAGGCATAACAGCTGGATCTGTCAGTCACACCGATGGGGAGTCAATTGAGGCTTGTAACCTCAAATATTCCTTCTTTTTTTGTGATGGAGGCTTTTTTTCAAGCATCTGTGAAAAGCATACTTGCTGAATTCAATCGATTATAGTGGCAAATGAATCCACAAGCAAATAAATAAACAAGGAAGCATAAATGTAGAATTACCCCCCCACAGTTTGGAGCGCACTTAGTTTGTTAAGAATGATTTTCGCACACTGGTTGCATAATTTTTTTCGGGGTCACAACAATCTGTGACTAGTATGATCTGGCACACATTATTCATGCATTGGAATTCTAAATCAAATTGGTCACATCCACAGAAAATTGAATTGGAATGACAGGGAGATGAATTTAACGGAATTGTAATTCAATAGCTATGGTTCCATCCAAAGTTGCGAATTTAACTTTTGCACAAAATTGGAAAATCGCATAAAATATTTGCGAATAAAGCAGTGCTTCCATCCCATGTGTTCAAGAGAACAAAAGCGTCACTTCCTGTGAAATAGGCGCAAAATATCTGTAAAAAAAAAATGGATGTCGCTGCAATCAGGGAAGACACTGTGGTTCTTTTTTCCTATATCATAAATGACTTGCACCTTAGAAATGCAATAAACGCTGTCATGCGATCGGATGGCTGGTGTTTGGGAACACAATCATGTGAGACAGTCCTGGGAGGTCATTATACCAAATCTTTTTGATGACAGATCCTGGATCAGGCATTTCAGAATAACTAAAACAATATTTGAGATGCTGTGCAATGAAATTGATCTGGTTATTCCAGTTATCCAAATGATATTCTCTGTTCAGGAAACAACAACAAGAGTTTGCGCATTGAGGGATTTATTTGGTAAATAGTAGCTAATGCGCATGTCTTTTCATTTGACCACATATACAGTGGGGAGATGTATATACCTGTACAAGGCTGGGATGGGGTACAGGGCAATAGGCAAGCAGCTTGGTGAGAAGGCAACAACTGTTGGCACAATTATTAGAAAATGGAAGAAGTTTAAGATGACTTCGGTCTGTGGCACATTTTTGGAGGGAGCTGAAAGTCTGTATTGCCCAGCGACAGCCGAAACCTGAAGGATCTGGAAAAGGTCTGTATGGAGGAGTGGGCCAAAATCCCTGCTGCAGTGTGTGCAAACCTGGTCAAGAACTACAGGAAACGTATGATCTCTGTAATTGCAAACAGAGGTTTCTGTACCAAATATTAAGTTCTGCTTTTCTGATGTATCAAATACTTATGTCATGCAATAAAAGGCAAATCAATTACTTAAAAATCATATAATGTGATTTTCTGATTTTTAAATTCCGTCACTTGCAGTTGAAGAGTACCTAGGTTAAAAATGACAGAGTTCTACATGCTTTGTAAGTGGGCAAACCTGCAAAATCGGCAGTGTATCAAATACTTGTTCTCCCCACTGTATGTTTTATGCACATTTTTAGAATTCATGTGCATTTTTTATGCGACATCCCAAAATTTGCATAAAAATAGATGGATGTGTTGTTATATCCTGGTTTACAAAATTGAATTTATTAAAAAAATATGGAATATATAAAATAAATAATAATATCTATGCAGCTTTTAATATCTATGTTTTCTTTGAAACAAGGCTTTGTCATGCCAACATTTAAATGTTGTCTTGACAAACTTGGCTATTTGATTTTCAATTAATTTCTAATTCTACTTACATTTAAATTTGAATGCTACATCCTCTTTGGTAGCTAAATTAAAAACTGCAATTTTTAGAATTCATAATTCGTGGATTGGTGCAAAATCCTGAAATCTACATAAACCCCTGATTTAAATTGTATTGCAGTTATTCCATATTTAGCATAATTTAAAATGGAGAATTGAAACAGTTTGCACTAAAAAGATGACAATGTCTTTATTTAAATAAATGGCAGTGCTATTTCAGCTCATTTAGTGCCTTGTTAAACGGAATTACATAAAACGTCGGAATGTAAAAATGCAATAAATCAGAACTTTTCCCCAAAAATCTCCACACTGTTTTGATTTGATGCCCCCAAATTATTGTTTGAACTGATGTCTGCATGCGGATTCTGTCCTCGTCTCTGCATTCTTGCATCACTTAAAGACATCAATCATTTGCGCTCATCCCTTTCTCTCAGCTTTTCCTCTCTCACTTCCCATCAACAGCAGACAGACATCAAAAAAGAAGAGAACGCTAATGACTGAGAGAACCGGAGGATGGAGGAAACAGCTGAAGGGGACAGCAGATGGATGGAGAGGTGTCAAACGAGATGAGGAAGGTGCAGCTGCGGTCCTCCTCTTTTCCCAGCTGCTTGGCGTCATGGGGTGAGGCTTAGGTGACCCCCGAAATATCGCCCATCTGACACCCTGACCTAAATCTGTCCTGACTGGCTTTATCTTGACAAGGTACTAGTAGGTTTTGACATGCAATGAGACACAACTCAGCAGTTATGGACACTGATATGACTGATATTTTGACACTTGTCCCTTGTCTTGAGAGATGCATTCATTACACTGGCAGCAGTTGGAAACTGTAAGTGAAGATAGCTTTAGAGGCACACATGATGAAGGAAATGCCAAAATAGACCTTAATTCAAAGTCAATGGATCATTCATTCATTAATTTAACTCACTCACTCTCTCACTCTCTCACTCACTCACTCACTCACTCACTCACTCACTCACTCACTCACTCACTCACTCACTCACTTTGCATTAAAGTTGCATTAAAAATTATCCGGACTCTTCCAAGCTTTATAATGGGAGTGAGTAGAGTTTTTGAAGCCCAAAAAACTGCATCCATCCATTGTAAAAGTAATCCATGTGACTCCAGTGGGTTAATAAAGGATTTCTGAAGTGATCACTGGCTTTCGGTAATGGCCTAACTTGAGTTTAGTTCTGGCGAAAGAGTGACCTCAGACCCGACGCATGACGTACTGATGAATGTGGAAGTGCAGAGGATACAGCAAAACAAAACACCAATCACGAATTAGTAGTCTAAAACAAGATTTCTTTAAAGAGAAATGTGGGAGGAGCTTGAGTTTGTTACCCAGCTCTATTAGTTTGAACCGTGAGAGGCGTCTACTCTCACCGAAGCTTATGATACTCCTACATCATATGTCATACGTCGGGTCAGAGGTCACTCTTCTGCCAGAACTAGACTCACGGACGGCAGTTACCGGAAGCCAGTGATTATATTTTATAAAGTTATAAATATGGATATTTTTTCTTACAAAAACCCATCGATTCACTTCAGAAGGCCTTTATTAACCCCCTGGAGCCGTATGATTACTTTTATGAAGGATGGATACACTTTTTGGAGCTTCAAAAACTCAGGCTCTATTCACTCCCATTTTAAAGCTTGGGAGAGCCAGGATCATTTTTAATATAACTCCGATTGTGTTTGGCTGAAGGAAGAAAGTTATATACACCTAGGATGGCTTGAGGGTGAGTAAATTATAAACTAATAAAAGATTGCATCAGTGTATTATATAATATTTTAAAACAGTACTCAATAATAACAACATTTCAGTGTACATGTGTAACAGTTAAAGGGTGGCTTAGAAAGCGTACGACGAAGGAGATGAAGGAGTCTTTGATCCAATAGCAAACACAGACAAGGAAGACACTGTTCACACAAACAATAACCGAGCAGGAACTGGAAACACACAAAGGTTAATGAGGACACTAAACGGAAACAGCTGACAAGACTTAACTAATTGTAACCATGGTGACTAATGAGAACTCATGCAGACAAGACAGAACTGATGTGACATAGAACTGTTTTCATGACAGAAAACATAGGATCCAGGGCAGAGTCGTAACTGCAGGGGTGGACGGAACCCTGTGAACGATCAGCGGAGGCGGAATCATGGTGAGTGGAGGACCTGCCGGAAATGAGCGGCTGGTGGACATGGGCGACGTCACAGAACTGGAAGCCTGAGGCTAAGCTGTTGGCTCACGGAACTGAGGCGGCGACGGGGACTCAGATGACCGGGTCGAACATGTGGTGAGCAAGGCTGATGGAGAGGTAGGAGGAATACGCTGACGCCATAGGGGTGCAGGGTGAGGGCACAGCCCAAATTCCAGAAGTCTGTGGCGTAGTCCACCAGAGGTCGATTTGGAGTGATGAGGGAGCCCAGCGGAGTTTCTGGGCAGACGGGCCGCGGAGGTGAAGAAGGCGACGGGCTGACAGGCCAAGGTGGAGATATGGGCATGGAGGCCCGAGGTGCAGCCAGGGACTTAGCCTCTTGCAGAGCTGGTGGCAGGGAAGCCCGAAGTGCAGAGGATGAGCCGCATGGAGTGAGCGGCGGGGGCAGAGCTGAGATGCTGGATCCAGGGGACTGACCGTAACCATGGAGACGGGATCATGAATTCAGACAGAAGATCTCCGGATGGGACCAGCGAAGAGGATGAGGATTCGAGGGTGGGGACTTGGGTGGGAACTGGTCACAGTCCATTCCTGGCTCTAAGATGGACTGACCCGCGGATGCATCGACCCCGGGGCCTTCGTGTCCTCCGGCTCTGGAACCACCTCGGTGGGCGCCTCGGGCTCGCTGGCTGTGGGGGAGAGGCCGCCGTTCTGGAGCATCCAGGCCAGGTATCCCAGATATGGCCTACTCTCTGGACAGAGAAGGATGTGCAGTGTGGGTGAGTCCATCTTCTTTTTCTCTTAAATGAGGTGTCGGTGTTTCTGTAACAGTTCAAGGGTGGCTTAGAAAGCGCACAACGAAGGAGATGGTGATAACAACAGTCTTGAATCCAATAGCAAACACAGACAAGGAAGACACTGTTCATACAGACAACAAACTATGCATCGACACCGGGGCCTTCGTGTCCTCCGGCTCTGGAACCACCTCGTGGGCGCCTTGGGCTCGCTGGCTGTGGGGGAGAAGCCAGCCGTTCTGGAGCATCCAGGCCAGGTATCCCAGATACGGCCACTCGGATACAACCACTTGGATGCAACAACACCGGGGCCTTCGTGTCCTCCGGCTCTAGAAACACCTCGGTGGGTGCCTTGGGCTCACTGGCTGTGGGAGAAAGGCTGCCGTTCTGGAGCATCCAGGCCAGGTATCCCAGATACGGCCTGCTCTATGGACAGAGAAGGATGTGCAGTGTGGGTAAGTCCATCTTCTTTTTCTCTTAAATGAGGATCTGTGTTTCTGTAACAGTTCAAGGGTGGCTTAAAAAAGCGCACAACGAAGGAGTTGGTGATAACAACAGTCTTTAATCCAATAGCAAACACAGACAAGGAAGACACTGTTCATACAGACAACAACCGATCCATCGACACCGGGGCCTTCGTGTCCTCCGGCTCTAGAACCACCTCGGTGGGTGCCTTGGGCTCGCTGGCTGTGGGGGAGAGGCTGCCATTCTGGAGCATCCAGGCCAGGTATCCCAGATACGGCCTGCTCTATGGACAGAGAAGGATGTGCAGTGTGGGTGAGTCCATCTTCTTTTTCTCTTAAATGAGGGTCTGTGTTTCTGTAACAGTTCAAGGGTGGCTTAGAAAGCGCACAACGAAGGAGATGGTGATAACAACAGTATTTAATCCAATAGCAAACACAGACAAGGAAGACACTGTTCATACAGACAACAACCGATCGGGAACTGAACAAAACAAGGGGTAGAAATACACAAAGGTTAATGAGGACACTAAATGGAAACAGCTGACAAGACTTAACTAATTATAACCATGGTGACTAATGAGAACTCATGCAGAAAAGAAAGAAACTGAACGTACATGTGACAACATGATTATATTTGTTAAAATTATAAAGAAATACTGCCTTATTGGGACATTATTTGTCCCTACCCGTTAAACACTTCAATCGAAGGCACTTTATTTTCTAAATACTCTTTATGTATTTTTAAATATATATTTTAATCAAATATATGAGTCGTGAGCAAATGGAAAAATGAATATGGGATAGGATCTGATCCCAAATTTCTTCTTCAAAAGTAAGTTAGTGGTCTGACTCTTATTGCAGTCTAATATGGAATAGAGAGGACATGCAAAAGGGAGATAATTAATATAGGGTAGATATTAAGGGCCCTATTTTAACGATCTGAGCGCATGGTCTGAAGCTCATGGCGCAAGTGCACATCGGGCGTGTCCAAATCCACTTTTGCTAGTTTAACGATGGAACAAATGGTCGGCGAGCTGAATAAACCAATCAGAATCTCATCTCCCATTCCCTGTAAAGCCAGTTGCGCTTGCACCATGGCGGATTCGCTATTTACATGGTGGAATATAGACACCCTCAACCTGAGTCAGTTTAAATACACGTGTGTATTGCCACGATTGGTAATTATGATACATGCAATGACTATCCATTATGACATGTAGGCATTTTTATCTTTACGTACACATTAATTATGTTTTATGTTATGTCCTTTTATTTTTAATATTTAAAAATGTTTGTGTGCTGCTGCCCTGTGTGTGTAATAAGCAGAGTGTACGTGTGTTGTGCACCCGCCTATAGGTACACATTACTAACACACCCTTTAAATAACTAAAAAAAACGGCACTTGACTTTAGACCAGGTTTTTGTTGGTCAATGGTGCAGTCGTTTTCAGTTCCTCAAAATAGCCAACAATGCGCCTGAACACACATTGTTTTCAGAACAGTACGCCCATGGGCACACAACCGGGCACAAATGCATTTGTTATTTAAACAACGTGGCACAGGACGTGAAAATGATAACTTTGTCAGAATTAAACTAACAAAAAACACTTTTGTGCCTGGCACCGTATTGCGCCGGGTGTATTATAGGCCTCAATATGGAAAACAGTTCTAACCTTAAATTAAAAACACCCCTGACACACTGTATCCACAAAATATGATGTAAATCTAACAGGTAAAACTTTACTGCTTGTAAAAAGTAGTTGTCAATTTCATGTGTAATGCATTACACTTAATGCTGATCTACAGTGATAGCGATACAGTATGTGAGCTCAACGTCACATTCAGATCCTAATTTCAACCTGATTATCTACGCTCCAAACTAATTTTGAAGTGACAGCTCAATATGTCTTCATACTTTGTCACTTGCTGGAGGAGCTGTCAACAAAACCCCTTGACATCACAGTAAACTTTATTTTGGCAGCAATTTAGGAGTTACAAACCCCCTTCAGGTCTGTGAGGTTTTTTTTTTGTCTGTCTTAATAAAGGCAATTTGCCAGATGTTTCTTCTTTCTGTTATTAAAGGTGAGGGCTCATTTACACTCCATGATTTACTGTAAATTTATACCCACACAGGTCTCAGTTGCCTTCCATTTTAAGGGTCATAATACAGT
Organism: Gobio gobio; assembly: GCF_949357685.1. Lineage (NCBI taxonomy): Eukaryota > Metazoa > Chordata > Actinopteri > Cypriniformes > Gobionidae > Gobio > Gobio gobio. The sequence goes on along the minus strand of NC_137112.1, from coordinate 8,775,530 downwards.
TAAGGCCTGGATATACTCACAGAGCAGTTGTTTTCGTTCTTTGCTTAAAGGGTAAAAATAAGTTTGAAACCTTTTTAGTGGTATATTGTGATTGAACATCCCGACACCAACATCCATGCTGCTAAGAGCAGCATTTAGGCCCTGTTTACACCTGCTATTAAGATGCGTTTTGGTCGATCGGATTACAAGTGGACGTTTTGAGCTCGTCCACTTCCGACCCCTTCCAGAGGTAGTCGAAAACGCATTTGACCGGATTGCTTTCGTAGTGTAAATGCTCATGTGATCGAATGTGTTTGAACAGCCACAAAAGACTGCATACTCTCAGCCAACTGACCTAACATAAAACATTTTGGGAAGGGCTCTAGCCAGCAGGGACTTAAACTTTGGCTGGAGTTTGGTTTGAAGATGAAAAAACGTACTTAGCACAATGTTCTCTCACCATTCCTGATTTCTAAGACTGAGAATGAAAGCTGCTGCTCTCCGTATGTTTTTCCATCGTCTCCGGGCGCATTCATATATAAATTGTGTGTGCTTATTTCGTCCATTAGATAGAAAGATCTGAAGTAGTCCATACAGTTATCCACCCATTGACCCTCCCCTCGAAGAAATCGGGACAAATGTCTGAATGTGGACAAAAGAGACAGATTTACACCCCAGGTGTAAACGGGAATGTGTGAGCCTAGTCTACTTATGATCCTATCGACCAAAATGCATCTTAATACCAGATGTAAACAGGGCCTTAGATGCATATGCACGCTTTCCTATCAATAACAAAATATCCACATAACTAAAATGGCATCAGTGAGATAACAGCTGTTAAGAAAGCATCTGATCATAGGGATGTGGACATGTTTGCACTAGCTCTGCAATTTGGCACCCCAGCCAAGTCCTGTTCTGTCAGGACCACTATCGTCAAAGATGATTTGATTGGCTATTAGCATATAGTTTGGATTGCTGGTATGGTTCTGTTCTGGGCAAGAACTCCCTGCGCATCCATGCAGTCTAGCATGGATAAGAGCAGGGAGAGCAGCAATAACCAATAGGGTAAATGAGCTCTGGAGAAACGCGATAGCTGCTGATAGTACTGAGGAGCTATTTATGTGTATGCGGTGATAGACGTTATATTCCTATAGGTAGACGTGATCAGCTGACAGACAGCTGATGCGAGTTTGACTAACGTGACCAGCCAGAACTGATGCTATACGCTTGATTTAAGGTTATTTATATAAATAACCACTTCTGTCAGGACCCTATCGTCAAAGATGATTGAATATTTGCATATAATTTGGATTGGCAGTATGGTTCTGTTCTGGGCAAGAACTCCCTGCGCATCCATGCAGCCTAGCAAGGATAAGAGCAGGGAGAGCAGCAATAACAATGTCGATATTTAACCCTCAGAGCCCGACGGCATCGCCCACGACGTCACACGGCACCTCCGATAAATATCTATATTATTTCATGAAACTTTTATCGATTTTCTTACCGTTTTTTCCAGCAGAAAGCTAACGAGCTAGCCATCACGGGGGTGTCTTTGGTGTCTTTGTAGCCTTTACAGAAGGTTTTCTATCCAGCCTGGAACATGTGCATCTTTTTGGAGTTGTTCAGCAATAAATCAAAACGCTTACATCCAAGATATATCCACTTGATGTCCATAATTTATAAATTTTCCGTCATTTTTGCCGCTAGCGCGATGCTAGCTGCCATTTTGGATGAGGGTTTGACCAATGACAGGCTGATCCGTCATCCACGTTGGTGTGCGTCATTACGCATTACCACAGCTCTGTTATTGTGGAGAGAGAGAGGCGCACGGCTAGTGTTGAGAAGAGAGAGAGAGAGACGCGCTGCAGTTTTGTGGAGAAAGTTTGAGGAAAAAGTTTGAGAAGAAAGTTTGTGGAGAAGTTCCTGATAGGAACTGTTTTGAGGCTTGGCACCAGTAAATATCCAAAATCCAAAGAGGCCAAAAGCGCCTGGACTTTTTTTTGGAAAAATGTAAAAAGTTTTGGTTCTGTATAAGTTATCATGTTTATTCCTGAGTTCCAGGACTCCAAAGACTTGAACAAACTGTTTTCCAGAGGAAATATGCTTAGCTTTTATTTATTTGTGTGTGTTTTCAATAAATATTTGAGTGATTCAATTTCCGTTTTATGTTTTCATTTGTCTTTATGGTCCCATAACTTATTTTACATTCAGGTGACATCAATGCAACACAAAAATACTGACAGTGCAGCTTGTCTTGAAAAAAAAGAGGTGTGTCAATTGTCTGTGCACAACAGGGTTGATGTTTTACAAGCTTTTTTAGTAAATAACACCAGGCGGAAAATTAATTGTAAAAATACCCTTAGGTCTTAAAGGGTTAAATGTACAAAATACGTTTTGTACATTTTTTTGTACAAATTCACGAATTTAGTCTGATTCAAATCCTGAGAGGAGGAGCTGGGGATGGAGGAGGGTTAAATGAGCTCTGGAGAAACGTGACAGCTGCTGATACAGATCTGCTGATCTGCAAGTCAAATTTAAGAGCTTTTTAAGATCATTATGAATTAAATTTAAGACCTATATCTTGCAATAAAAAAACATACAAAGGAAATGCAGAATCACAAAATTACTTATATATACTGTATATATATCAGGTTTTTATTTTTTTAGATCAAAAGGAATGGTTTTGGTGGTGGTAATTTCCAGAAATGTGCAAAAAAAATTGCATGTTTTTTTTTCATAATTAGGATGACACGTTTACCATATTATTATGTTAGATGCACAATAGTCACACATAGCAATACAACAAACAAAATGCATTAATCTTGTTTGGTATTACAAAAAAATGCTGGTTCAGTGGTGTGCTATCTAGCTTTAATAACATGATCGCTTAGGGTGCGAAATATGACCGAAATCTTACAAATAAACCATAGCAATAAGCAATTGCTTAATATAAGTACAAATTTCTCAAGTAATTAAGTAATCAAGTGAATGGTCAGTAATAAAATCAGAACTTATAAACTAATGACAATAGGACAAATAAATACAACATGAGGAGACAGATACAAACAGTGGTTTAAGTTTAAGTACAGTTTTTCCCCTTTGTTGTTGTTTGATTAACATCAACGACACAGACAGGAGTGGGTCTAGGCTAATAATGTGTGTATTTGATCGTTCAAGGGCAATAAGCCTTAAAATAGAACACATTTGGTATACTCGCGAGCGCTGACATGCGGCAAACGCATGCACAGAATACGCAGCCAGTCTGACATCGGTCCATGTGTCAGTACCGAATTGAGTTTGTGGTTTACATAGCTTTTATTAACTCTTTTTTTAGTGCTAGCAGGCATTTCATACTTTTATTTGGTCATTATGCGAGATGGCAGTTGAGAAAGATTTGCCTTCACTTACACGATCGCGGAACTGGAAGAACTGGAGAACTGTTAGCTAAAGAATAAAATCAATTTATGTGTCTGTGGTACAATCCAAAAGAGACTCGCGCCAATAAAACGAAAGCTGATTGGCTGCGATATAAGATGCATGGTGGTCTCATTTGTAGTTGTAATACAGCGAACTATAGTTGGACTAGCGAAAGAAAGAACTACAACACCCCGGATTAAATACACACACACACACACACACACACACACACACACACACACACACACACACACACACACACACACACACACACACACACACACACACACACACACACACACACACACACACACACACACACACACACACACACAAAGCGCTGCGGGAGCATTTCAATGAGCAATCGAGGTAGCATTACATGGACGTAAGAAAATGAAGACCTGTTTAAAATTATTTAAGACCTAGAACTCAATACTTCAGTGAATTTAAGATTTTTTTAAAGGTTTTTTAAGACCCCGCGGGTATCCTGTGATAGTACTGAAGGAGCTTATTTATGTATGCTGTGATAGATGTTGTATTCTTATAGGTAGATGTGATCAGCTGACAGTCAGCTGATGCAAGCTTGACTAATGTGACCTGTCAGAACTGACGCTATGTTTGATTTTATTTAATATATTGCTTTCAAGCAAGCAGCTTTACAACGTTTAAAAAAACAATGTCAGTGTCGCTTTCAATTAGAATTACAACTTCTATTTCTACTATAAAGCCCCGATCAGACAGAATGCGTTTTGCAGTCCTTTTAAAAAAAAAATTATATTGCATTGAGCATTTTGCGTGCTGTTTCAGAAAACAAAGTGTGAGTAGAGACGGACTCAAAGTAGGCCATCAGGGTTTTGAGAGGAGAGACAGTTCGGCTTGACTCTGGACCATGCGGACCGTTGAGAGGCCCACTCTTTGTGGGCTTAGAATTCAGTATATCCTACGCGGTGGAGGAAAAAAAAAAGCGAGAACCAGAGCAGGCACACCTGGTAACGGCCTGCCCAGGGAAGGGGCGCCGTGTTTCGGGCTGAGACTTCCAGTAACCCCCTGGATCTTTTTTCAGAGATCCAAACTCACGGAGCAGGGCGGTCATCCAAGGGGTGACATGCGCCAACCCGGCACTGCTAGGGGCGAAAGACACCCTACAGACTGAATGGAAGAAATGAAAGGAACACAACAACTTTTTGGGACTTTAGCCTATTCACCGTATCCCCCAGAGTTAGATAAGTCCATATATACCATTCTCATCTCCGTGCATGCCATAACTCTGTCTGACGCACCCACCGCTAGCCTAGCTTAGCACAAAGTTTAGAGGTAAACAGCATCGTGTACTAAGACCGACAGAAAATGAAAAGTTGCAATTTTCTACACCGATGTCTAGGAACTATACTCTCATTCCTGCGTAGTATAGTTCCTAGCCATATCTGTCCAGAAAATCGCAACTTTTCATTTTCCGTCGGCCTTACACAATGTAACTATACACATCACAACATGTAAATAGGAAAATGTTGCCGTTATTTTGTCACTTATTGAGCAGTAGGTTAGATGGAGCCGTTAACCTCCAGTCTTTGTGCTAAGCTAGGCTAGCGGTGGGTGCGTTAAGCGTTAAGTCTCAAAAAGTCGGCGTGTTACTTTAACCAGAGAAGATGCCCACGTCAAAGAAGGCAAAGCCCCAGAGAACACTTACCTATTATGGAGTCACCACTGACTAATGGTAGTTTAAAGGTATTTATCAACAGGAGCCAACTTTTACAGAAAGTGTACTTTGGTAAGCTGTTTCGAACTCCAGAAAAGTTTGGCCTGGTTTTGAAATGATGTCACACCAATACGTTTCACGTGAGGGCAGAAAAGTTCCTAATGCAAAATTAGCCTGTGTTCAAGTTAGTCACACAAATTTGCCGCACTAACCAACAGAAAGCTGCTTGGTTTGAAAGTAACTTCTGTGTTAATCATGATTAGTAGGTACGTGTAACATTCACAGTTATATGCAGTTCCTATTCAGTCGGTCACGTTCGACGTACGTCGGACGTACCGACGAATTGGGATCACTTCTGGGAGCCCCTATCAGCTTCGAGCTATCTAGAACCGGCCAATGAACAATTGGCGTGCGAGATTTGCATCTCGCGCTCCGCCCCGCACTGCGGGTATAAACAGGAAGCGAGAGCGAATGCACGCTGTCATTCACTTCGGAGCCAAACGGCAGAACGAAGACCACTCACATTGAGTTCGCTGCTATCAGCAAGACAAAGAGTTTTGAAGAACCGGAGAAGAGGAGAAACGCGTGTTGGAGAGACGGCACATTCCAGCGGGACCGCGGAAGCTCATCAGCTGCCTCTGTGCTACAGAGAAAACTGCTGTTTTCACAGCAACAAATTTCTGTTGGTCTGGTTGGGCGTTTTCCTGTATTGAGTACAGGCACGGGCTGCACTACAATCCCGTGCGCTGTCGCGTTTCCCCCTGAGTGCTTCAGCACAGAGCGTTTCCTCACAAAAGAGTACACGGGTGACGCTGCGTCTTTTTCAAGATGTCATTCCACCCGTGCGTTTCTGGATGCGGTCGTTCCCTGGCGCCTACTGACGGTCACAATCGCTGTCTCACGTGTTTGGGCAAACAGCACGCTGAGGCGGCGTTTGTGGATGACTCATGTTCCCACTGCGGGAACATGACCATCGCGGAACTAAGATCGAGACTCTCCTACCTCCGGGCTGGGGGAGTCCCCTTACCCATCCCACGAACCAGGTCTGCCCCTAACCCGGGTGGACCTGCTTCTTTGGATGGCCAGGGTGATCTGAGGATCACGTTTAGGGCAAACCCGCCGAGTGAAACTCCGCAGGCCCCTATTCCCTCGGTTCCGCAGCCGGTAGAGCTCCTGAGAGAGACTGCTGGACCCTCCCACGGGAGACCAGTGGTGTCTTTCGGAGCTCCGGTAGACGAGCAGATGTCGATCGCTGCATCGGAGGGGGAGTTTCAGTCCTCGGAGGATGAAGGGTCAGCTGTACTTCCTCCCTCTGGGAGAGTGGCAACGGCTGCCCCGGACCCCGAGATGACTGCTATGCTTGCCCGGGCCGCCGAAAGGGTTGGGCTCGTGTGGAACCCTCCACCGTGTCCCGAACCCTCTAGGTTGGATGATTGGTTCCTCGGGGCGGCTCGCGCTGGTTCTCAGCGTCCCGCCCCGACACCTTTCTTCCCGGAGGTGCATGAGGAGCTCACGAGGTCGTGGACGGCACCTTTTTCTGCCAGAAACCGACCGAGTGACTCCTCCCCCCTCACTACCCTCGACGGCGGGCCAGCCAAGGGTTACGTGGGGATCCGGGGCCTCCGGGCGACGAAAGTCACCGCCCGTTCCATTGGTCAGGCGATGTCCACACTTGTGGTCCAGGAGCGGCATCTCTGGCTTAACCTGGCTGATATGAGGGAGACCGATAAATATCGGTTCCTGGACTCCCCCATCTCGTCAGCTGGGTTATTCGGCGACGCGGTCGAGAGCTTTGCCCAGCAGTTCTCGGCCGCCCAGAAGCAGACGGAGGCGATCAAGCACATCCTGCCCCGGTGGCCCGCTGCTGCCCCTACACCGCCGCCGGCGGCAGCGCCTCCGGCTACTCGTCGCCGAGGACGTCCACCCGCCGCCGCCTCCGCCCCCGCCAAAGCCCCGCAGCAGCCTAACACCGGCCGTCGGCGTGGGGCCGGCCGTGGGAAGGACGTCCAGCCCGCTCAGGCCGCTACCAAGCCAGGTGGCAAGCGCCGTTGCAAGCGACCCTGAGACGGGCCGCCCAGAGATGGAGGAAACTGCTCTGAGGGAGATGGCTGCAGCACCACTCCCTCCCCCGAAGAGGGCTGGGCGAGAATCTTTTGTTTTTCTGTTCCGCCGCTGGCCCCTGTGCCAGCGGCACCCAAACTTCAATAAAAGAGCAGTTTCCAATATCTCTGGGTGCCAAGAGAGCGCACTTGGCGGTGGTCGACACTCCCATGCCTCGCCACCCTCAAGTACCTCTCCCTTCGCCAGCAGGGGACGCCGGCTGTCGGGACGCACACAAGCGGCCTCCCCACACTCGTACGTCCCCTCCGCGGATGCAGGTAAGTGTTGCACAGCACACTCAGATCCCGCTTCGGGCCACTCCCATGCCGTCCGAGCCGGATCCCTGCGTTCCGCCTCGCTGCCCCGCTGCGGGTACGTCTGTGGTGCCGTTGTTCCCCCTTGCGCGGAGTCTGGGAGCCTGGCTAGCGCTTCCCAGCCCGTCTCGGTGGCTCCTCCGTACCATCAGACTCGGCTATGCGATTCAGTTCGCCCGGCGTCCCCCCAAGTTCAGGAGCGTTCACTTCACGACTGTAGTGGAGGTGAACGCCCCCGTGCTCAGGGCGGAGATCGCTGTCCTATTGGCGAAGGACGCAATAGAGCCGGTCCCTCAAGCCGATATGAGGTCCGGGTTCTACAGCCCGTACTTCATTGTACCCAAGAAAGGCGGCGGGTTACGACCGATCTTGGACCTGCGATTCCTGAACCAGTCCCTTCACAGGCTGCCGTTCACGATGTTAACGCAGAAACGCATCTTCAGGTGCATCCGTCCCCGAGATTGGTTTGCAGCGATCGACCTGAAGGACGCGTACTTTCATGTCTCGATTCTCCCTCGACACCGGCCCTTTCTGCGCTTCGCGTTCGAGGGACGGGCATATCAGTACCGCGTCTTACCCTTCGGCCTGTCCCTTTCGCCCCGCGTCTTTACGAAGGTTGCGGAGGCGGCCATTGTTCCCATGAGAGAGCATGGCGTTCGCATCCTCAACTATCTCGATGACTGGCTGATCCTTGCCCAGTCGCGAGAGCAGTTGTGCGAACACAGGGACAAGGTGCTCAGTCACCTCAGCCAGTTGGGACTTCGGGTCAACTGGGAGAAGAGCAAACTCTGTCCCACACAGAGGATCTCTTTTCTCGGTATGGAGACAGACTCGGTCGCCATGACAGCGCGCCTCACAGAGGAGCGCGTCCAGTCAGTGTTGAACTGCTTGAATTCGTTCAAAGGCAGGACAGCGGTACCACTGAAACATTTTCAGAGGCTCCTAGGGCATATGGCATCCGCAGCCGCGGTAACGGCGCTCGGATTGCTTCATATGAGACCGCTTCAACGCTGGTTACACGATCGAGTCCCGAGATGGGCGTGGCACAGCGGATCCCTCCGTGTCCAAGTGAATCCGAGATGCCGCCAAACCTTCGGCCCGTGGTCGGACCCTTTGTTTCTCCGGGCGGGAGTTCCCCTAGAGCAAGTGTCCAGGCACTCCGTTGTCTCCACGGATGCCTCATCCACGGGTTGGGGTGCCACGTACAACGGGCTTGCAGTTTCGGGTCTGTGGACGGGGCCTCAACTGCAATGGCATATCAATTGCCTCGAGTTGTTAGCAGTTCGTCTTGCACTCAGCCGCTTCAAAGTGCCGCTCAGAGGCAAGCACGTTCTGGTCCGGACGGACAACACTGCGGCCGTAGCGTACATCAACAAACAAGGTGGTCTACGCTCCCGTCGCATGTCGCAACTCGCCCGCCATCTCCTCTTATGGAGTCAGAAGCATCTGAGGTCGCTTCGTGCTGTTCACATTCCGGGCCTGCTCAATCGTGCGGCCGACGAGCTGTCACGTCAGCAGGTACTTCCGGGAGAATGGCGACTCCATCCCCAGGCGGTCCAGCTAGTCTGGAGTCGTTTCGGGGCCGCACAGGTAGACCTGTTTGCCTCCCCAGAGACGACCCACTGTCAGTGGTTTTATTCCTTGACCCAGGGGAACCTCGGGTCGGATGCCCTGGCCCACAGCTGGCCCCGGGAAGAACGCAAGTATGCGTTTCCCCCAGTGAGCCTTCTTGCGCAGACACTGTGCAAAGTCAGGAAGGACAAGGAGCAGGTCTTGTTGGTTGCTCCGTATTGGCCCAACCGGACCTGGTTCCCGGAACTAGTGCTCCTTGCGACAGCACCTCCCTGGCCCATTCCTCTGAGACAGGACCTCCTGACTCAGAGACGGGGCACCCTATGGCACCCGCGTCCAGACCTCTGGAAACTCCATGTCTGGTCCCTGGACGGGACGCAGAGGTTCTAGGTGACCTACCGCAAGCGGTAGTTGACACCATCACTTCCGCTAGAGCCACCTCTACGAGGCGCCTATATGCGTTGAAGTGGAACCTGTTCGTCGATTGGTGCTCTTCTCGCCGAGAAGACCCCCGAAGATGTGTGATCGCATCTGTGCTTACCTTTCTACAGGATGGGTTGGAGCGAAGGCTGTCTCCCTCCACCCTCAAAGTCTATGTCTATCGCCGCTAACCATGAGCTAGTAGATGGAAAATCTCTAGGTAAGCACGATCTGATCGTCAGGTTCCTTAGGGGAGCGAGGAGATTAAATCCGCCTCGTCCTCCCTCTATACCCTCTTGGGACTTAGCTCTGGTGCTTACTGCACTACAGAGAGAACCCTTTGAGCCTCTGCAGTCAGCTGAGTTGAAAATCCTGTCGTTAAAGACTATACTCCTGATTGCGTTGGCCTCCATCAAGAGGGTAGGGGACCTGCAGGCATTTTCGGTCGACGAATCGTGCCTGGAATTCGGGCCCGGTAACTCTCATGTGATCATGAGACCCCGGCCTGGATATGTGCCCAAGGTTCCCACTACTCCCTTCCGGGATCAAGTGGTGAGCCTGCAAGCGCTGCCTTCGGAGGAGGCAGACCCAGCCCTAGCTTTTCTCTGTCCCGTCCGTGCTCTCCGGACATACGTGGACAGAACGCAAAGCTTCAGGACCTCAGAGCAGCTCTTCGTCTGTTACGGAGGACAGCAGAAGGGAAAGGCTGTCTCCAAGCAGAGGATGGCCCACTGGATAGTGGATGCCATCGTCTTGGCTTATCAGTCCCAAGACGTGCCCTGCCCGCTCGGGTTAAGAGCCCACTCCACTAGGGGTGTTGCCTCTTCCTGGGCGCTGGCTCGTGGCGCCTCGCTGACAGATATTTGTAGAGCTGCGGGCTGGGCGACACCTAACACGTTCGCTAGATTCTATAGCCTCCGTGTAGAGTCGGTATCTTCCTGTGTGCTCACTTCCCATAGTCAGTAACACCGAAATGCCTGTTCTAGTGTCGGCTTGCTGCTCCATTCCCTCCCCTATGGTAGACGGATGCGTGCGCTTATCCTGCTCCAGTCGAGTTCCCCGGAACGGCGAACCCTGTTGAGTCCTCCGCAACCCGCGGCAGTCGGACGTGGCGGAGCGTTCGACGCCAGGTCTAACACTCGTATGCATTGGTGGAACTTGTGTTAGGCTGGGTTCCATATGTAGTGACCCCCACGGCGGTCCCATATGTGTATTCTTCCACGGTACGGCTCCCTACGGCGAGCCCGTGTCTTTCCCTCGGCAGAGTGTCCTCTGCCGTTCCAGGTACGTGTTGTTCCCCCTCCACTAATTGGCCGGGGCCACCCCTGGGACTTCCGTATGTTGTGCTGCCCACGGTCAGCCCATACGTGTATTCTCCACATGTTAACTCCCTCTGGGCATGATGTGGCTTCCGCAGCTGCCTTCACAGGCACGCTTCCCAGCGTTATCCAATACAGTCAGCTGAATGGGTCTTGCGGAACAGCAGCTTGGACTCTCCCTGCGTGAATTCCCGCCCGCTTCAGATCGGGGTCTGAAGGGCTCATCGCTGGGCGCTGGAAGTGGTAGTAACTATGGCGTTTTCCATAGGGGATCCCAATTCGTCAGTACGTCCGACGTACATCGAATGTGACCGACTGAATGGGAACGTCTCGGTTACGTATGGTAACCCTCGTTCCCTGAAGGAGGGAACGGAGACGTACGTCCCGTCGCCACAGTTGCTGTACCATCACTGCAGGTTGAGCCACTACGTTTGGCTCCTCAGTGAAAAACAGCGTGCATTCGCTCTCGCTTCCTGTTTATACCCGCAGTGCGGGGCGGAGCGCGAGATGCAAATCTCGCACGGCAATTGTTCATTGGCCGGTTCTAGATAGCTCGAAGCTGATAGGGGCTCCCAGAAGTGATCCCAATTCGTCGGTACGTCCGACGTACGTCTCCGTTCCCTCCTTCAGGGAACGAGGGTTACCATACGTAACCGAGACGTTTTCAGACTTAGTTCGGCTGTTTGAAGGTTTATTTTTAATGAAGTAAGTCCACTTTTATGGTGGTCCTTCATTTCAGCAGCAACAAACTGAAAGAGGCAAAACATCAACTAGCGCTGCTAATGTTAGCATTAATCCACTACTGCGTGTGCTGATAGCAAGAACATGACAAATTCACTCTGTCTCCCACAGAGGTAAGATTGTCCCAGATGAGGAAGAGCAATGTTTTTCTCCGCCCTGACGTCGAGCAGCCTGGTTATGCACACGCCATTTATATCTGCAAGTCATTATCATTTATCTGTCTCATAATATCAACACATTTATTCTGTGTTGCATCAAAAAACACATCGCGAGGGGTTGTAATCTGTTTTACACAGGGTTGGATGATGGTGGCTGCCACCTAAGCAGTCCATTAGGAAAAAGTATGTTTCGACCGTGTGACACAGATTGAAAAGAGAGAGTCCAGCTGTCATTTTCTTTCACAGCAATTATCACAAGTCATGCATTTTCATTTCCATCACTGGAGTATAATTTCTATCTTTTCCCCTCCCCGGTGCTTAATTTTGCACTTTTTTCCCCTCACTGTTAGCTCCCCTTTAACTCGTGGGGTAAAGACAGTCAGGCAACTTGTGAAGTGAAGGCTTAAGACCTGTCTCTTCCGCAACATCAAATCAGTGAGTGAAAAACCTGTCACTGTAATGGATTTCAGAAACATTTTCTATGAGAGTGATGTCATTTTTGCTGTGTGTGTGCAGGAGCAAAGAGAATAAACATATTTTGGGATGGGTTGCCTCTGGAAAGTGTTTGACAGCCAAGAATAATATCGTGATGCAGAGCTCAGTATAAAAACATTTCCATCCAGAAGCTAACTGGATGAAATGTATCTCGAATGCTAATGTTCAACCATTACTCGCTCTCAGGGGTGCAACTACCCATTTGTTGAGGCTCATGCGACAGTAACACAGGCACCCTCCGTATAGCAATTAATGTTGCATTTGAAGGTATTTAAATATTGAAAATATTCACACTATGAAAAACAATAAAATCAGAAACAAACGTAATTAATAAAAAATATTGTTTTGTGTTATTATTGTTAAAAACTGCTTTTATACTTTACATTTATTTATTGGCTTTTTAGCTTTATAGAACATAATTTTTTTATGAAATGCTCTAATAAATGTGCTCTCTCTCTCTCTCTCTCTCTCTCTCTCTCTCTCTCTCTCTCGCTCGCTTGCTCGCTCGCTCACTGACGATCATAATTTCACAGGATGTCTCTTTTACCACAGTCTTTGAACCAGGGAGTTTTGCATGCCTGACTGTTCAGCATGCTCTGTCTGTTTTACTTGAACATTATGTCAAGACTGACTTAAAATTGATCTTCTCTTCTCCCCAGATCCTCAGGAATGAATTGTGTTGTGTTTAATCACTCCAATGGCATTTTGAAAATAATGCAATTACAAAAGGGGGAAAAAATAGATGCAAAGATTTCCATGTCCCCATCACCCTGATCCACCTCCATTTAATTAAACATTAACATGCGCTGAACCTTTTCAGCCTTCACCCTCAAGGGATTTAAAGTTCCGAATCACATTTTCTTTACAGAACACGGCGTCATATATTTTTTACCCATTTATTTATATTTAACTATTGAATGCATTAGAGACTGTTTTAAGGGGTGGTTGATTATGATTTCACTTTTTTTTTTACTTTAGTTAGTGTGTAATGTGGCTGTTTGAGCAATGTTAGTGACATCAAAGTGACATAATGTTAGTTACATCACTAACCTTAAAATTTACATAAAGTTCACCCCCAGGAACACGCAACAACGGCCATGTTGAGAAGAGGAAGAGTTGTTGTAATAGAGCATATTTGGGAGTCTGCTCAAGCTGTCACATCCGTCTTTTCACATTTATTGCAATACAGTACATAACACAAATGCAATAGCATGTCATAAAAGCAAGATGACAACATAAGTTATAACAGTAATTAAACTAAACTATACCTGTTCTATCTTCATGTAGCAGATATTTTCTGGCTCTGAAGGATCTTACAACAGTTCCCACACAAGCGATTTATAGATTATCATGGCAGAATATGCAAATTAATCACTTGAAGATAGTTAACTCCACATCAGCTTCATAAATTCATCTACTAACCATTCACATGTTGTCACTTCTTCTTGAGTCTCTCCATCATTGTTTAATGCTGCGTTCCAGGCAACCCGTAACCCGTGTTCTTCCAACCTTCTACCTGTGAAAGTGCACTGGAACGGCAGTCAAACCCGTACTTCCCACCCGTGAACTTGTACTAGATCGATGTACTCCCAGTTACGAGCGCTGACGCTATATAGCCCGCAAAACAACAATGGCAGCCCCTACGGATGTGGTGTTTCTGAAAAAAATATACAAATAACGTAAAATAAAAGGGATAACAGCTTCTCTTGCAGCATGCGCCTTTTTTCTCCTCCGTTTCCCTAAAATAAGCAAGGAGTAAGCACCTTTGGCGATAGAAATGATTTGAGCATAAGCCCTATACGGTCCGCCATGCTTTGTTTACATCTAGCTACCACAATTCTTTGCGCTCAGGCAGTTTGGCTTGACTTTGCCTGGAACGCTACAAAGTCGTGGTTTGAAGTTGTAATTTATGGGCTCAAAAATCTGCCTGGAACGCAGCATAACTCCGGTTTGAACATAAAAGGCTGAACCTTATCTTTTTAGTGTGTGTCTGCGCGGAGCTGCTAACTCGAGCTCTTGAAGCTCCGCCCTCTTTTTGAAAGCGGACCAGCAGCTCATTTGCATATAAAGGGACACACACAAAAACGGTGTGCTTTTGCTCAGCCTCAAAAAGTGACAATTTTAACATCCTTTAAAAATATATTATATTGAGCTATATTCATATATTCATTCTAACTTCATATACACACTCTGGTGACATCAGAGACTTATTTTACATCTTGTAAAAAGGAGCATTAAATATAAATCACAAAATTACAGTTTTCACAGCATTTTTGATCAAACAAATTAAGCTTTGGTGAGCATAGGAGACTTCTCCCAAAAACATCGAACAAATCTTACCAAACAAAATGTTAAAAAGAGCCAACTGTAAAAAAACACCATATACTAAAATTGTTATGTTGCAAGGTCATTGTTGGGCGATTTTGCGTTCATTCTTAGCTCATGTTTCAGAATTTGTCTGGTATCTGTACCATCTCCTCCATGTCCATCAAACTCAAGGGACCTTCAGTACCTTTTTACACTGCTCATTCCTCCATCATCCACTCCTCACTCAGAGAAAGCACTCGGAGAGAGACCTCATTCATCCAGAGAAGAATAACCCACAGCTCCATCACAGCCTACAGTCTCTCCACAATTCACTTCTGTAGCTTAATCACAGGTTACGGTGGATGTTAGTCCAGCAGCTCTCTCCACCACAAAATGAAATCTTGTGACCTTCTATTTTTTTATGCCATGCAGCTTTAAGCTGCCGTGATACGGACCTTCACTCTGATGGGATTCGCGGAAATGTTGAACAGGCAGAGAGGAAGTTGGAAAATGACTTCTTTATGATCTCCTGCTCTGCCAGGTTATGAAAAAAAATTCATTAATCAAACACTGACAACCGCTTTGTTCTCATTAGCGGAGTGCAGAAATAAAGTGATTCCACATGCACTGTTTATAATCCCAAAAGGTCATTTTTAAATCTTAGCGGCTCGCTGCGGGCCAGAAAGGACTGATCTGTGGGCGAGGGGTGGGGGAGTTCCATAACAGCCCTTAATGAATACATTTCACGGACAATGCACAGTCCTCTAGGAGTCCTTAAGTACGGTTACCATACGCCCCCAACACGAATGTATCGATTTCCAGCGGGTCCGGTATATTTGGTGTTACTCTTACTCAAAGGAACGTTATATTATAGATAACAGATCATGTCGGCTGAGCAAAAACATAAACCAGGCTTAGGAAATTTGAGCTTTAAGTTGTATCGATTGCATGGTGTGGTAGAAAACAAATGTGAGGGAATGAGGATTGACAAGACACACTGTTGTTAACGTGGTGAACAATGAAATATTATAATGAGTCATATTGTCTTTAGCTTGCTTATTTTTGTGCATGCTTTTTGAGGGTCAGGTCATGTTACACAACCTGACCATGTTGGCTCCAATGGCATGACACTCTTTTTTATGTCCTATTAGTTTATATAAAATACCACATAAAAATGCAATTCATAGATGCATTATGATTAGCATGCTTTTAATCCAATTCATTTAGATTTATTGGTAGGGGATATAATATATATACTGTATATATAGGTAGAAAAACATGCCATCTTGTGCAACTTCAAAAAAATATTGATAAGTATGAATTATTAGTTCATGGTATTTTTAAAAATGTTTCCCACCTTAAAAAATATATATTAGACACTCTTTATTGGGGGATCCCTCATTATCAAAATAAAATTATGAAATAATCACCTGTGCAATAATCATGCTGTCTAATCAGCATCTTGATATGCCACACCTGTGGGGTGGATGGATTATCTCGGCAAAGGAGAAGTGCTCACTAACACAGATTTAGACAGATTGGTGAACAATATTTGAGAGAAATAGGCTTTTGTGTACATAGAACAAGTCTAAGATCTTTGAGTTCAGCTCATGAAAAATGGGGGCAAAAACCAAAGTGTTGCGTTCATAATTTTGTTCAGTGTATGTGTATATATATATACAAAACTTTTATATATATTTATAGGCTTATATACATACATATATGCACAAACACACACACACACACACACACACACACACACACACACACACACACACACACACACACACACAAACGTCTCGGTTACATATGGTAACCCTCGTTCCCTGAAGGAGGGAACGGAGACGTACGTCGGTAATACCGACGAATTGGGATCACTTCAGAGAGCCCCTATCAGCTTCGAGAACTTAAGAACAGGCCAATGAACAATTGGCGTGCGAGATTTGCATCTCACGCTCCGCCCCGCGGGTATAAACAGGAAGCGAGAGCAACGCACTGACGTTTTTCACTGAGGAGCCGAACCAGTGACTCGGCCATGCAGTGATGGAAGGAACTGTGGCGACGGGACGTACGTCTCCGTTCCCTCCTTCAGGGAACGAGGGTTACCATACGTAACCGAGACGTTCCCTTTCAGTCGGTCACTACGACGTACGTCGGTAATACCGACGAATTGGGATCCCTATGGAAAGCGCCACAGTTACTACCATTACCAGCGCCCAGCGAGAGCCCCTCAGACCCCGTTCTGAAGCGGGCGGGGAGATTCACGCCAGGAGAGTCATACTGCTGTTCCGCAAGACCCATTCAGCAGACTGTATTGGATAACGCTGGGAAAGCGTGCCCGAAGGACGCTGCGGGAGCCACATCATGCCCAGAGGGAGTTACCATGTGGAAAGAACGTATGGGCTTGCCGTGGGCAGCTCAACATACGAAAGTCCCAGGGGTGGCCCCGGCCTAATGCAGGCGGGGGACGACACCGTACTGAGACGGCAGAGGAACTCTGCCAAGGGAAAGACACGAGCTCGCCGTAGGGAGCTGTACCGTGGAAAATACACGTATGGGACCGCCGTAGGGGTCACGACATACGGAACCCAGCCTGACACAAGTTCCACCAATGCATACGAGTGCCAGACCTGGCGTCGGACGCTCCGCAACATCCGACTGCCGAGGGGTACGGAGGACTCAACAAGGTTCGCCAATCCTGGGGAACTCGACTGGAGACAATAAGCGCACGTATCCGTTCCAGGGGAAGGGAATGGCGCAGCAAGCCGACACTAGAACGGGTACTTCAGTGAAGCTGACTATGGGAAGCGAGCACACGAGAAGCCACCGGCTCTACACGCAGGCTATAAAACCTAGCGAACGTGTTAGGTGTCGCCCAGCCCGCAGCTCTACAAATGTCTGTCAGCGAGGCGCCACGAGCCAGCGCCCAGGAAGAAGCTACACCCCTGGTGGAGTGAGCTCTAACCCCGAGCGGGCAGGGCACGTCTTGGGATTCATACGCCAAGACGATGGCATCCACTATCCAGTGGGCCATCCTCTGCTTGGAGACAGCCTTTCCCTTCTGCTGTCCTCCGTAACAGACGAAGAGCTGCTCTGAGGTCCTAAAGCTATGTGTTCTGTCAACATAGACGCGCAGAGCGCGAACTGGACAGAGAAAAGCCAGGGCTGGGTCTGCCTCCTCCGAAGGCAGCGCTTGCAGGCTCACCACTTGGTCCCGGAAGGGAGTAGTGGGAACCTTGGGCACGTATCCAGGCCGGGGTCTCAGGGTCACCTGAGAATCACCCGGCCCGAATTCCAGGCACGATTCGTCGACCGAAAATGCCTGCAGGTCCCCTACCCTCTTAACTGAGGCCAATGCAATCAGGAAGATTGTCTTTAGAGACAAGATCTTAAGCTCTACTGACTGTAAAGGCTCGAAGGGCGCCCTCTGCAGTGCGGTCAGCACCAGAGTCAAGTCCCAAGAGGGTATAGAGGAGGGGCGAGAAGGATTTAGTCTCCTCGCTCCCCTCAGGAACCTGACGATCAGATCATGCTTGCCTAAGGACTCACCATTAACGAGGTCATGGCTTGCGGCGATAGCGGCAACATATACCTTGAGGGTGGAGGGAGACAGCCTTCGCTCCAACCCGTCTTGAAGGAAAGATAGCACAGATCCGATCGAACACTTCCGGGGGTCTTCTCGGCGAGAAGAGCACCAGTCGACGAACAGGTTCCACTTCAACGCATATAGCCGTCTCGTAGAGGGGGCTCTGGCGGAAGCGATGGTGTCGACTACCGCTTGCGGTAGGTCACCAAGAACCTCCGCGCCAGGGACCAGACATGGAGTTTCCAGAGGTCTGGACGCGGGTGCCATAGGGTGCCCCGTCTCTGAGACAGGAGGTCCTGCCTCAGAGGAATGGGCCAAGGAGGTGCTGTTGCGAGGAGCACTAGTTCCGGGATCGCAGAGCCCGGGGCCAGCTGTGTGCCAGTGCATCCGTGCCGAGGGTCCCCTCGGACAGGGAATAAAACAACTGGCAGTGGGTCGTGTCGTGGGCGGCAAACAGATCGATCTGTGCGGCCCCAAAGCGACTCCAAATCAGCTGGACCACCTGGGGGTGGAGTCGCCACTCTCCGGGGAGCACTGCGTTCGACCGGCGGGATCCTCTCGTAACCCTTGGCCTGTCCACCGTCAAGGGTAGTGAGGAGGGAGGAGCCTCCAGGTCTGTTTCTGGCACTGAAGGGTGTCGTCCACGACCTGGAAAGCTCCTCATGCAATTCCGGGAAGAATGGCACTGGGGCGGGACGCTGAGAACCAGCGCGACCCCCCCCCCAGGAACCAATCATCCAACCTAGAAGGTTTGGGACGTGGTGGAGGGTTCCACACAAGCCCGACCTTTTCGGCGGCCCGGGAAAGCATAGCCGTCAACTCGGGGTCCGACTCAACCGTTGCCACTCTCCCAGAGGGAGGCAGTACAGCCGAGTCCTCATCCTCCGAGGACTGGAACTCCCCCTCCGATGCTGCGATCGACATCTGCTCATCCGCGGGCGCTCCGAAAGAGATGACTGGGCGCCCGTGGGCGGGACCAGCGATCTCTTCCGGTGGCGCCACTGGCAGCGGTGCTTGTGAGGGTTCAGGGACCTGCGTAGGGACACTAGGCGGGTTTTTCCTGAACGTTATCCTCAGATCACCCCGGTCATCCGTCGAAGTAGGTCTATCCTGGTTAGGGATAGCTCTAGATCGAGGTATGGGGAGGGGGACTCCGCCTTCCCGGAGGTAGGTGAGTCTAGATCTAAGCACCGCAATAGTCATGTTCCCGCAGTGAGAACACGAGCTATTCACAAACGCTGCCTCAGCGTGCTGTAAGCCCAGGCACGTGATGCAGTGAGTGTGGCCGTCAGCGGGCGAGAGGGAACGACCGCATCCAGAAACGCACGGGTGGAATGACATCTTGAAAAAGACGCAGTCACACCCGTGTTGGTCTTTTTGTGAGGAAACGCTCTTTTAGAGAGTGCTGAAGCACCCAGGGAAACCGCGGCAACACACAGGGGATAGTGCAGCCTGTGTTTGCTCTCAAAGAATGGAACGCCCACCGATACCAACAGATTGCTGTGATAACAGCAGTTTGTTCCTTCTTGCAGCTTGAGTTCGCGGTCCCGCTGGAGAGTGCCGTCACACCAACACACGATCCTCTTCGTTCTCTGATACTTTTCGCTGATATCTCAGGAAAGCAGTCTGTACTTCAAAACGCCGGTTCGGCTCCCAAGTGAATGACGTCAGTGCGTTGCTCTCGCTTCCTGTTTATACCCGCGGCGCGGGGCGGAGCGCGAGGCGGAGCGCGAGATGCAAATCTCGCACGCCAATTGTTCATTGGCCTGTTCTTAAGTTCTCGAAGCTGATAGGGGCTCTCTGAAGTGATCCCAATTCGTCGGTATTACCGACGTACGTCGTAGTGACCGACTGAAAGGGAACACACACACACACACACACACACTCAGTATATGCACAACATTTATTTGACAATAACATTTATTTCATAATGAGATTTCCCCCTCATTTTCAATTGTTTTACTTCAATGAAGGGTTCGAAGTCCATTGTCATCTTTTATCAGCTCACATATCAAAGGATATATCATATAAAGAACAACACAGATCATGTTGAGGGGACAAGAATATAAAACAACCATAGGAAATTAGAGATTTAACTCATATTGATTGCGAGGGGTGGAAAAGATATGATGGAACGAGGACTGACATGGCACGTGGTGTCGTTTACGCGCTGAGAGCAAGGATGAATGATATCCGCGGACCAGGACCCACGCTGGGAGAAACTATCAGCCAAATGGAGCTGTCTGCCACAAACCATCATTTTGAAGAAAGAAGCATTTGCTTAACATATTACTACAGCTACTGGTGGTGCAACTTACAGCCGTCAAAAAAATAAAAAAGAGACAGGGGGTTACAAAATTACATATTGGTGTCTGTTATAGAGAGGATGCGTTGAATATATGCAGAGTGCTGTGGAAATGATGTGCATGTGTAAAGTGAATATGTAAAGTAGGGTTTCTAAGTAGGGTTTGCGATGAATATCACATTTCTTTTTCTCTATAAACACACGCACACATACACATGCGCACACACAGATACACCTGCTGCTGTTATTGTATTTCATACTCTGTGTGTCAGTGTCAATGTTGTTTGGGAGGGCTGTGATGAATTCTGTCGCTTAATGGATGCCGGGTCGCGTTTATAGGAAAGACCTGTCAGAGCATTTGCTTTAGAGTGGGGGTGGACATGTGGCGAAGTCTGGTTGTGGATCACCTGACGGATGTTTTGACTGCACAATCAAGCCTGGCAGGAGAGCGGACAAGAAGAGACAAGAGAGTCAGTAAAAAAAAAAAAAAAAAAGATACAGTTCAATTATCACACCATGACCTTTAGCAGCGCATGTTGTCACACTATATGCAGTAGGTTGTCACCACAGGAACTGTTAAATATGCTTTTTTAGCTAAATGTAAATAGTAAATTTTTTATTAATCCTAAAATGATATATGATATATTTTAAGGTAACAATTTCAAAAGCTTTATTTTTTTATTTTTTTTATATTTATTCTTTAGCCTCCCTAAATCTAATTTATGCTCATGCTACTTGCATTTCCATGTCCGGCTGTCCGTCCTCTATTTCTTTGTCTTTTTTCTACTTATTCTGAGCTTTTAATTCACTCATTTGAGGGATAAAAGAATGTGTCAGGCTTATTATTTTTGAAAGACAGAAACAAATTCTACCAGTTATGTGAACACCAGTGTTATTTTAGTATCATATATACGTTTTGGTAATTTTATTACGCTCTTCTGCCATTTTGTATTAGTTATTTTGGTTTCACTTCATTTTAAGGTGCTCTTGTTACAGTGTAATTGTACAATTACGTACTGAATAATATTAATTAGCATGTACTTACAATATGTGACCCATGCTGGTAAAATGAGCTGCAATGATTTATCATTCTGTTTTAAAAAAAACTTCAAAATAATGTATGATTTGTTGGAATCAGACAAAAATAATGAATGAGCTACACCTGTTTGAAGTCGATAGAGTCAGCAGAGTCAATTTTGAGAAAAATCGAGTTAGTGTTTTCTGAAGGTTCCAAAACAAAATCACCTAGCAACCATACCTTAAAATCCCTGGTAATAACTTAATGAAATAGACTGGTCAATAACCTATATATTAAGACTTACTCTACCCCACGGGTCTAATATAATGTTACACATCAGATGTTTCCCTAACAGTTAACACATTTCAATAATTCAGACTCATGCCATCGACAATTTGTTATGAACATTCACAAAGTTGGAATGCTGCGCTTTAAAACGATACCAAACTTGTGCTGAGGGGAAGCGCCAGTCGTCGAGAAGCAAGCAAAGGGAAAACAGCATTTTTCATGGACAAAGGAAAGGTACTCCTCTAAGAAAACGTACAAATAAAAATACTTTCAGATGTTTACTTGATATTTGAAGCATTAGGATTGCTAGATGAGGGCTTAATGAACTTATTTTTGTGAAACCCTCAAATTCGACACTTTAAATTTAGTTAAGGGTCTAATTCTCACTTTTGACTACAACGTTTGCCTCAATATACTCCTAATTACTGCTTATTAATAGTGAGCAAGGTAGTTGTTAAGTTTAGGTATTGGGTATGGATGTAAAATATGGTCATGCAGAATTAATATGTGCTTTATAAGTACTAATAAACAGCAAATATCCTAGTAATATGCACCCAAAACTAAAGTGTTACCTTTCTTGTTATTACTAGAGGAAGCACATTTAGCGGGTTCGTGGACAAACGCCCATTTAAATAAATTGCAATTGGACGCATAGCTACTCGAAGAGGCTGTAGGGTGAATTTGGATAAGTGTAAATATTTAGTTTTTTTTAAACATTTATATGTACTTTTATTTTTAGTAATTTTATACATCAACTAATTCAATCAAGACAACTCAAGGAATAATTCACTAAAAAAAAGTAAATTCTGTCAAATTCTGTTCATCCTCATGTCGTTCCAAACTCAAAATTGTCATTTTTGGGTGAACTAACCCTTTAATGGATATGACAATGTTAATGTAGCCTATTCCGTCTAGATCTGCTACACACGCTGCTGCAGCACAATTATGGACTTGCTACTGCCAATAGATACACAAAGTCACTGATGTGAACATATAAGATATGCTGCTGCTGCATGAATAGGCATATATAAGTCCTGTAGCAGATCTGGACAGGTGGAGCTGGGGGAGGTGGAGGGCTTCAGAGGTACTCTGAAAGTGCGTTGAGGGACCAGCTTACCGCAGACACTGAACCACAGTATATAAATGTTGAGCAAGCAATCTCATTGGCTGCACAATAAGAAGACAATCAGCTTGTTCCATGTAGTAAATAATGTGATTGCAATAGCAAAAGAGGTATGTATTTAATTTAAACTTACAAAAGTTACATACAGAGGTAATCATTCCTCATTGTCACACAGCCTATTTTATTAAGTTAGGAGATGAAAGCTCTAGCGTAAAGTTCTGCCAGGAAGATTCAATGTTACCTCACTTATCACATCCAGACCTATCCAATCATGTCCTAATCATTAGAGTATAAAAGATGGTCACTTACACACACATGTCTGAGTTCACAGATGCTGAAGCCAACATTTACCTCCATCCTCCCCACCACTACCAGGATGGTCCCCACCTATCCCTCCCAGGGGGTCGGCTGTGCCCCTGCCTTCATCTTCAGGCAGGAAATGCAGAGTCCGTTACCCTCGAGACGGGAGCTACGGACGGGGCCTACGCCAAAGAAACTCTAAATATAATACTTGCTGGTCTGTTAATTAATGTGTTACTTCATTGTACTCATCTGGCTTCCCGAGTCTTTCTGGTAGAACTATAAATACTATTAAAGTGTGAGATTTTAACCAGGTCCGTCAAACCAGAGGTGCTGTGCGTCACATGTATGTTCAGTCTAGTTCAGTTCTGTCTTGTCTGTATTAGTTCTCGTTAGTCACTATGGTTCTAATTAGTTAAGTCTTGTCAGTTTCTGTTTAGTGTCCTCATTTCCCATGTGTATTTATACTCCCTGTTCTGTTCAGTCCAGGTCGGTTATTGTGAGCATGTCCTGAACCTTCTATGTTTGTTATTTGGATTAAATACTTTGTTATCATCTTCTTTGTTGTGTACTTTCTACAGCCCCCAACGCATTACAGAATAACCGACCCACAAATGCGCGAAAGAAGGGCGATGGACTCACCAGCATTGCGTCTTCTCCTCCTCTTAGAGAATAGGCCATATCTAGGGTACCTGGACTGGATGCCCCATAACTGCGGCCTCTCTTCCCCATCCAGCGAGCCCGAGGCGCCCACCAAGGTTGTTCCAGAGCCGGAAAACTTCAGAGTCCCGGAGTCGCCGCAAATGAGGAAGTCCATCTCAGAGCCAGGAGCAGACTGTGACAATCTCAGAGCCAGGAGCAGACTGTGACCTGATGGATCTGTGGTCCACGGATCCAATTCCCATCCAAGTCCCCACCCTCGAATCCTCGTCTTCTTCACCGGTCCCGTCTGGATATTTGGTTGCTCTGGTCCCGTCGGGAGATCTTCTTCCTGTATCCCTGCCTGACTTCCTGATCCCGTCTCCATCGTTGGTCACGGTGTTGTCCTGCTCCTCGGCTTTGCCCCCGCCTCTCACTCCGTGCAGATCATCCACTTCATCTCGGGCTTCCCTTCCACCAGCTCGGCATGAGGCCGAGTTGGGCCTACAGGCCCATATCTCCAATTCGGCCGGTCAGCGCCATGGCTTACTGCTCCCTCATCGCTGGGCTCCCTCATCACTCTGGCTTTCTGGATTCTGGCTGCGCCTACACCCTGCACCCCTATGCCGTCATCGGGCTCCTTCCTTCATCCGACCTCCCCGTCAGCCTTGCTAGCCACATCATTGTCCCGGTCATCCGAGTCCCCGTCGCCGCCTCAGTCCTGAGAGCCAGCAGCTTAGCCCCAGGCTTCCAGGCCTGCGATGTCGCCCTGATTAATCAACCGCTCCGTTCCTCTGGTTCCTCCACTGGCCATGATTCTGCCTCCGCCAATTGGTCCCAGGGTTCTGCCCGCCCCTGCAGCCAGGACTCAGACCTGGATCCACCCACCGTCAGCACCACCATGCTACCTGTGCCTGCCTACCCCAGGCTTCTGTCCATCACCAGCTCCACGCCCTCCACCGAAGCCTCCGCCCTTACGCATTACACTGTGTACACCTCTGGTTGCCATAGACAACGTCCAACTGATCTAGAGCTTCATGACTAAACTAGATATTTTGGTAACACTTCTTTTGTCAATAAAATCTCATTCGTTCACAATTAAGAAATGCATTAACTAACAATGAGCAATATACTATTTAACACATTTATTAATTGTTGTTAGTGTTACTAAAAATACAATTGTTCATTGTTCATGTTAGTCCACAGTGCATTACTTAATGTTAACAAATACAACTTTTGTTTTTAAAAATGTATTAGTAAATGTTGAAATTAACATGGACAATTAATGGATGCTTTAGAAGTATTGTTCATTGTTAGTTCATGTTAAGTAATGTAGTTAACTATTGTTAACAAATAAAACCGTATAGAAAAGTGTTACCGATATTTCGGTTAGTTGCGAGGCAACATTTCAAATTTTTGCCTATGTTTTTTTTGGTGGTTTAAGTGGTCTGAAACTTAAGTTACATAAACATAAGTTTCATATACGTTGCCCCGTTCTATATAGAATCAATATGGGTAGTATGAATGAAAATTCAGATGTACTACATGCCATGTTGTCACTGTCATGTGTCCTACCAGCATCAGTTGCATGGCCATTTTTTTTCGAATACATACTACTCTTTTGGCAGACTTTTCTTTGCATACTATATAGAATGGAAATAGGCATATTCGGATGCAGCGCGTGTGTTTCCCATGTTTCATGTCAGGTCTTGTCTATTTGTTTTTAGTAAGTGAGCTTAGTTATATTTTTCATGTTTACCATGGTTTCCATATTTTTCTGTTACTCTTGTTATTGTATAGTTTAATGAGCATCTGCATTTGAATGCTGCTCTCTCATGTTGCTGAGTTCTCCTTTCATACATAAATTATAAAACAGTAAAAGCACGTCGACTTTTCAGCATTGCCAAAAGCTGTGAAATAGAGGGCATTAGTGTAAACTAAAATACTGCAAATCCATTTAGTTGGTAAACTGTCAATTATTAATTTATTTACTGTACATTGTAGAGTACATTTCATGTTCTCTTACATTTTGTATTGCATTTATTGTGTATATTCTGTGCTTTATGTCTGTTGCAATTTCCTCCTGGGGATGAATAAATCCTATTTTATCTTGTCCTGTCCTATCCTGACATGTTTATTACTAGCTATATGAATAATTATAGAGATAATGCAAGAACATATATTTTGTCCCCCTAAGTATGTGCAACAGCAACATGCTAGCAATACACTGGTCAAGCACTGACAACCTATGCCAATGACATGTTTTTTTGCTTTAACAAAAAAAAAGATCACTGCCAGTTAAATATTTCTCAGGTCAGCTTTTAAAACACAAGCAAGTGTGGGTTTATGTATAGCAGAGTCACATTTCCATCCTCTTTTTTTAAGGCAAAGATGTCACAAGCATCACTGTGAATGAAGCCAAGTTAGACTGATTTTTAATTAACTGCATTTCACCTGTGCAAAGGAGGTTGGCACCGAAGATGCTAATCTAACAGCCTCCCTTTCCAGATCTTCATTTACTTCCTTTCTTTGATCTCTGTTATGACCCAAACCGAAATTGTGGTGAAAAGACAGGTGCCGATAGGTGCGACTGAAAATGCTTAAACTCTTTTGATTCATGGCAACATTTACATATTTGTTTCTCAATGAACTCTATTCAACTTTTGTTCATCAAGCCCAAAATCTGAGTACTTCACATGATTTCACCCACATCACAGAGTGGCGTTTTTCTCATGAAAACAAAACACACATACAATGTACAAAATGGGCAAATTTTCTATCCTGGTCTCATTTTTGTGAATCGTTGATATTGTCATGCAGCAGTCATGTTCAGAGGTGATCAATAGAGTACTCGAAAGCAGCCATTTGGAAGACGAGCTTGTTTCCTCTGCAAACACGGGCTAAGCGAAATGAATACCAATCTACGTGGTTGTTTATACATACACCTAAAAGCAGTAATCTGAGTCTCTATCCCCGTGTTGGAACTTTCTGGAATGCTAAAAGAAATGAAGAAGCAATGGCAGATAGCATTCATTTAACACAGACAAGGAGCAGAAATGTAATTAGAGATGATATTCATGGAATGGAAGGAGGAAACGATCATATTTCCTTATTACTGGATGCCTCAAAGCAGTCAATTTAAAGATGAGTAATGAACACGCTATGTCAGTATGCAAAAACTCTGGAACGCTTTGAGAAGAGTGATTTATCAACTAGTTAGTTAGGTATACATATATAACTTTGTTTGGTAAAAGACAGGCAGAAGAAAGTGAAACTTGAAGAGTAATTTGCTTAACTTTGAAAAAAAAAGTTATTAAACCCATTAATTTGGTGGTACTAAGCATCATTAAAGGGTACATAAAACACACAGTTTCTGCCAGCCTCATGTTAATCTTGAGTACCATTAGAGTAGTATTGCATCCTTCATATCTCCGAAGAGGCTTTTGTTTTATCATATTTATATAAGACAGATACGCTTTCCGAAAACAGTCGAGCCAGGGTCAGCGTGCAGTGGGCGGAGCTAAGGAGTCACGGGCACACACACACACACACAGACACGCATTATCCCTGGATAACTTTTGATCCACTATACGTTCGTGTTGTATACATTATATGCACCTACGCGCCGATTGTCAGACATTTGATGCAGTTTTACTTCTGACTCATGACCAGGATCTTTTATCGCTGGGACCCCTCCATGTTTCAGTTTCAAACAATCTGCAAACACAGTGTCGAACTGGGTCTTGTTTTATAAAACATTCGTCACAGAAATGCCGGGAACAAACAAACACACTTGCACATCTCTGTTGCTGCTCCGGAAAAACAAACTGCATTCACTGTTCCCTTAACACTGGATTATTTGGGAAGTTGAACGAGGTTAGCTTTCCCTCACAACCAAAAAGAAAACGACTTATTTAGTGACATTGTTGATTTTGTGGTCTAAAAACATAATAATAGCACTGCAGACTCATTTTTTTAAATTTAGCATGAAAATTCAACTCTTTAACAGTGTAGATAAACCAAAATGCATTCAATAACATTAGACATCCCCTTTAAAGGTAAAAACAAATACAACTTTTGTTTTTAAAAATGTATTAGTAAATGTTGAAATTAACATGGACAATTAATGAATGCTTTAGAAGTATTGTTCCTTGTTAGTTCATGTTAAGTAATGTAGTTAAGTATTGTTAACAAATAAAACCTTATAGAAAAGTGTTACCGATATTTCAGTTAGTTGCGAGGCAACATTTCAAATTTTTGCCTGTTTTTTTGGTGGTTTAAGTGGTCTGAAACTTACGTTGCCCCGTTCTATATAGAATCAATATGGGTAGTATGAATGAAAATTCAGATGTACTACATGCCATGTTGTCACTGTCATGTGTCCTACCAGCATCAGTTGCATCGCTTCACTGCCATTTACAACTCCTCTCCATGGCTACATGGCCATTTTTTTCCGAATACATACTACTCTTTTGGCAGACTTTTCTTTGCATACTATATAGAATGGAAATAGGCATATTCGGATGCAGCACGTGTGTTTCCCATGTTCCATGTCAGGTCTTGTCTATTTGTTTTTAGTAAGTGAGCTTAGTTCTATTTTTCATGTTTACCATGGTTTCCATATTTTTCTGTTACTCTTGTTATTGTATAGTTTAATGAGCATCTGCATTTGAATGCTGCTCTCTCATGTTGCTGAGTTCTCCTTTCATACATAAATTATAAAACAGTAAAAGCACGTCGACTTTTCAGCATTGCCAAAAGCTGTGAAATAGAGGGCATTAGTGTAAACTAAAATACTGCAAATCCATTTAGTTGGTAAACTGTCAATTATTAATTTATTTACTGTACATTGCAGTCAATAACATTAGACATCCCCTTTAAAGGTAGGGCAGACAATTTTCACAGAGGCTGGCAATAGCAATATCAGAGCGTCTCCAAAACCACACCTCTTTCAAAACACATGAACGTGTAGAGCAGGGAGTAAACAAAAGCATCACGGGAGACTGCGTTAATCTATCTCATGTCTCAAATAACATTACAATAATAATGAATACAAACAACTTAAAGAGCACTAACACCTGACTGATGCAGATTCATTTCGGCGTTGTTAGTGTTGCAATTGGAACGCATAAATTCGAGTCATGAACCCCTCCGAGTATAGGCTACAGGTCAGGGGTTCCCATCTCTTAAAAATTACAATTGTTATGACGCGAACGCAGCATAAGCTCATTGTTTTGGTTCACGAGGAACTGTAAAAGGTGGCTGGTGTTTTGACAGGCAGGTAGGACATTCTATCGTTGTCCTCGGAATGCATATATGGCAAGCGCGGCCGAGAGTCATGAGAATGGCACGAGGCCAGTGGCGTGATTGATAATGAGTGCCACCTGCGCACCGCAACGACAGTGAAGGATGAGAGAGCTCTAGGACCAGGCCTGGACTATTTATGTTATGTTTTGGTTATGTGTGTGCGTGTTACACCTGCCTGTTTTCCCCCTGCTGGCCCTGCTAAACAGTGCAGACGTTAGTTGGGCAACAGGTGCTTTCAATTCATAATTAACCCTCTGATATGGCGTTATTATAAAGACCCATGTGCCTTCGAGTGAGCAGGCGGAGTAGAACGCAGTCTCGTGGGTACCCCTGGCCTGAGAGGGGCGATGGGGGTATGTGGCAAGCAGAACAAGGCCGAATGCCACAAGAACAGGGCGAGGCCAGTGGTGTGATTGATAACGAGCGCCACCTGCACACCGCATGGGTCTCAAGTTTCTCATGGAGGAGCTTCGAAAGCATAAAAGGAGCGACAGCAGTTGCTACGTTTGCATGCAAATAATCTATTAGTAATCGGATTGGTGGCTCAGACTGAAAAGCCTTCATGTAAACACCTTTTTCGATCTGACTGAGCTCGATACGAATTAAATTTCAATCGGATTTGTAAAATACTGTGTACGACTTCCATAAACACCACATCCGTAGGGGCTGCCATTGTTGTTTCGTGGGCAATGTGACGTCAGAGCTCGTAACTGGGAGTACATCGATCTAGTACGAGTTCACAGGTGGTAAGTCAAAGGTTTGACTGCCGTTCCAGTGCACTTTCATGGGTAGAAGGTTGGAAAAACAGTGGTTATGGGTTGCCTGGAACACGCCATTAGATACACTATATTGCCAAAAGTATTGGGACACCCCTCCAAATCATTGAATTCAGTTGTTCCAATCACTTCCATGACCACAGTTGTATGAAATCAAGCACTAGGCATGAAGACGCTTCTACAAACATTTGTGAAAGAATGGGTTGCCACCTGTGCAATGAGTCCATTCGTGAAATTTACTCACTACTAAATATTCCACGGTCAACTGTTAGTGGTATTATAACAAAGTGGAAGCAATTGGGAACAACAGTAACTCAGCCACGAAGTGGTAGGCCACGTAAAAGTCAAAAGTCAATAGCTACAGAAGCTTCATGTGGCCTTCAGATTAGCTCAAGAACAGTGTGTAGAGAGCTTCATGGAATGGGTTTCCATGGCCGAGCAGCTCATCCAAGCCTTTCATCACTAAGTGCAATGCAAAGCATGGGATGCAGTGGGGTAAAGCACGCCACGACTGGACTCTACAGCAGTGGAAACGTGTTCTCTGGAGTAACTCATCACACTTCTCTTGACCCCTTAGATCCAGTGAAAGGAACTCCTATTGCTTCAGCATACCAAGACATTTTGGACAATTTCATGCTCCCAACTTTGTGGGAACAGTTTGGGGATGGCCCCTTTCTGTTCCAACATGACTGCGCACCAGTGCACAAAGCAAGATCCATAAAGACATGGATGAGCGAGTTTGGTGTGGAGGAACTTGACTGGCCTGCCCAGAGTCCTGACCTCAACCCGATAGAACACCTTTGGGATGAATTAGAGCGGAGACTGTGAGCCAGGCCTTCTCTTTCTCGTCCAATATCAGTGCCTGCGCTTCTAGAAGAATGGTCAAAAATTCCCGTGAACACACTCCTAAATCTTGTGGAAAGCCTTCCCAAAAGAGTTGAAGCTTTTTTGCACGGTATTTTGATATCAGAACGTATATAATCAGATGCCTTTCATAATAAGTTTTCCAGGGAAATTGCACAATACCGGGGTTATTTTCAACTGTTTTGTGTCCTAGATGTTCAAGCAGCAAAAAACAGCTATATTTTCCCCACAGACACAATAGGCTCTTTCTTTAATGGACAGCTTTTGTTTCCATAGTAACCCTAGCACATTTATTAAAAGCAATGTTTTGAAATGCATGTGAGGCTGTGTCGCTGGTCCTTGTAAATGGAATTCTGTATACCTTGTGTTTTTTAGCTGGCCACGTCTCTGACGTACAGCAGCGTTATCACACAAGCTCTTGGTGAATGCTGTGTGCTTATCAGTAAAACATGAAGAGGATTTTAAGATTCTGATACTTACACCTTTTCCTGATTTCAAAAAGTGCTATTGGCTAACCATTTGGTCTTATACTCTCTGTTGCTTTCAATTTTAATGCCATGAGGCCAAAATATCTAATGGCTTTAAAAGTTAATGCAGCTAAGTAAGAAAAAAGAAAAGAAAAGAAAAGTATATTTGTTTTTCTCGCTTGCCCTGATCTCTGTTTGTGCACTTTTACTCTCCCGAGGAAAACAAAACCTTCAAAGAGATGCTGGTTAGAAAAGTTTGACTCAAAATCATATTTCTCAGAGGTTGCTCTTGTAATAATAATAATAATTATTATTTTTTTAAGATTTTTTATGTTTCGCTTATCAGCTTCATCACAGATGTTAGTCATGAAAAATTCTTAGGGAAAACAAAAAGTTAATGAGCATTCTTAATCAGGTTATACTTAATAAACTGACAATGTAAATGTGTTAATCTGTTTTGCTTTATCGGAGCAAGGTCATAAATAGCTATTTCGCATTGTAATGACAGCCTAGGTTTTGTCGGTTTATTCAAGTGTGCATGTATTATGTGTCTTATTGCCGATTTAAGAAAATCCAGACTAAGTAAGCATTTATTGAACATTAAATCTCACGTAACAAATGAAATACTCTGAGTCAGATACACAAATGATTAGTTTCTGATGTCACTATCAGGGAATAACCTTATTTTTAAATAACGTCTTGTAAATATGGTATATTTGCATTGCTGAGTTATTAGTTTGCATGTAAACTGGGACAAGAAGTGAATTCAATATGTAGATTTTTGGGAGTTATCAGCATATCAGCATATCACCAGCAGGGTGGATTATTGTAATGGTCTTCTCACTGGCCTTCCCAAAAAAGACCATTAGAAAGCTACAGCTCATACAGAACGCTGCTGCCAGGATCCTGACCAGAACCAGAAAATATGACCATATCACACCAGTCCTCAGGTCTTTACACTGGCTTCCAGTTACATTTAGGATCGATTTTAAAGTACTATTACTTGTATATAAATCACTAAATGACCTAGGACCTCAATACATTGCAGATATGCTGATTAAATACAAACCCAACAGATCACTCAGATCATCAGGATCAAGTCAATTAGAAATACCAAGGGTTCACTCAAAGCAAGGAGAGTCTACGTTTAGCTATTATGCCAGCCGTAGCTGGAACCAGCTTCCTGAACAGATCAGATGTGTTCCAACAGTAGCCACTTTCAAATCCAGACTCAAAACACATCTGTTCAGCTGTGCATTTACTGAATGAGCACTGTGCCACTGTACGTCAGACTGATTGCACCTTATCTTATGCATTTACTCAATGAGCTCTGTGCTTTGTCCGAACTGCTTGCACTTTAATTATGTTTCATTTTAACCCTGTTTTATTTTTAGTTTTTAATTATACTTTTTTTTTTTTTTTTTATTTCCTTTTAATTTCCTTTTAATTCCTATTATAACTATTATACTATACATATTTTTATTTTATTCACTTATAACTATTTTAACTTCATTTCTGTGTAAAGCACTTTGAATTGCCACTGTGTATGAAATGTGCTATACAAATAAACTTGCCTTGCCTTGCCTTGCCTATCAGTGTGAATGTAAACGTGCTCATTAAGTAAATAGTTGTTGACTTACAGGACGACAAATGTTAGAGGTATTATTGAAATCTTTTGCTTTTGATTGCAAATTGTATCTGTCAACAACAAATCGTTGCCTTGTACCTGTACTTGTGTAATGACAATAAAGTTGAATCTAATCTAATCTAATCTAAAATATCTGAGCAAGATTCTGAAACTAGGAGACTGAGTTCACTGGTCTTTTAGAAGAAAAATATATAAATCAAAAGACTTTCCCCCCAATGGGGGAGCTTGATATTTCTTGAAGAATATTTCTCAAACCCTCAGCTCCAAATCTGATTCGTTGAGAATTTCTGTGACTGCACACTGACTTCATGTTGACGTTTAATTTACCTTTTTTGCAGATTTTCACACAAGACCGGCATTCTGCACTTCACATTCTACAAGTCGACTGTCTACCTTATGTCAATCGATCCAATCACACACACACACACACACACACACACACACACACACACACACACACACACACACACACACACACACACACACACACACACACACACACACACACACACACAAATACACACTCATTCTGTTGGTCTCTCCCCTCTCTTTTTCCCCAGAGTAATCTATTTTTGTCATGGCTGGACGATCAGACCCAACTTTCTCATTTAGAAGTGTATGCAGGCTGCCTCCCAGATGGACAGCCATGGAGCGCAGCGACAGGAACCACTGCTGTTTTTTAGAGACGGGGCTATGTGCTACCACAGGCAAAGAATATTTTTAGACAAGAACACCACTATAGGGCACAATATGCTAGTGCTAAGTAGCAAGTGCTAAGTACCGTTAAAGGAATAGTTCACTCAAATCTGAACATTCTGAACATCTGAACATATATATATATATATATATATATATATATATATATATATATATATATATATATATATATATATATATATATATATATATATATATATATATATATATATATATATATATATATATATATATATATATATATATATATATATTTATACACCGATCAGGCATAACATTATAACCACTGACAAGTGAAGTGAAAAACACTGATTATCTCTTCATCACGGCTCCGGTTATATATTAGGCAGCAAGTGAACATTTTTAACATTTTGTTAGAAGCAGCAAAAATTTGCAAGTGTAAGGATTTGAGTGAGTTTGACAAGGGCCAAATTGGGATGGCTAGACGACTGGGTCAGAGCATCTCTAAAACTGCAGCTCTTATGGTGTGTTCCCGGTCTGCAGTGGTCAGTATCTGTCAAATATTCTTCAAGGAAGGAACAGTGGTGAACCGGGGACATGGGTGGCCAAGGCGCACTGATGCACGTGGAGAGCGAAGGCTGGCCCGTGTGGTCCGATCAAACAGACGAGCTACCGTAGCTCAAATTGCTCAAGAAGTTAATGCTGGTTCTGATAGAACGGTGTCAGAATACACAGTGCATCTCAGTTTATTGCGTATGGGGCTGCTGACATGCTGACTCGTCCACCGCCGAAAGCATGTGAGCATCAGAACTGAACCATGGAGCAATGGAAGAAAGTGGCCTTGTCTGATGAATCACTTTTTCTTTTACATCTCCTGGATGGCCAGGTGCGTGTGTGGCGCTTACCTGGGGAACACATGGCACCAGGATGCACTATGGGAAGAAGGCAAGAAGGCAGTGTGATGCTTTGGGCAATGTTCTGGGAAGCCTTGCCTCCTGCCATCCACGTGGATGGTACTTTGACACGTACCACCTATTGTTGCAGACCATGTACACCCTTTCATGGAAACGGTATTCCCTGGCGGCTGTGGCTCTTTCAGCAGGATAATGCGCCTGCCACAAAGCAAAAATGGTTCAG
This sequence comes from Gobio gobio, assembly GCF_949357685.1. Lineage (NCBI taxonomy): Eukaryota > Metazoa > Chordata > Actinopteri > Cypriniformes > Gobionidae > Gobio > Gobio gobio. Next base: position 8,740,876 of record NC_137112.1, on the reverse strand, counting down.
GAATGGTTTGAGGAGCGCAACAGCGAGTTTGATGTGTTGACTTGACTTCCAAATTCCCCAGATCTCAAACCAACCGAGCATCTGTGGGATATTCTGAACTAACAAGTCCGATTCATGGAGGCCCCACCTCGCAACTTAACATCTTGGTGCCAGATACCACAGCTCACCTTCAGGGGTCTAGTGGAGTCCATGCCTCGACGGCTCAGGGCTGTTTTGGCAGCAAAAGGGGGACCAACACAATATAAGGAAGGTGGTCATAATGTGTGTGTACAGAACGGTACAAATGCAATCTTTAACAGTGAACATAAGGCTTGTTTTTCACGCGGAACATACTTCAGTCCGAGTTCCCACACAAACATATTAAGTATTCTGTCCAATTTATCACAAAATTCAAACGATAAATGCCGTTTTGACGCATTTAATTTGACGTGACAGATCACTATGTGCACGTCAGTTCAAACGGTTCAAGCAATCATTTCTTCCTACTCAAATAATAAACATGAATCAAAATCTGAAGGTATGTTGAGGATACATTACAACTTACTGAAACGTATCATATGTTGTGTAACCACTCCATCAGCATTTCAACGGTGGAAAGACGTCAATAAAACAGATTGTAAACAATGTCACTTAGCATCACATTTACCTCAGGAGTCATTCAGTGTCCACAGCTGTGAGTTCACTAGAGAAATCAACTCTTTCGCTAAATATATGCACTATATTAGCCTATATATTCATTATATTCTACTTAACCTGTTAGTGTTGTCGTGATTATTTAATATATGTTTAAATAAATCTGTCATGAAACAGCCAGTGTGTATAAATGATTATATTTCAACAACGAATTGGAGAGAAAAAAAACACAATTTATAATTCGATTTAGAAGTTAGGCCAATGCAAAAACTGTGTAATGTGAAGTTTACATGTTTGCATACAATGTTATTTTAGTGTTGATTATTATATCTAAAAATACTGAATTTCGTCTAATTTGGGCTCCGTTGTTATATTAGTAATGTGCAAGTAAGGGCTCCCTATATAGTATACAAATAAACATTTTAGTGTGAAATTACATTATATATTACAAGGACCATGACACTATATAAAACACTGAGCCGTTTCTCAAAACATCTTCCTTTATGTTTTTCAGAGAAACGAAACTCATAGACGTTTGGAACAACATGAGGGTGAGTAAGTTATGAAAGATTTGTTTTGTTTTTTTCTGAACTATCCTACTGTGAGATTTATTTGTTCTTTGTATTTGAAATGAGGACATTTAGTTTCTTTTCTTGGGGGGTTGTTAACTAAATGTCCTCATTTCAAATAATACAATAATATGTATTATTACAAAATATTATTATTTTTGTAATATGTAAATGTATTAATTTGTTTTGCTATTCATGTGTGATGCAATGGTGATGTTATTAATATGTATGGGGAATCGACGTGCTGACATGCACAGTTATTGTTATATGTAAAAAAAAAATGGACATGTGCAAAGAAAGTGAGAGAGAGCACAGGTGAAATGAGTTGGACACGATATGAGCTCTGAAAAATAAATTAAGTGGGACTCATTTACAAGAGACTGCAGCTTACTCTGGTGTTCCACAGCCCCTCTTACACTACTAAGGAATTCTCAGGAATTTCATTATTTTGATAAAAAATACATGAAAAATTAATTGTTTAAAATATGGACAATCTTGTATGTATCAATTGCAAATCTGTAAAAAAGTAATTGACCCATATTTCTACATTGACTTCTGAATTCCTAAATTGTTTTGTCTCTATGATAGTTTGATTCAGTGTGTGATTTGAGTCAAGCACCAACAAAAATTAGCCATTAATATGCTTTTATGGTGCTTCTAACAGACTAGTTTTCATGGAGGACGTTTTTGAGAGAAATTTGTGTTTCATGAGCTTAATTTGTGTTCTTAATCCTGTCCAAATCTGCCATGTCTGTGTTTTTCTCACACAACCTCAGTAAAAATTCCAGAGCAAATTACCTACTATTTTTCGGCAAACTCAACGGTAACTATATCATATGACAATAGCTGCCTAACAATTGTTAAAACATTTCTACTTTGGTCTTCCACAGAGAAAATAACAGCAGGGTTTGGAACAGCATGAGAGTGTGTACTGTAAATAATGACAGTTTTTCATTTGTGGGTGAACTATTTCTTTAAGGGTTCAGCGAGCCTCGTGGTTTACTGCAGAAATCATTTGCCTGAATGATCATTATTTTCAGAATCGTCATGTTGTCCCTTACACACTTTGGCAAATGCTATTCTACATCAACGCATTTAACAGCTGGACATTGTTCATTAAAGCTCAGATGCTGAGTTCTTCTGTGGTTTGCTCCTTCCGCTCAATGTTTCAGCTATGTTTTTAAATGATTTTACAAAGAGTGTTTAAGTGACTTGTAGCGTCACCTAAAGCAGATGGTCTAATCGCTTAGGGACCGTTTTAAGCTAAAAGTGAGAGACAGACGATTTATCTGTCATTCGGCAAGCTCCAGAGACACTGTTCGCACTTGCCAATTAAAAACTATTTACCCTCGTTTCTACATCGGGCTGTACTTACATTCGTACATCGGTCGACACGGCAGGAAAACGCGGTAAAATGTTCCCATCCTGAGGGCCCTAGAGAGAGCGGAAACAGCACGCGAGACGAGGTGATGTTTAGAAAGAACAAATTAACTCGCCTCTCAGTAAACACTTGGATGATTTGCGAGAATGCCTTGCTGCATTTACGGTCAGAGTTATTTGCTCGAACAAAATAAAACTGACAAGGCATATTACCTATGAGATCTGGAAATATTACAAGGCTATTTACAGATATGTACATACTATTTGTTCTACTCTGTTTTGGATTGCTCTTGAAGACATTGTATACAGATGTATGGTGTATACAGTCATTGATATAAGGTACATAATGAAATATAATAAATATTATAGTAAATAGATGCCTTTTTTCAAATTGGTTCAGCTTGTGTGCAAGCTATTTAAATTGTAGCCTTTCATCAACTGGGGCAAAAAGTGACCCCATATTTTGATACAAATTTTTTGATACTGTAAGGGTTATTCAGGCTGCAGGATTGCGGAATCTATGTAAACATTCATTCAAATATGCTATATTGTATGTAAACACAATCATGGCACAGTCACCCTCCACTGTACTAAAGGCGTGACACTTTACAGACAAATCTTGGCTTACAGGCCTTGATCACGATCAGCACTTTCAAAGGCAGAGGCTATTTACACTAAGTGCAAGTAGCATTAGTTTCTATTTACACTCAGTGAAAATAGCAGCATTTTCTTGTGCTGCGCTCACACCAAACACAAATAGAGGGTCAACATCATGTCTACCGCGTCTAGTTGGACGCTTGAACATTTTGAATCCATTCGTGCGTCCACAGTGATTTCAGGACTTTTCATTTTCATTAAAAATATATATTAAACATTAATAGCCACACAAATGTGGTTCAGGCAACTCCTACATTATCTTCACTGCATGTATATTTAAATATCCTTAAAAAATTAATTTATGAAACTTCTCTTTGCCCTCAGTCAAAACGATATGGCAAACATTTTTGAATATTTTCTTAGTTTTTATTGAAAATGTATTCCTTTCCGAACTAACATGTGATGGGAAAAGGAAGTAGAGCGAGCTCGGCAAAATTTTGGCATGCACCTTTAAGACTGTTGTCTTCTGATTCATCTTCCGTAATTTTGTCTTGCCCAACACGACGATAATGGGCAGAGTTAGTGTAAATAGACTCTGTAAAGTTCTTTTCAAATGGCCCTTGTGGTAAGAAAGAGAGGGTTGGAACAGGAAAGCAAAAGTCCTTTTCAAACATACAATAATGTGGAGTATATATTAATATTAAAGGGGTGGTAAAACACATTCTTTAGAAGGCTTGATTGTGTTTGTGGGGTGTACTGTAACATGTGTTCATGCTTCGTTTTTAAAAAAATTGCATTATTTTTCATATATTTTACCTTTATTCTTCACTGCTCTGTCCCTCCTTGTAAAAACGGGCTCAGATTGGTTAGCTGGCCCAGTGTGTTGTGATTCGCTAACCGCCTAGTGCACGTTTGTCGGAAACGTCATGACCCTTACCTTTACCGGTAGACTGTGCTTTGGTAGTATTAGAAACAATGGCGTCAATAAAACCATACCAATTTGAGCCCGAATCAGACCCAGACAATTTTAGTGAAGATGATCGAGCAGAACCTGTTCAACCGGTTCAGTCCTCAAGAATAAAAACTGCGGATCTATAGTGATCGCTACTGAATGGCACTGTTACTTTTGTATTTTTAGAACGATTATAGCCAACTATCTGTTGCAGGAACTATTAACCCAAAACGAACACTAAACATTGGCTTTACTATAGTAGCCAAATCAAACATAGAACCATGTTTAGCATGCCTGTAGATAAACAAGTATATAGATAAACAATACATAAAAGCTCTAATCAAAGAATAATTCACACTAATACCAAGTTCGCTGTTGAGATTTAAAAAAAAAGTTTGTAACATTAGGTGTTTGTCGGATAACGTTAAGTGTGAATGAGCATTTAACAAACTGGTTTGCGGAACAGCGTTGTCATCTGTTTACTTCCTTGCTACAATTGCGTACAATTAACAATATGAACTATTACAGGAAAACACATCGACGAAAAATAAATCATACTTACAGGTTGTGGCCCGTAAACAGCTTTTGTTTTTAAATCCATCTTTCAGGACAAGCCGTTGTGCGAATCCTTCATTGAACTCGCGGAAATTGTGGAAGCTTTCCTCCGTGAAATGTGCAGCAGGAGCCGTGCGCGCCCGTTGGCATTCACACTGGCAGCGTTTGTCTCGTGCAGCTGAACCGCGGCTCGTGTATTGCACAGACGAATATTGTCCATTATGTCACATTTTCCGGTCTTCTCCTCCGACCCCTGTCTGTCTCGTGCTTTGATTTATGATGGGCAGCATATATCTGCTGCAAATGCGACCTGTTCCCCTCTGTCTCATACACACATGCATATAACATGTTGTATGTTAAAACGCACTGCAACGCACCCCCGTCCCTAAGAAGGCTGAACAAAGTGGACCTGTAATCCGGATGAAAATAACAGCGTTTCGTCGGCATTGCGGCAACAACACTCCAGCCTACTAACTACACAACAACGCTCCCCCGCAGTAAAACAAAATGGCCTCACCCCCCTTATTTAATATTCTCGGAGGAGGGGTTTATGTAAATATTGGGGCTGGTGATGTCAGCAACCCTGGAGGAATGTCTAGTAGTCCCTACTGGCCGTTTGCTGTAGTCCTTAGAAATTGATTTCTTTAAAAGCAAATATCTCCCTTTGCTTTAAACTTTGAACGTTGTAACTTTGCAGATGTTGTTTATGCTCAAACAGCAAAATTACACACTAGCTAAAGTTAGAAAAGTGAAATCTTGGTTTACCACCCCTTTAATTGTATTTATCTAGATGTATTCACAAGTTCCACATGCAATAAAAAAAACTGTTTCATTGCTGACAAATGCGAGAATTCGGTTTTATACTGGATTGTAATGCACATTCATAATGCTCTTTTTGTTGTCTTATAAAGTATCTCATTACTATTTCAGTTTGAGAAACTGCTGCAAACTATTCAGTGTATGTGAACTGAACCGCAAACAGTTTCAGACTTGTTTGCAAACTCGCTTAACCAATTAGCTCAAAGAAGTAAATTATTCACAAATTGGGCATTACTAGTTCTGATTCGAAACAGCTACTCTGCTTAATTTGTGATGAATTAAATACTGTTTCCAGGTTGAAGTCTCTACTCTAAACAACAGTTCTCAACAGATGTTTATTAGCACTATTTATTTGTAGCACACATTTTAAGATAAGCTTTTAAAACTTACTTGCTCACGATGCCCCAGGAACCAATATTTTTACAATTCATAAAAAAATGAATCAAGGTCGGGCCAACTGAGATTTCTGTATGGAAATTAAAGGGATAGTCCACCCAAAAATGGGTCTCACCCTCAAGTTTTTTCAAACCTAATCTCAGCCTCAAACGTCACGCCCACAGACCATTGGCTAAACGTCAATGCATATGGGACACTTTTCTGGAAACACTTCAGGAGTTTGGAGTCGTCATCTGATTGGATAAATTCTGGATGTCCGCAAGACGCGTGTGTTGCGTTCTTTAACGGTCCGCCTGGAAACAAATGCCGTGACTCCAAACTCCCTTGTGGAAGAAGAACGCCGTCGTGTTTACACCTGTGATAATGAGCACTTACCAGGATCAACTAAACGCTGGATTTTTAAAAGTATGTGAAGTTTGCGGTTCCATTGTTGCAGTAAAATTGCACAACATTCTTGAATGAATAATTTATAGAGGCACGCTGTTATTGCAGGGACATCGACTTTACATTTTCACGCCCCTAAACATGACGTGGAACAAAACAAACTGTGATTGGTTGCGTTACGTCAGTCAAACGTCCTCTTAGACGGTCTTCGACCAATGAAAGCTGCGATGGAGTCCAGACCTTCTGCCATCGGACTAAAGGTCTGGCTACGCGAGACTATTCAAAACCTGCATACGTTTATTTGTTCTGCTGAACACAAAAAAGATATTTTGAAGAATATACTGTATGTAACCAAACAGTTGTGGGAACCATTGACTTCCATAACATGGTGGGGGAAAATATATTACCAGGTTGGTAAACAGTTATCTTCATTGTAAAACAATAGGGTTTCACTGGGGCTCATGTCCCAGTAAAATGGAATAGCAATACCCCTGCTTTAGATGGAAAAGGAACAATCATACATATTGGGCCCTATCTTGCACCCAGCGCAATTGACTTTGTACACCGACGCATGTGTCATTCCTATTTTGCACCCGCGCAAAGCGCGCTTTTCCCTCCACAGAAGCACGTCGCTAAACTAGTGAATGAACTTGCGCTCCCTGGGCGGTTCAGCGCAAAAAAGGAGGCGTGTTCCGGCGCAAACAATCCCTGGTGCTATTTTGCTGTTCCATTAAACAATTGCGCCACTGACCAGAAAAAACCTAGTCTAAAGTCAGTGGCGCATTGCGCGTTGTTCATTATGCTATTTTAAGGGCGCATGCTTGACCATAATGTATAGCGTGCACAACGCGCATACACTTTGCTCATGTAATCTACACAGATGCAACAGTTATTTTTGCAAATCATAAATTGTTACACTAAAAAAATATTAACACATGAGATGACGGAAATCATTGTGGTGTGCCACGAAGATGTGAAAAAATAGGCATAAATCTAGCTTACAAATTATTCAGGCTAATTGTACTAATAATTAAGGATAAGACCTGTTTGCCCAATAGTGGCAAGACATATATGTATATAAGGACGTCTGACAAATTGGTTTGTCCGTCAAGAACCAGGAAAAAAAATCGACTGTGCAATCACCTTTACCATAATGTACAACATTACAACTTCACTTCTCTGTCTTTCACTGCTCTTACAAGAACATCGGCTGTGAACCGCTCCTGGCGTGCGCCTGGTAAATACGCCATAATAATAGCAATCCATAATGGAACTTGCGCACCTGCTTTTAAAGGGAATGTTGGATGACGCTCGGATTGGTTTATTCACGTTACGCCCAAACCACACCTATGAATAATGAAGCTACTTCAGACCAACCCATTTTAGATTTGCGCCGGGCGCAAGAGCCATTTATCCCGCCGGGAAAATAGCAACAGCGCCGAGACCCGCCCACAAAGTTACTTGCGCTTCGCGCTTTGACACTTGCGTTTCAGATCGTTAAAATAGGGCCCATTGGGTATTTGTCAAGGGTGATGCCAACTTTTGTTTTGGCCTACAAAAATGCCACAGCACTCTACTTGAAACTATTTCAAAAGTAATCAAAAGTCTTTGAAATTTCAATGAACTCAAATTTCATGAGGGAGCTCTTTAAAAATCTCACCAACTCCAAACTTTTGAATGGGTAACTATACAAATAACCATTACAGTATACCATACGTAAATAGCATGTAAATAGCTGAAATTACAGATACTGTTAATATGTTCATTGCATGTTTTATTGTATATTTATACATTAAAAATAAATATGTGAACGTAAATACTAATGAGAATAGACTGGTTATATTGAGCTGTGGTGCTCATCAATGTGAGTTTCAATCCAGTTGTGGGTATCCATACAAATTTTTACTCTTATATTTTCAATTGTTTAATTTGTTCTATCATTATTTAAGCCATTTAAAGCTGTATCCTTTCCGAGCGTGAGGTGGTACTATCTGTTTGAAAACCTGCTTGAAAACAGTCATTATTCTTTGCACAGAAATGACACACTTGACAAATGAGAAATCCATAAAATATGCTGAGTTACCTCTAAGCAATACAGTTTTCCTCTGGGGTCTCTCACGACCCTTATTACCAAAAAACACCTCTTTGCATTTGTATGCATTTTTGTGATAGGTGAAACAAGGGATTGCAGATTTTCTTTTGGAAGAATTCCCCTCAGGATGGCTTGGAGTCAGGTGTATTGTTTATGAATTTCCATCTGTTCCTCTGACAGGTTTTGGGTTCACTTGTGAGACAAAGCCACCTGTTGTTTTCCTGATTGCAGCGAGCAGGAATCAGACACAGGTCGCCACGGTTGCCGGTCTGACAGCGGCGAGACCAAAAGCTATTGACACGCACCATTGGTGGAATAGTCCGATGTTCACTGGAACAATATTTTAGACAGATCATCACCTGTCTTATCCCCGACCTGCTAGCTGGGCCTCTAAGCTGTGTTATCTTTTTTGTCAATGCTCCTATTTGATGGTTGTCATCGATGTCCCGTTGGCTGCAGAGAGGTGCTGAGCGGCTGAGGACACGCATAACAAACCAGAGGCAAATCTGAGGAACGTGTTCATGCATGCCCTTGTGCTGTGGAACACGAGCGGAAACACAGATAAATAAATAAATTATTCAAAAGAAAGTTCACCCACTGTGAGCCTACATGGGAGGAAACTTCTGAGACGATCTGAGTCCAATCAATAAATGTACACTCATGAAAAGCTTCTAAATATGCACATAGTACCTACTGTGATGTTAATCAAATCAAATGAAAGCCTTCCATCGAGTTTAATTTGTAACACGTTTTAAATTATGAATTCCACGGGGTTATAATTGGGATAGCACTCTCTAAATTATGTTTTTTATAGACGCGGGGAATTGGCTAACGACCTCTCACCACTTGAATTCGAAATATGAATCATATGTTTTACAGCTCTCAACTGCCAAACTGATTATTCTCTAAACACCTTCTCAATTTATACATAGCAGGTCATTTGCTGCCAGTCATTCACTTTTGTACTTAAATTTTTTCTTCACTTTTAAATCACAATTAAAAATACTTTTTTACAGCATCATACCGTCTCTGGTAAGCGACTCTTTGCCTGAACACCTGAACACCAACTGTGTCAGGCTTTCTTCACATTATAATCACATTATGAACGTAATGCCTTCAAACAGATGACAGTTATTTTGACCTGTGAATCGTGTTGCCATGGCCTGGTTAGCATGTGTTCAAACCAGCAGGATCTCATTAGTAGGCTGTGTATTCATACATATTTATTTTAGATTATTTAACACATTTAAAACATTTTTATAAGATCACGTTGTAACAGTTTATTTCTGTTCGGTGTGATTTCTGTTGCTGTATTTCAAATGATGCCATCTCTTTAACCTCCTTTTTAAATTAAACGGAAATTCTGTCATAATTTAATTCATATATGATATATTTAATTTACATTCAATTCAATCATTCATTGCCATGGAACAAACATACCATTCAAACGTTTTGGGTCAATAGTGGGGTCACGAAGGTTTTTTTTTTTGTTTCCATAAAATATTAAGCAGCACAACTGTTTTCAACATTGATTATAGTAAGAAAAAATCACAATATTACTTTTTTTTTTGGTGTGGTTTTTTTGCTGTATTTTTGTTAAAATTATTACAGTCATGGTAAGCATGAGGGAGCTCTTTAAAAATGTTAAACTAATCTCACCAACTCCAAACTTTGAATGGGTAACTATACAAATAACCATTACAGTATACCATATGTAAATAGCATGTAAATAGCTGAAATGACAGATACTGTTAATATGTTCATTGCATGTTTTATTGAGCCTGATCACACAAAAATGCATATAAATAATAAGAGTGTGCAATGTCATGGGAATGTATATGCCAAAATTAGTTTTGGCGTGTATGGTGTATGGCAGTTTTTTGCATGCATATGATACGCACTTTATGGCGTATTATGCACACGAACCCCCCACCCCCATCCCACCCAAGAGCGTGTCATATACACGCCATAAAGTGCGTATCATATGCGAAAAACTGTGTACCATATGCACACCAAAACTCATTTTGCCGTATATATATTCCGCCAAAACTCATTTTGCCGTATATATATTCCACGACACTGCACACTCGTACTATTGATACGCTCTATTGTATATTGATACATGCAGAAAAAATGAATATGTGAATTTAAATACTCATGAGATTAGACTGGTTATATTGAGCTGTGGTGCTCATCAATGTGAGTTTCAATCCAGTTGTGGGTATACATACAAATGTTTGGCCATTTAAACACTTGGCAAATAATCTGATGTTTTTTTTTTTTGACAGGTGACAGATCTAGAACACAATTGGGGAAGCCTGCAGAAGATGGCCAAGGACAGACAGAAGTGGAGTACCTTTGTTGCTGCCCCACTCGCCATTGGGTGTAACAGGCAGTAAGTAAAGAATCAGTTTAATGTCTCCATAGTTCGTGTTTTTTTTTGTTTTGTTTTTTTTATACTAACAAATAGACCTAGTGCCCCTTACAAATAATACGTATACTTCAAGTATATTTTTAAGTATACTTTATGTAGTCAGTCAAACAGAAAATTAGTTTACTTATTGAAGCAGCTGGCAAATTAGCAAATCAAAAAAGTATATTTAAATGCTGACCTACTGGTGAGCTTGACAGATCAATTCAGTCAAGTCAATAAGGAGCCTGGTATGCTGCTGGGAGAGGGTTTGACTGGGACTGGACCTTGGCGGGTGGTCAGCACTAAGCAGCAACCTATACAAATCACTTTTGCTTCACTCAGAGCAGCAAGACACCTGCTAACCTTCCCTCCCACTACCAGGCAAGATGTGCTTTTGAGTAGCACCTCTTCATCAGGAGTATAATGTATTCTAGTATGCATATTCCGGCATTTACAGTGCAGAAATGCTAGACTGTAGAAAATAACAACCAGATAAAACTAAAGGAAGAAAGCAATTCTCACAGATTTTGAGAGCATTTTCCAGCGAATCTGCTTTGTATGCAAGTGCATGATGCTGCGTGCTCTTGCGTACTGCATCCAGATCTATAGTTTTCACGCTTCTCTAAGGAGAAGCCTAGCTTGGAACTAAGGTGCTGGCCAGCATTCATCTTCATGATAACTGTGTCATTGGCCCTGCATGCTGGCTAAGCCTCCACACCCGCTACCTTTAACACGCTCAGCCCTCTATACTGCCTTCATATATATCCGTCACACCACGGTCCCAGGCTTGCTCAATGTGTCTGCATCGCTCACAAACACCCAAATGTTCCTCTATTCCGGTGTGCCGGTGCATGCTACGGAAGCAATATGGCTGAGTTTTCTTTCATATCTCTCCAGATGAGCTGTCAATTGAGATGTCAGATGAGTGAAATATGAATTCCCCCCTGTAATGATAGTTTCAGTTGGGAAGAGAGGCGTTGTCATTAACAAAATGACACATACCAACTTGAAATGAGTTTCTATGCCATTTTTTACTCCCTTGGCTAGCATTCAACACCGGTTTTCCGATAACACAAAATCATTTGTCTCTGATGCGAGGTGATAGTTTGAATTTGTGTTGTCATGCAAAACAACGGCTAATTAAACTCACAGGACATACAAATCAAGAAAAGGAGTGTTGCTTTCAACAATAGTTAGAAAGCCATAATTCCCCAAACAAATTAACTGTGCTCAAACACTATAGTAAAGTTCAATAAATGAATAAATAAAGTAATGAAGGAAAAAGCAGTAGAGGAAAGTGAGTAAGATGTAAAAGAAGAGCAATAACTATGTTTTATTGAAAAAAAGCTAACTGGTAGTTTAATTTAAACTGACACACATACCCCTTTTCCACCAAGGCAGGGCTAGAGCTAATTCAGAGCCAGAGCTAGTCCCAGTTCATAGTTGGTTCGACTGTGGAGCCTTCTAAGAACCGTTTGCTTTTCCACATGCTGAGAGCCACAACAGAGCCATGTCTTTCGTCACTGTATACGTCTCATCTTTCTCAGCAACGCTAGCGAGGCAGCAGCAGTGTTGCCAAGTCCGCGGTGTTCCCGTGGAATTGGGCTACTTCATCACTGTTGCCGCGGGCTGTTTTTCATGTCCGCGGGTTGAAGCGACCCCAATTATGTGATATTTAGCCCCGGGAATGCAAATTTTAGTAGGCAACCGTGCCAAAAAAAACATATTTTACCCCAAATGTGATTTTTACCGGGGAAGCCCCCCTGAAACGCGATTGGGCTTGTTTTGAGTAGCAATTGGGCGGGTTTTGTTGTGAAAACCTGGCAACCCTGGGCAGCGGGAAACACAAACACACCAGGCTTGTTTGAGATGCATCGGCGCTGCGCAGACCGATCCACGTATAATATATATATAAAAAAACGCATGAGTGAATCAAAAGCATAAGGAGTCATATGGTCTCGCTGGACTCGTTATCATACGGCGATCGGTCTCTGCACAGCACCGCTGCGAACAAGCCTTCCATCAACAATGCAAACGTTGCGTCACTATTGATTCACAAGGCTTTGCGATCCTACATCGGCATCAAAACACAACGAAAACACTGCGAATCCAACGCATTCATGCAGTTTGCCGTAATTTGTAGAGACGGAGATTCCAAACGAGCAGCAGCTGTTAGCTCCATTAGCTGCTATTTCAACAATGGCGGATCTCAAGTTTGTGTTGGTCTTGTTGACCCCGCCCCCAGCGCCTGATGTAATCGGTTCTTACTTCTAGCCCTGTTCTAGCCCAGCAATGTTTTGGTGCTACTTAAGAACCACTTTTCCTGGCTCTGAGCTGGGGCTTTGGGTGTGGAAACACAAAGAACCGATTTGAAACTAGGCTCTGGCTCCGATCTAGCTCTAGCACTGCCTTGGTGGAAAAGGGGTAACAATGGCCCGGTTTCACAGACAGGGCTTAGATTAAGCCAGGATTTAGTCTCACCTAGCCAGACTGACGGCAGAAGGTCTGGACTCTATCGCAGCTTTCATTGGTCAAGCACCGCCAAAGAGGACATTTGACTGGCATGTAACGCAACCAATCACAGTTCCAAGTCATGTTTAGGGGCGTGAAAATGTAAAGTCGATGCCCCTGAAATAACAGACTGGTGTGTGTCTATAAATTATTCATTCAAGAACGTTGTGCAATTTTACTGCAACAATGTAGCTTTTATAAATGTGCCTTAGAAAAAAACATGGTGTTCATCTTGAAACAAAACAATGGTACTGACATATTTCAAGTTATTTTCAGATAACATGCATTTTAGTCTGGGACTAGCTTAAGCATTGTCTGTGAAACCGAGCATATGTCAGTTTAAATCTAGATCTCTTTAACCTGGCATACACATAACACATTATCACATTTATATAATTCAAATCCGTTAAAGGATTGTTAGGCTGCATAAAGTAGGTCAACCAGAACCAGGGACACTTTCCACATAATCAAATGTACTTGTTACATCGTAAGAAGAATGGCATCTAATATTAGTCTGTCTTTATTCAGAGGTTCCCGTAGTCAGCCGGAAATGGGTCGTATCCAGATTAGATGGTGGACCTGCACACAGACATGACCCCAACACAGTTAACCCCTTGCCTGTCACCCCCATTTTGGCAAGCATTTTTCTTAGTTCATGCATAGAAATCGTCTCGGTTACGTATGGTAACCCTCGTTCCCTGAAGGAGGGAACGGAGACGTACGTCGGACATACCGACGAATTGGGATCACTTCTGGGAGCCCCTATCAGCTTCGAGCTATCTAGAACAGGCCAATGAACAATTGGCGTGCGAGATTTGCATCTCGCGCTCCGCCCCGCACTGCGGGTATAAACAGGAAGCGAGAGCGAATGCACGCTGTTTTTCACTGAGGAGCCAAACGTAGTGGCTCAACCTGCAGTGATGGTACAGCAACTGTGGCGACGGGACGTACGTCTCCGTTCCCTCCTTCAGGGAACGAGGGTTACCATACGTAACCGAGACGTTCCCATTCAGTCGGTCACGTTCGACGTACGTCGGACGTACCGACGAATTGGGATCCCCTATGGAAAACGCCATAGTTACTACCACTTCCAGCGCACAGCGATGAGCCCTTCAGACCCCGATCTGATGCGGGCGGGAATTCACGCAGGGAGAGTCCAAGCTGCTGTTCCGCAAGACACATTCAGCTGACTGTATTGGATAACGCTGGGAAAGCGTGCCTGTGAAGGCAGCTGCGGAAGCCACATCATGCCCAGAGGGAGTTAACATGTGGAGAATACACGTATGGGCTGACCGTGGGCAGCACAACATACGGAAGTCCCAGGGGTGGCCCCGGCCAATTAGTGGAGGGGGAACAACACGTACCTGGAACGGCAGAGGACACTCTGCCGAGGGAAAGACACGGGCTCGCCGTAGGGAGCCGTACCGTGGAAGAATACACATATGGGACCGCCGTGGGGGTCACAACATATGGAACCCAGCCTAACACAAGTTCCACCAATGCATACGAGTGTTAGACCTGGCGTCGAACGCTCCGCCACGTCCGACTGCCGTGGGTTGCGGAGGACTCAACAGGGTTCGCCGATCCGGGGAACTCGACTGGAGCAGAATAAGCGCACGCATCCGTCTACCATAGGGGAGGGAATGGCGCAGCAAGCCGACACTAGAACAGGCATTTCGGTGTTACTGACTATGGGAAGTGAGCACACAGGAAGATACCGGCTCTACACGGAGGCTATAGAATCTAGCGAACGTGTCAGGTGTCGCCCAGCCCGCAGCTCTACAAATATCTGTCAGCGAGGCGCCACGAGCCAGCGCCCAGGAAGAGGCAACACCCCTAGTGGAGTGGGCTCTTAACCCGAGCGGGCAGGGCACGTCTTGGGACTGATAAGCCAAGACGATGGCATCCACTATCCAGTGGGCCATCCTCTGCTTGGAGACAGCCTTTCCCTTCTGCTGTCCTCCGTAACAGACGAAGAGCTGCTCTGAGGTCCTGAAGCTTTGCGTTCTGTCCACGTAAGTCCGGAGAGCACGGACGGGACAGAGAAAAGCTAGGGCTGGGTCTGCCTCCTCCGAAGGCAGCGCTTGCAGGCTCACCACTTGGTCCCGGAAGGGAGTAGTGGGAACCTTGGGCACGTATCCAGGCCGGGGTCTCATGATCACATGAGAGTTACCGGGCCCGAATTCCAGGCACGATTCGTCGACCGAAAATGCCTGCAGGTCCCCTACCCTCTTGATGGAGGCCAACGCAATCAGGAGTATAGTCTTTAACGACAGGATTTTCAAGTCCCAAGAGGGTATAGAGGGAGGACGAGGCAGATTTAATCTCCTCGCTCCCCTAAGGAACCTGACGATCAGATCGTGCTTACCTAAAGATTTTCCTTCTACTAGCTCATGGTTAGCGGCGATAGCGGCAACATAGACTTTGAGGGTGGAGGGAGACAGCCTTCGCTCCAACCTATCTTGTAGAAAGGTAAGCACAGATGCGATCGCACATCTTCGGGGGTCTTCTCGGCGAGAAGAGCACCAATCGACGAACAGGTTCCACTTCAACGCATAGAGGCGCCTCGTAGAGGGGGCTCTAGCGGAAGTGATGGTGTCAGCTATTGCTTGCGGTAGGTCACCTAGAACCTCCGCGTCCCGTCCAGGGACCAGACATGGAGTTTCCAGAGGTCTGGACGCGGGTGCCATAGGGTGCCCCGTCTCTGAGTCAGGAGGCCCTGTCTCAGAGGAATGGGCCAGGGAGGTGCTGTCGCAAGAAGCACTAGTTCCGGGAACCAGGTCCGGTTGGGCCAATACGGAGCAACCAACAGGACCTGCTCCTTGTCCTCCCTGACTTTGCACAGTGTCTGCGCAAGAAGGCTCACTGGGGGAAACGCATACTTGCGTTCTTCCCGGGGCCAGCTGTGGGCCAGGGCATCCGACCCGAGGTTCCCCTGGGTCAAGGAATAAAACCACTGACAGTGGGTCGTCTCTGGGGAGGCAAACAGGTCTACCTGTGCAGCCCCGAAACGACTCCAGATTAGCTGGACCGCCTGGGGATGGAGTCGCCATTCTCCCGGAAGTACCTGCTGACGTGACAGCTCGTCGGCCGCACGATTGAGCAGGCGCGGAATGTGAACAGCACGAAGCGACCTCAGATGCTTCTGACTCCATAAGAGGAGATGGCGGGCGAGTTGCGACATGCGACGGGAGCGTAGACCACCTTGTTTGTTGATGTACGCTACGGCCGCAGTGTTGTCCGTCCGGACCAGAACGTGCTTGCCTCTGAGCGGCACTTTGAAGCGGCTGAGTGCAAGACGAACTGCTAACAACTCGAGGCAATTGATATGCCATTGCAGTTGAGGCCCCGTCCACAGACCCGAAACTGCAAGCCCGTTGTACGTGGCACCCCAACCCGTGGATGAGGCATCCGTGGAGACAACGGAGTGCCTGGACACTTGCTCTAGGGGAACTCCCGCCCGGAGAAACAAAGGGTCCGACCACGGGCCGAAGGTTTGGCGGCATCTCAGAGTCACTTGAACACGGAGGGATCCGCTGTGCCACGCCCATCTCGGGACTCGATCTTGTAGCCAGCGTTGAAGCGGTCTCATATGAAGCAATCCGAGCGGCGTTACCGCGGCTGCGGATGCCATATGCCCCAGGAGCCTCTGAAAATGTTTCAGTGGTACCGCTGTCCTGCCTTTGAACGAATTCAAGCAGTTCAACACTGACTGGACGCGCTCCTCTGTGAGGCGCGCTGTCATGGCGACCGAGTCTATCTCCATACCGAGAAAAGAGATCCTCTGTGTGGGACAGAGTTTGCTCTTCTCCCAGTTGACCCGAAGTCCCAACTGGCTGAGGCGACTGAGCACCTTGTCCCTGTGTTCGCACAACTGCTCTCGCGACTGGGCAAGGATCAGCCAGTCGTCGAGATAGTTGAGGATGCGAACGCCATGCTCTCTCATGGGAACAATGGCCGTCTCCGCAACCTTCGTAAAGACGCGGGGCGACAGGGACAGGCCGAAGGGTAAGACGCGGTACTGATATGCCCGTCCCTCGAACGCGAAGCGCAGAAAGGGCCGGTGTCGAGGGAGAATCGAGACATGAAAGTTTCCTCCATCTCTGGGCGGCCCGTCTCAGGGTCGCTTGCGACGGCGCTTGCCACCTGGCTTGGCAGCGGCCTGAGCGGGCTGGACGTCCTTCCCACGGCCGGCCCCACGCCGACGGCCGGTGTTAGGCTGCTGCGGGGCTTTGGCTGAGGCGGCAGCGGGTGGACGTCCTCGGCGACGAGTAGCCGGAGGCGCTGCCGCCGGCGGCGGTGTAGGGGCAGCAGCGGGCCGCCAGGGCAGGATGTGCTTGATCGCCTCCGTCTGCTTCTGGGCGGCCGAGAACTGCTGGGCAAAGCTCTCGACCGCGTCGCCAAATAACCCAGCTGACGAGATGGGGGAGTCCAGGAACCAATATTTATCGGTCTCCCTCATATCAGCCAGGTTAAGCCAGAGATGCCGCTCCTGGACCACAAGTTTGGACATCGCCTGACCAATGGAACGGGCGGTGACTTTCGTCGCCCGGAGAGCGAGGTCCGTCGCCGTCCGGAGCTCCCGGAGGAGCTCTGGGTCAGGCCTACCCTCGTGCATGTCAAGGAGCGCCTGGGCCTGGTGGACCTGAAGCAGCGCCATGCCATGCAAGGCGGACGCAGCCTGTCTGCAGGCCTTGTAAGCCTTCCTGGTCAGACCGGAAGAGAACTTACAGGCCCGGGACGGGAGACGTGGGTCACCGCGCCAGTTAGAGGCGGTCGCCGGACACAGTTGCATCGCGACGGCGCGCTCCACTGGCGGGATTCCCACGTAACCCTTGGCTGGCCCGCCGTCGAGGGTAGTGAGGGGGGAGGAGTCACTCGGTCGGTTTCTGGCAGAAAAAGGTGCCGTCCACGACCTCGTGAGCTCCTCATGCACCTCCGGGAAGAAAGGTGTCAGGGCGGGACGCTGAGAACCAGCGCGAGCCGCCCCGAGGAACCAATCATCCAACCTAGAGGGTTCGGGACACGGTGGAGGGTTCCACACGAGCCCAACCCTTTCGGCGGCCCGGGCAAGCATAGCAGCCATCTCAGGGTCCGGGGCAGCCGTTGCCACTCTCCCAGAGGGAGGCAGTACAGCTGACCCTTCATCCTCCGAGGACTGAAACTCCCCCTCCGATGCAGCGATCGACATCTGCTCGTCTACCGGAGCTCCGAAAGACACCACTGGTCTCCCGTGGGAGGGTCCAGCGGTCTCTCTCGGGAGCTCTACCGGCTGCGGAACCGAGGGAATAGGGGCCTGCGGAGTTTCACTCGGCGGGTTTGCCCTAAACGTGATCCTCAGATCACCCTGGCCATCCAAAGAAGCAGGTCCACCCGGGTTAGGGGTAGACCTGGTTCGTGGGATGGGTAAGGGGACTCTCCCAGCCCGGAGATAGGAGAGTCTCGATCTTAGTTCCGCGATGGTCATGTTCCCGCAGTGGGAACATGAGTCATCCACAAACGCCGCCTCAGCGTGCTGTTTGCCCAAACACGTGAGACAGCGATTGTGACCGTCAGTAGGCGCCAGGGAACGACCGCATCCAGAAACGCACGGGTGGAATGACATCTTGAAAAAGACGCAGCGTCACCCGTGTACTCTTTTGTGAGGAAACGCTCTGTGCTGAAGCACTCAGGGGGAAACGCGACAGCGCACGGGATTGTAGTGCAGCCCGTGCCTGTACTCAGCAGGAAAACGCTCACCCAGACCAACAGATTTGCTGTTGCTGTGAAAACAGCAGTTTTTCTCTGCTTGCAGAGGCAGCCGATGAGTCAGCGTGGATCCCGCTGAAATGTGCCGTCTCTCCAACACGCGTCTCCTGGATTCTCCGGTCTTCTAGTCTTGCTGATAGCAGCGATAAACTCATTAATGTGAATGAGAGTCCTCTTCATCTGCCGTTTGGCTCCGAAGTGAATGACAGCGTGCATTCGCTCTCGCTTCCTGTTTATAACCGCAGTGCGGGGCGGAGCGCGAGATGCAAATCTCGCACGCCAATTGTTCATTGGCCGGTTCTAGATAGCTCGAAGCTGATAGGGGCTCCCAGAAGTGATCCCAATTCGTCGGTACGTCCGACGTACGTCGAACGTGACCGACTGAATGGGAACTAGAATTGGTTCGTTCTTCACAGAGACAGAATGAGGAACTAAACACACAGAAGAGCAGCATGCAGAGGGTAGGATTGAGTCACGTAAGATGATTGACAGCTCCAGAGGACGAATGACTGCATGATGACTCATATCTGATGCAAATCAGGAAGAGGAGAGACAGAGCTGGCTATGAACACTGTTGCAGCTCTAAAGATCGAATAATTCAGTGGGAAATTAATAGAAATGGTATTCTGTATGACAAAATATTTTGCAAACATGTGATAATAAATCAATATTTCACCAAATAAGCACACTTTTGAACCAAGGGCTGAACTAAAAGCTGTTCTTTGCAAGCTGTGTGGACACAACTGAACCGCTGCAGATGAGAGAGAATTCATTTGCGTGTTAAATTCAATTCAAAATATCGTTCATTACAGATAGATTATTTTGCACTCCTGACATAAATTAAGAAATTAATGTCACTGCAACCCAGTTTTATCATAAACAGTGTTCAATTATCAAAGCTGGAGTCTTTAATCCGTCTAATGATACTGAGTTTGTCCAGATAAATTAAGAATATGATGTTTTATCGAGCAGTGAATGTTGAAGAACAGTAATCTGGGGCCGTCTGCGATCTTTGACACTTAAGGAGCTACATTTCAGCAGAGACCAAGTCTACTAGACAATCCCCTGTGAATACCTTGTCGACATGACAGATCCTCACCAAAGGCCACGAGAACCAGAGAGGTCCTGCACACAGATCCTATGGCCAGTTTCGGCTCCATACTGAATCCTATCTTCAAGCAGAAGGAACTGGATGAAATATTTGAAATTATACCAATCCACAATCCAACTTCTGATGCAGGCTGAATCATAATCACACCGTGTTTGTTCTTTAGCCAGTGGAGAACAGTCCCAGTGAAGAACTGAGCCTGGTTTCTCCCATGGTTTTTTCTCCATTCTGTCACCTAATGGAGTTTGGGGTCTTTGCCACTGTCACCTCTGGCTTGCTTAGTTATGAATATATTCAACAATAATATTGATTTGACTACACTGACACTATTTGATGAGAACTGAACTTAGCAGGACGTTGACGTCACTGTCTTCATAGCCGATATTTAAGGTTGTATCTTTATAACGTAACTGAATCAACACTGAATTGACTTCAGCTGAAAAATGACACTTCTTTTTCTTTTTAGAGCTGAATTCAACTCTGTTTGCATCATTGAATCATTATTCTACAAAGTTGCTTATCTGTATTGAATAAAGCACTATAAAAATAAAGGTGACTTGACTCGACTTGTAAAAATGATATAAATAGGCATAATAACATGCATAATTTATATGAAAAAAAAAATCTACTAATTTATTTAATTTAAAAAAGGTTCGCATTCAAATATCAAAATGTGCTCTGCTTGTTATGAAAATGCAATTGACACGTCCACCACAGTAATAATTGTTGTAAATATTGTTTTAATTTCTGTTAATATTTTACCAAACAGAAACAGGTCAATGACATGACATGTATTTTTTTTGTCCGAATTCATTAATTTCCTAAACAGAATTTTAATAAATACAAGTCATATATCTAATTGATCTACAAACCGACATAAAAATGCCATTTTTTGCAATGTTACTTTAAGAAAACCATGTGACAACTTATCATGTCAGGTGGTATGACTCCTGGAAAACTTTGAAAATGTGTTGTTATTATAAAAATGTGTATTTGATTTAAACATTTATTTATAACCTTGAGCATATGGTCAAACATTTGTATAGGTGTCCAAGTTAATGCCTTTTAGATTTGAATTGAGTTTGAAATGTCAGGTGGTGCGACCATTTAGATTTAAAAGCATCAATTCCCTAGCCTGACGTCGTCATACTCAATTCTAGTCAGAATATGAGTCTGATTCTGCTCCGTTGGGCTGTGATTATGGGGCGTGTTTCAACCGAAACAGGAAAGACCTCAATTGGATAGACCTACAACCAATCAGAGCAACGGAGCGACCGAGCGACGCATAACGTTAGTAATCAAATGTCAACAGAACTCAACTGCACTGTGTTGCCAAGTCCACGGGTTGAAGCGACCCCAATTATGTGATATACAGACCCAGGAATGCGAATTTTAGCAGGCAGTCCTTCCAAAATAACACATATTTTACCCCCCAAATGCCTTTTTTCCCCCGGAGAACCCCCTTGGAAAGCTATTGGGCTTGTTTTTGGCTAGTTTTGAGGAACGTTAGCAATTGGGCGGGTTTCGTTGTAAAAACTTGGCAACCCTGTCTGCACGCACGCTGGACTAACGTTAGAAGAAAAAGATGAGTGTAAACGAACTTTGCCGGTGTTGTAAAAAAAGAATTTAAGGATACACAGAGTACTTACCAACACGATCATCATTTCTGAGAGAAATAGTAAAGGTGAATGCATATATGAACAAGTTCTCCATTAGGATTAGAACAAATTCAACCCAAGCGCTCTTTGATGACGTGGATGATTACGTTACTGTTTATCATCTGTCCATCATCGTCTAAAGCCCGCCCTGACAATTTCATTGGTCCGAACAGCTTCTGTTTGGGCATAATTACTTCTCTATTGAGCAAGTCCAGACCGAACTGCCCGAGTAAAAATGTTGTGGGCGGGGCTAAGTTTGGCTGGCATCCAGGCTATCAATTCCCACTGCAATTGCAAAATGAAGTACTGTACTGTATAACTGTAAAAAATGTTTATATGAATTGGACTAAAAGGGCAATACATAAAGAAATGGAAAGGGAATTTGCCATGTGATATGCATTTTAGACAATACAATGATTCATATCTACAAGTTCTCAGTAGTGCTAAATACATTAAATGTATATTATTTAAAATGAATATATGGTTGGACCACCTGACATTTTCTGAGGTAAAATCAGAAATCTTGTTCAATAATGAATTAATGTTGCCTTAAAAGCTGTAAAAACCAAATGTGAATCAACACCATACATTTCTTGAGACATAAAAATGCATTTTAAAACTTTTTTGCTTAAAATTATATTTTTTTTATCTTGAAAACCTTATTTGTCATTGACCAATGTATAGGTACATACAAATGTTTATGAAAAATAAATTGTAATTTTCTCAAGTTACTTATATAATAAATGTTTAAGGTTAAAAGGAAAGACAATGAAGGAACCCTTCAAACTGAGATAGTGCTGCAGGATGAGAGTTACATCTCCCTTATGAAACCAACCTGCCTCATACGCTATATTTGTTAGCCTCATATTTGATGTCATAATGTTGTTAAAGAATTAACACCGAACAACACCTTGTTTATCCCATGTGTACACCCTTCTCCTCAGATAATGGATAACAAATCTCCCAAACACGAAATTTCTTCTCAAAAGACCTGTTCTTTTTAATATAAATGCCACCTGCGTGGCCCAGTAAATCAGATTTATCAGCCTCCTGGTGGTACCGCCACCAATGCAAATGACAGCTAACAGTTTAAAGACAGCTGGCAGGTTTCTTCACTTTCCCTCACTCCTCCTGAGGAGCTGGCAAAAGTATTGGCAAATCTATGAAACATAACTGATGCACAGACCGAGCTGTGATTGATTCTGCCAGGGAGAAGCAAAGCAGAGAGAAACGTCATTTCAAACACAACTTTTCTGGCGCCCATAGCTCTTTGCGACAGAAAATCTATGCACGGAACGTGAGGAAATTCATGAGTGAAACCGCGAAAGGGCAGAGTAGGTTCTTAACAAGCATTCTTTATTAAAGCACAAGAACATTTCTCAACAAAGTGCACTCACGTCTGTTTTGGCCTTTGTTTTTGTCTGTATAAACACAGCGGTGATAGAGATGTTAGCATTCTGTGTTCCAAGTTCATGCGCATTAATCACAGTTTTAAGAGGGGCCATAAATGGCACTGAATAAACGGAATGTTAAAAGAACTATTAAACAAAGACTGCTAGTCAACACAAAAACCCTTTTATTAAAATGCGTGCTGGCATTTTAATACTAAAACCGTGTTAAAAGGTACACAGCAATTGTCTCGTCATTAAAAAGAACACATGGAAAGATGACGATTCAAGTCATATCAGTAGCATAACAAACATTTATTTTACATGGAATAAGTCACCTCATTGAAAATTATAATTTGAGAAAAAATATTAAAGGGGTCATGAACTGCGCTCTTTTATTGTTGTATGATGTTTACTGGGGTGCACTTATAATGTTAGAATGCTTTTTACATCAAAAATTGTCATAATTTATAATTAAAAGGCATTTTTCCTAGCTTGATTTTAGCCCTCTGGCTTGAATGCTCTGTTTTAAGGGGCGTGTCTGCTGTGAGACTTCAGTGTAAATGCCCACTGCTGTGATTGGCTAACGTCTTTCCATTTGAAATAGCTAAGTATTACTCTCTCTTTTAGAAATGTTTTACTATTACAGCTCTCATGGTTAACTAATCGTGAAAAGTGTTGCATTACATTTAGTTTTACCAGAAAGACTTGGGAGGCCAGATGAGTGCAATGAAGTAACAAATTTATTAACAGACCAGCAAGTATTAGAGTTTCTTTGGCGTAGGCCCCGTCCGTAGCTCCCGTCTCGAGGGTAACGGATTCTGCATTTCCTGCCTGAAGATGAAGGCAGGGGCGCAGCCGACCCCTGCACTGTAAAATAAATCCCCGTAAAATTTACGTTAAAAAAACGGCAGCTGTGGTTGCCAGAACTTTACCGTAAAAAATACAGCAGTAACGTTTTAGGTTTTTAGGGACAGCACCATATAATTTAAAGGTTTATAATGTAATAATTACGGTTAAAAAATATTTTACAGTTCAAAACCGTATAATTTAAAGGTTTATATTGTAATGATTATGTTTACACTGTAAACAATTTACGGTAAAAAAAACATATTTCATTAACTGAAATAATGTTAAATTACCAACCTATTGAAATATTAATATCTGTTATGTACCTTTGATATATACGGACAGCCACCAATCACAGTGGTGATGAGAATCACGTGATGAATCAAAGCTCATCACAAGCAGCTTTTAAGAGAACAATACTAATATATAGAAGGTGCTCAGTGTCATTCACACAAACACTAAACACCATCATGGTAAAACACATGAAATTTAAAAAATGCAATAAACATTAATTAAACAACATCAGATGTAACAAAAAACCCTAATGTACATAACTGATTGGAAAAAACAAAGAAGAAACATAGTTATTGCAATGAAAATACATAAAATGCGAAGTGTCATGCAGGGAATTCTGGGAATGTCAATTTACGGGTTTTCACTGTAAATTACACAATAACTTGTTCTTTTTCACTTCCAAAAACTGTAAATTTAACGATATTTTACTGTAAAATTAAATTAAATGTAACGTTAGATCTATTACAGTTATTCACTGTTTATAGTACGGAAACTTTCTGTTAACCAATTAACTGTTTTTCACCGTAGCATTTTTACAGTAAAATACCGTTAAAATCTCAATCATTTTTTACAGTGTGGGAGGTATAGGCGAGGACTATCCTGGTGGTGGTGGCGAGGATGGAGGTAAATGTTGGCGTCAGCATCTGTGAACTCAGACAAGTGTAAGTGACCATCTTTTATACTCTGAGAATTAGGACATGATTGGTTAGGTCTGGATGTGATAAGTGACGTAACATTGAATCTTCCTGGCAAAACTTTACGCTAGAGCTTTCATATCTATGGCATTATATTTAGAAATATAACATTATTAGTGGTGGGCGGTTATCGGCGTTAACGTGCTGCGTTAACGTGAGACTCTTATCGGGCGATAACAAAAATATCGCCGTTAATCTATTCTCAAAGTTGGGTTGGGAGCTGGGTCTATACTATGCAAGCTATGATGACTTTCACCTTGATATTTTAGCGCTGATGTATACCAAGCCGAGTTGCACCGTAGGGGCGAGAGAACGAGTCTTCGAACCTGTGTGTATGCCTACTAGTGTTGTCAAAAATATCCATATTTCGCTATGTATCGAGACTGAAATATCTGAAACGATACGATACTCATTTTCTACAGTATCGGTATCAGCTGCGCTCTCCTCTCCGACCGATAGCGAGGTGACACGCACCCGCCTCCTCTCATTCAGTCCGTTTAATCCTCTGAACATTGCGAACGGTTGTTCTTTTAGATTTTTCTTCATGACAGCGTGTTAGTATTGGTGTGACCGGTCTGAATTTCGCGCGGGTTGCACATAACATTAATTCTACTAATTCCCACAGATTTCGCGCTCACATCTGAAGCGCACACACACATACCATAATAAAGCCGCCTCTGACATACAAGTGCAAAAATTAGCTCCTTTTTCCAGCTTATTAATGGTCAAATACACTCAAAAATGTCTCAATGCCCATCTTGGTGAGTTTTAGCCTATGATTTTAACGTAAACACAGTCGTAACCAGCTCACAGGAACAGTGTTTTGGATCCATGCGTGCGTCAGGTCTTAAAGAGACAGAAGTTATTTATTATTCAAACTACAAAAAGACAAACGATCACTTACAAGCACACATATTCTGAATGCCTTCAGCAGAATTCAAATGAGCCATTTTAATCTAGATTAATTCCAAGATTACAGAGAGATTAATCTAGATTAAAAAAAATAATCTATGCCCACCACTAAACATTATATTAAGATCGTGGCATGATAGGTTGCAGAGATGAACATTGTAGCCGATCACAGACATGCCGAGCGCATGAAAGCAGTGATCTCGTCATTGCATCTCAGTTTCGGTACACTAACGAATGCTTTCATCTTCACTAACAGTGCAAACATTATATAGTTAAGAGATTTGTTTATTAAAACGGGAGTCACTGATAAACTGCTGCTCATATGTTTGCAAAGGGAGCTCTCTTTGATCGCTTTCTTTATAGAATTTAAGAACCGTTAAATAACTGATTATTTTCATCCTACTAAGAGAAACAACGCAAATTGAGCGTTTAGTCACTGGTTCGATTTACTGACACAGACAAAGAACTTCTGACTGTACATGAATCATTACATTTCAGATCATTACAGTGATCAGAAATCACTGGTCTCAGATCAGGCATTAGAATGAACACAGTTACTTACATGTTGCATTACTGTCGAGACTAGGGTGACCATATTTTGTTTACCGAAAACCAGGACACTTGGCCCGGCAGTGAGATACTCAAATGATACTAGAAGTTTACTCAAAGATTCCTTATTAATTTCAATACATTTAAAGTATGCCCCCTCTGTATGGATAGAAAATTGTTATATTAGGGTCAGGACAGGACTTGAAAACAGGACATGTCCTGGGAAAACAGGACGTTTGGTCACCCTAGTAAAGCCCAGGCACTGCACAATATTTTGTAAACCTCAACGGCATGTTTATTGCTTGGTAGCTCGATCTGGTTCCCACTTTGAAAAACCTGTCGTTTGCTGGGCCGGGTGTCAATAAAAGCTTGTATCGGACTAACAAGGAAGTTTTCAGTTCTGAAACTAACAGGATATTATTAAAGTATGATAACCTCTTATATGCAAAAGCTCAAGGAAAATTGGATTTCTCAGTTCATGACCCCTTTAAATATAACATAATACAGATAACATAATGCAAAAAAACTCTTTTAAATAAGCATTTTTTTTCTATGTTTAGGTTCAGTAATTTCACTTTAATTACAATGAAAAGGTTATTAGTCAGTTATTGAAATGCCTTATTTTCAAAAATGTCACATTGTCACGTTGTTATGTTGGCCATGTGCTCCCCAGGGGGTATTCCAGAAAGCAAGTTATGTGACATACCTGGGTATGTTTAAGAGTAAGTTAGCGGATAACCTCAACTTGCGGTTCCAATAACGGAGGTAACTTTCAGGGTATGTAAGTAGCCATAGCAACTTACTCTCTGAATATAGCCGGAGCAGCTCATGTTCCAGGGTTAGCTTGCTTAAGAGGTATTCAGATGTGTGTAATATGTAATTAATATAGTTAAATTAATATATCTAAAAGTGTTATAGTTACAGTTATAATATACAATATTATATATTAATTCTAAAGCACTATTATAACAAGGTGATCTTTAAATGTTAATTCAATTCAAATGTATTTATTATTTTTTGTCATCTCACACATGGATCTACATTCAATGAATTAGCATCAAACAAACAATATAATCTTTATTCTCAATGAATAAAGATTACTTATTAAACAAAGAAATTGAAAAAATTATTGCACAACCACCAAATAGGTGGTAAATCGCCATTAAACAAAAGAAGAAGAGGAAGTAGAATGGCACGCTTTTTCGTAGCGTCTTCATGGTGACTCATCGATTTGTCGCTCTGTTGAGAATGTCTTGTGTGTTAACCGGGAACATAGTCTGAGTTGTCTGAACTTACTCCCGGACACGTTTTTGGAACCAGCATACCTCGAGTAAGCAAGGGTTGGGCTAATCAACCGAGAGTTCAAGGTATATGTGACGGCAAGTATACCTTGCTTTCTGGAATACCCCCCTGGTACTTACTTAATGTTTGAGTGTTTTTGTTCTTCTGTCTTGCTTCTCCCCTGTTGTGTTGTATATGTCTGTGTGTGTTTTGAGTCCTTTCCTGCCCAGCCTGAGACTGCTTCAATCCTGTGCCCAAGTCTCCTGTCTAGATATCTGTTAATGTACAACCCCAAATCAGAAAAAGTTGGGACAGCATGGAAAACGCAACAAAAAATAAAAATAGTGATTTCTAAATTTACTTTGACTTGTATATTGCAGACAATATGAACACAAAATATTTAATGTTTTGTCTGGTCAACTTCATGTCATTTGTAAATATGCATCCTTTCCTGTCATTCAGACCTGCAACACATTTAAAAAAAAAGTTGGGACAGGAGCAATTTAGGGTTAGTAATGAGGTAAAATGGTTAAATAATGATGTTATTTGAAACAGGTGATGTCAACAGGTGATTGTAATTATGATTTGGTACAAAAGCAGCATCCAAGAAAGGTCTAATATTTTAGGAGCAAAGATGGGCCGAGGATCGCCAGTTTGCCAACAAATACGTGAGAAAATTATTGAAATGTTTAAAAACAATGTTCCTCAAAGAAAGATAGGAAGAGATTTGGATATTTCACATTCAACAGTGCATAACATAATTAAAAGATTCAAGGAATCTGGAGGAATATCAGTGCGTAAAGGACAAGGGCGCAAGCCTAAGCTGAACAACCATGATCTCCGATCCCTCAGGCGGCACTGCATCAAGAATCGTCATTCATCTATAAGCGATATCACCACATGGGCTCAGGACTACTTTGGCAAACCTTTGTCAAGTACCACAATACGTAGTTACATCCACAAATGCCAGTTAAAACTGTACTGTGCCAAAAGGAAGCCCTATGTTAACAGTGTCCAGAAGCGCCGTCGACTTCTCTGGGCTCGGAGGCATCTGGGATGGACCATCACACAGTGGAAACGTGTACTGTGGTCAGATGAATCAGTATTTCAGGTATTTTTTGGGAGGAATGGACGCCGTGTGCTCCGGACCAAAGAAGAAAAGGATCATCCAGACTGTTACCAGCAACAAGTCCAAAAGCCAGGGTCTGTCATGGTATGGGGTTGTGTCAGTGCCCTTGGCAAAGGTAATTTTGGAGCATAATATGCTGCCTTCAAGAAGACATCTTTTCCAGGGACGTCCATGTATATTTCAACAAGACAATGCAAAACCACATTCTGCACACATTACAAAGTCCTGGCTGTGGAGGAAGAGGGTACGGGTACTTGACTGGCCTGCCTGCAGTCCCGACCTGTCTCCAATAGAGAATGTGTGGCGCATTTTGAAGCGCAAAATGCGACAACGAAGACCCCGTACTGTTGCCCACCTTAAGACTTGTTTGCAGGAAGAATGGGACAAAATTACACCTGAAACACTTCATCACTTGGTGTCTTCAGTCCCTAAACGTCTTTTAAGTGCTGTGAAAAGGAATGGCAACATTACAAAGAGGTAAATGCTTTACTGTCCTAACTTTTTTTTAAATGTGTTGCAGGTCTGAATGACAGGAAAGGATGCATATTTACAAATGACATGAAGTTGACCAGACAAAACATGAAATATTTTGTGTTCATATTGTCTGCAATGAAATACAAGTCAAAGTAAATTTAGAAATCACTTTCCCATACTGTCCCAACTTTTTCTGATTTGGGATTGTACTGTTAAGTAAGTTGTGCATCAAGTCAGGAAACATTAAACTGATATTAGTCCAAAACAATCCATTGTCATATAATGTACATTTCTAGTATAAACTTGCAGCTCGATAATTGAAAGCCGGCTCATACACAAGCCATCATTCCTCTTGAAATCATGTGATTCAATTCGCATATTCTGATTGTTCTGTGAACTTAGAGGCTGTTGCTGGCAAAAGGAAGTGGCGTTTAGAGGCACTGCTAATAGGGCTGTGTTTCAGTTCATTTTTATTATGCCCTTCACTCGCTAACTTCCCTCCATCTCGTTCACTCGTATGTGCGCCATTCCTTGCGTTGCACGAGTGCCCACTACTGGCGGAACCTTTGCAATGGGCTGAATTGGAACGTCCTAAGCCCCTGATCTCTTGGAGTTGATTTATAGTGTAGCGACTATGAGTCAGATAAAATAATAACTCAACGGGGAATTGAATTAAAATGAAAGACTCGAATGACACTATAATTTATAAATAATTCAGAATTAATGTGTACACCTTAACTTATTCGTCCGCCGATATGTAAGAACTTAAAGGGGGCTCTGTTAAAGGGAAACATGTATATTTAGCTCAAATGAATGAATGAATGAATGAATTCATAGGGAATTTTGAGAGTCTATTCTACAGCCGAGCAAATGACTCTTCCAGCGTTCATTTGAACGGGCCGTAAATATCAACTCTGCAGCAGATATTAATATCCGAACAATAGTGAAACACTATTTAACAGCCAGGTAACTTAGATCGGCAGTTCAAGACATTAAATTGATAAGCACATAACACAAGAACAGTTATCTTTGAATACAAACGGAACTTTATTGATTACTTTAACACATCAAAACTAATATCTAACATAAACACACGCACTCGCACATTCACACGTTGCAGAAAGGATGAAGGTGAGGAAAGAATAAGTTCTAAGAGAGAGAAATTATGAATTCCAAAGCAATTTATGCATTTATGACACATGACCTGAAGAAACCATTGATCAGTAATTTAACCTCCTATCGTTTCTTAGGCAGGGTTATTACATTTGATCTAATGCACCAGTTCAGCTTGGAATCTAGAGGCATTACATGCGTTTGTGTCGTGTGTCGTCTGACAAGGGGGGTTCCCTTTTTCCTTGCTGGACAGGGGTTTTCCCGGATCTTTGATTCGCTGAAGGTCTGGTCGTGTCTTGGATCGAGGTCTTGTGAAGCCAATCACCTGGCGTGTTGGCGGCTGGATGAAAGTCTTGTGGGCGTTGTTTGAAGTTGAAGCGCGCTTTTGGAGACTCGTTGAGTAACTTTTGCGCCGGAACTTAACAGAACCCGAGACTTAACGGAAAGGAAATAAACTTTAAGTAAAAGAAAGGAAAGTGAGAGAAAAGCAGATGGCCTAAATTAAATAGTTGTTTAACCCATTGTCTCTGATCTTGGTCTGCCACGAGTGTCAGATCGTCTCCTGGGAGCTCTCCGTTCAGAACTCAACTCTGGTCAAACTGCTAGGACTTAGCTCATCTCTGAACTGTGAACAGGCCGCGAACCGGCTCGAACTGCTGGCTCTGAACAGGCCGCGCACTAGCTGTGACGTGAACTCGAACCGAACTTGAGCTGACTTGAACTAGATACTTTGTTCGTGTTCTGAGATTAAACTCAAATATTTGCCCATCCCCTGGGTGGGTTCTGGCCAATTAGGCTTCAGGGGTGACTGTGTCTCCACCCCTCCCATAAAATTGGGTTATCTATAGTAATTCAGTTTCCTGCTCTTTAGCAGAGAGTAAATTTAGACCTAATTTCTTACTATAAGGACATGATCAATTCTATAAAGATTTCATTCAGCTCATCTGTTGGATTATACCCATACGAACACACAGGTATCAAACACAGTGCCTTTTCATCCACTCATTCAATAGTTATATAATTGCATGAATTGGGAGTAATATACATGCATAATAGTCACGTGTATCAGTTGTAAACACACTAACAAGCTATGTCGAAGGCTATTTGATTGAAAGTCCAATAATCAGTGATTTGATGCACTCCATATGTAACAGTTTCTGTGAGTTTGCTTGGAGTTTTAGCTGTGTCACGTGGAGTTCATTTACCGGTCATTGAAAAGACAGAGATCTGGTTGTTTCTTTGTCTTGTGATCACAACGAGTCCTTTGTCCTCTTTAACTAAGTTTTGGTCACAAGTCCATAGGAAGTCGGTTAATTATTTTCTACAACTGGCAGCTCCGGGCAGAATCGAGCCTCCATCTCTCTCGTGATCGATGGTCGATTTCCTGGGGTCTGGAGCTGAATTGGGCTTTGTGAAGGGGATGTTCATTTGATCGAATCATTTGGAAGATTCCTTCATCTATATGTCTGCGCCCATAATTGCTACATTCGCTACAATCGTTTTTTCCCTTACGGAATTGTTTAATGCAGCATTCTATATGTATATACGTGAGTTTGGGTTGTTTTAAATGTTTTTAAAAATAATTCAAATATCATTGAGTTGTTTGTGGTGGGGTAAATTAAACGTGATATGGGGTGACATCACAATCGTGTTGCATTGTGGTATATGGAGCTGCCTGAAGTGTACATATGAAGTAGACTTGCTCAATATCAAGGGAGCGGGTGTCTGTCCATATAAACTTCCCTCGTCCACTTCACGAAGTGAAACGCACTTTAAAATGGCAACAGGGATTCCCGCGAGGGGAAGTGCTTAGGGAATTGCGTGTCTAAAAGTGAAGTGGAACACAGCCTAGATACACATTAGAGCATGTAAGATATGTTGATGCTGCACAAATACATAAATCCTTTAGCAGATCTAGGCAGGTGGAGCTGGGGGAAGTGGTGGGTTCCAGAGGAAATCTGATAGTGTGCAGCAAACAATGGACCAGACTATTTAAATGTTGAACAGGCAATCTCATTGGCTCAGAGGCCAATCAGCTTGTGCCATGCGATACGATAATGAAGTGATTGCTTGCAAATTGCATATAAAGGAACTATCAGCCTGCACCCTCTAGAGTTTCCTGACTAAACTGTATAGGTATTTATAGTATAGAGGGTATGCACGTGACGTCACTGTCGTCTGGAGTGACTGCAGTTACGCCCACTGGGTGGCAAAAAGACTGAGGACTGAGTGGCAGCATTGGTTTTCAGCGAGAATGCCACGAAAAATCTGAAAAAGAGCTTTGAGATTGACTGTACAAAAAGATTCTGAGGTATATTTTTACAGACTGCCTAAAGCTATAGAAAAGAGAAGCAAATTGAAGTTCTCAGAAACAACTGGACTCCAGGCAGAGAAACGTGGATTTGCAGTTATCTTTTTGTCAATATGTTGAATCTTTGGGTAAAATCAGACACTATATTGTATGACAACTCATAAATTAAATACTTACCATCTTATATTCTGCATTATTGGATGTTTTTAACCCTTAAAGACAGAGACAGTTAAAAATAACTATCGTTCTAAAATGTTTAATAACTTTTATATCCAATTTTAAAACTGCTAATCCAATCTATATGCTGTAAAATGCACCGTAAAGAGGAGAATCTCAGCTTTTCAGAAATATCACATTTCTCACGATTGATTATTCAGAGGCTGAGTGTGGATGCATCATCAAAATCTGAAGCATTGATTAGTCAAGGAAACACATGTGGGTTGTTCCCCTGAGCCAAACAGAAACGATTGTTGATCATTATGAAGTTCTGTTTGAGTTCACAGTAAAAACACCACATTTTTGCTTCCGTTTTTCTTAAAATTCTATTAATTTAATCCATTCTCAGACTAAATAAATAAAAAAATTTAACTTCAAATGAGCTAGATGGAAACTCCATGTTCTCCTGTTTAAAATGATATATGACACTTGATGCTAACTAGAATGGGTGAGAAAAACAAAGAAAAGTAGAGGAAAGTCAGGCGCCCCAAAATAGTTTTTGGTCTTTAAGGGTTAAATAAACACTGACAAAATCTATACAAGTATTAGCGCTGGTTGATATGACGATATATATATATATAACATTGATATAAGTGATCACCCGACTTTAGACCTACCAAAGCATAGGCAATTTTGTTTTATGTATTTCCCCGGCATCGAAATCACACTCATATAAATGTCAAGATGTCAATATCCATGGAGCACTGGATCTTTAGTTGTAAGGAACACTTATATTGAGTCCAATTTTTATTTTAAACTGATATTTGTTAGTTTTACTTCTCTTCTGCCACTCAGTCCGGCTGAGGGGGGCGTGTTCAGGCGGGAAAGTGACGTCAATGCATACCCTTTCGACAAAAGAGTTTTTATTTTATACTTTTTCAGAAAACCTATGTATACTGGTTCTTCAAAGAAGCATAAAACCCCTGACTTGAAAAAAAAAAACATTACTATGAAATAGTTTTTAGTATTATTTATGAAGAATTATTCAATTTAAGAACCCATACAGAAAAAAAAAGGGTTTTGATAAATGCAAGGTACTGCACATTCACACACATACCTTAATTTATAGGAGGAATCACAGTTCTCCTTAGCAATGGCCTGGCATTAAAACAGCAGGAATCATTCCCCATTAGCGGCTGTCATAAGCTCAGTGTGTCAGCAATATGGTTTATCATAATTGCAACGGTCCATTTTTCCTATTTTTACTAGCCTTCTTCAATTAGCCATTGCTCAGCATGAGCTGTCTGTTAATAACAAGCCACCCATCCTCACAGTTAATGCGCCTGTCATTAGCTGATTAGCCAGCATGATAGAAAGATGTAATTGTTTGTCAGTTCTCTCTCACACACACACATACATACAACATACATACATACAGTATATATATATATATATATATATATATATATATATATATATATATATATATATATATATATATATATATATATATATATATATATATATATATATATATATATATATATATATATATATATATATACTGTATGTATGTTGTATGTATGTGTATGACCAGGGACATAAACAATTCTATAGATGCAGTTAAATCAATCAGTTTTAAACAATGATCACAAAACTATGATGACAAATGCACTTGGGCACTTATGCAAAAAATGTTTTTTTTTTTTTTTTTTTTTTTTTTTTCAGAGACAAAGCCAAGTGTAAATGGAAATAACAACTTTGGCTGGCTTGGAAATTGAAAATATCAAAAAGCAATTTATTCTCTTGACTATTTATAAATTAAATGTGGAATTTAACATGCATCTCTGACCCTTATTCCGCTTTGGGAAAAGGTTGAAGGAGACAGAATGCAGTGACGTTAAATGAGATGGACCTCTTGCTATCACAGAAACTCAAGAAACATCTGCCTGCTATATTGTTCATTTGAACCCCCCTAGAGGCAAATACAGTTAAAAAGGGTAGAAAAGATCACTTTATGTAATTTAAGAAGTACTAATATCATTTCTCTGACCTTTTCCCCATCTAGACATGAAATATATTATGCCATATTGCATTAGCACTATCAGTCACCAGGGAAATACAGCCAGTGGTTATGATTCTGATAGCAAGAACAACTACAACTATTCTCAGCAGTTGCTAAAATTGAAATTGATATTGGAAGAATGAAAAAATAACAAATGAAAAATAAATTATCTGTAGCAGGTTATTGCTGAATTTACTCACTGTATGCCACTTATTATTATTATTAATAATAACTCTTTCCCTGCCATTGACGGAATTTTCTGGCTTACCGTGTATTCACTGTTATACGGTGGGGGGCGCTATTACACATCTTCTAAAAGAGTAATGAATCTCCTGATCAAAACACAGGAAAAGAAGACGCAGAAACGAGCAATATCAGATGTAATCATTTGCATATGTAAAATAACGCGATCATCAACTTTAAACAGCATATAAATCAAAGCTGCCTACCGTTACTGAATGAAATGTCCACCCAGGACGAGCTAGATATTGATGGACTCGATCTACTACGTGTTTTGGTCATCTTCTGAATCCGATCTGTTCTGGATGTAGTCTTTGATTTAAAAAAAAGGGATTTTCTCAGCTTTTTTGCTGAAAATGTTGTTTTTTTATGAAACCTACCCACATTCAAAAAAATAACTCCAGCTGCTCCCGACGAGCTGGATGGTGCCTTGCATGGCTGACCCGCTGTCGGTGTATGAATGGGTGAATATGAGGCAATATAATTCTGGGCAGTTGTGGCCTAATGGTTAGAGAGTTGGACTTGTAACCGGAAGGTTGCGGGTTCGAGTCTCAAGCTTGTAGAAATTAACAATTTTCCGCCACAAATTGTCGGTGGGGGGAGTGAATAACCAGCGCTCTCCTCCACCCTCAATACCACGACTGAGGTGAGACCCTTGAGCAAGGCACCGAACCCCCAACTGCTCCCCGCAATATGGCTGCCCACTGCTCTGGGTGTGTGTGTGTTCACTACTGTGTGTGTGCACTAGGATGGGTTAAATGCAGAGCACAAATTCCAAGTATGGGTCACCATACTTGGCCACACGTCACTTCACTTTCACTTTCAAGTATTGATTAAAAAAAAAATGCATTAAAAGATGCACATTGTAACTTTTCCGTCTACTAGAAGTCGCCTATTCAAAACAAAACAAAGGCATAGTTTGATGATGCCAGGTTTGAGTGTATTTTGGAGTGCTACAAGTCTGGTTCTTTAAAGCTTTCTTCTGTTGATCGACATTACTGACTGTGATTGTAAGTTATAGGGCAATAACCCGCCATAATCGTGGAGCCCCAAATGATTTGCCACTCGTAAAAGAGGTTTTAACCCGAGATCGATAGACAGCCTTCGATCCAACCCATCCTGCAGGAAGGAAAGCACAACGTTAATCGAACACTTTCGGGGGTCTTCCCGGCGGGAAGAGCACCACTCGACGAACAGGTTCCACTTCAGAGAGTAGAGGCGCCTCGTAGAGGGGGCTCTAGCTGAAGCGATGGTGTCTACCACTGCTTGTGGTAGGCCACCTAGAACCTCCGCGTCCCGTCCAGGGACCAGACATGGAGATTCCAGAGGTCTGGACGCGGGTGCCATAGAGTGCCCCGCCCCTGAGAAAGCAGGTCCTTCCTC
This sequence comes from Gobio gobio, assembly GCF_949357685.1. Taxonomy (NCBI): domain Eukaryota; kingdom Metazoa; phylum Chordata; class Actinopteri; order Cypriniformes; family Gobionidae; genus Gobio; species Gobio gobio. The sequence continues at coordinate 8,704,222 of NC_137112.1, read as the reverse complement.
AGGGGGATCGGCCAGGGAGGGGCTGTCGCGAGGAGAGTGAGTTCTGGGAACCAGGTCCGGTTGGGCCAGTAGGGCGCAACTAACAAGACCTGCTCCTCGTCCTCCCTGTCCTTGCACAGTGTCTGTGCGAGAAGGCTCACTGGGGGGAACGCATACTTGCGTAGGTCCCGGGGCCAGCTGTGCGCCAGTGCATCTATGCCTAAGGTACCTCCGGTCAGGGAGTAGTACCACTGGCAATGGGTCGAGTCCGGAGAAGCGAACAGGTCTACCTGTGCAACTCCGAAGTGGTCCCATATCAGCTGGACGCTCCGGGGGTGGAGTCGCCATTCGCCCGGAGGTGTCGACTGGCGAGAGAGCTCATCGGCTGTCTGGTTCAGCGCACCTGGGATGTGAATGGCACGAAGTGACCTCACAAACTTCTGACTCCACAGGAGGAGATGGCGGGCGAGCCGGAGCATGCAACTGGAGCGTAGACCACCCTGACGGTTGATGTACGCAACGACCGCAGTGCTGTCCGAACGGACCAGTACGTGCTTGCCCCGAAACGGTTTCTTGAACCGGGCCAGGGCAAGACGTACCGCCAGTAACTCTAAGCAATTGATATGCCAACGCAGTTGGGGCCCCGTCCACAGACCCGAAACTGCGTGCCCGTTGTACGTGGCCCCCCAGCCCGTGGATGAGGTATCCGTGAAGACCACAGCATGCCTCGACACCTGTTCTAGGGACACTCCGGCCCGGAGAAACGAGGGGTCTGACCACGGACTGAAGGTTTGGCGACAGTAAGGAGTAACTAGGACCCGGTACTGACCGCTCTGCCACGCCCATCTCGGGACTCGGTCGTGCAACCAGCGTTGAAGCGGTCTCATATGAAGCAATCCGAGCGGCGTTACCGCGGCTGCAGATGCCATATGCCCCAGGAGCCTCTGAAAGAATTTCAGTGGGACCGCTGTCCTGCCTTTGAACGTATTCAAGCAGTTCAACACTGACCGGACGCGCTCTGGAGTGAGGCGCGCTGTCCGGCTGACCGAATCCAGCTCCATACCGAGATAAGAGATCCTCTGCGCGGGGCAGAGTTTGCTCTTCTCTCGGTTGACCCGAAGTCCCAACAGGCTGATGTGACTGAGCACCATGTCCCTGTGTTCGCACAACTGCTCCCGAGACTGGGCGAGTATGAGCCAGTCGTCGAGATAGTTGAGTAAGCGAACGCCGCGTTCTCTGAGCGGAACAATGGCTGCCTCGACGACCTTCGTGAAGACGCGAGGCGACAGGGACAGCCCGAAGGGCAAGACTTTGTACTGATATGCCCTCCCCTCGAACGCAAAGCGCAGGAACAGTGTCGAGGAAGGATAGAGACATGAAAGTACGCGTCCTTCAGGTCGATCGCTGCGAACTAATCTTGGGGACGGATGCATTGGAAAATGCGTTTCTGCGTTAACATTTTGAACGGAAGCTTGTGCAGGGCCCGATTCAGAATGCGCAGGTCCAAGATTGGTCTTAACCCACCCCCTTTCTTGGGTACAATGAAGTAGGGGCTGTAGAACCCCGACCTCATATCGGCAGGAGGAACCGGCTCGACCGCGCCCTTCGCCAGCAGGACATCGATCTCGGACCGCAAGACATGGGCATCGCTGCTCCGCACGGAGGTGAAGAGAATGCCCCTGTTCTTGGGAGGCCGGCGTGCGAATTGAATCGCATAGCCGAGTCTGATGGTACGGATGAGCCAGCGAGACGGCCTGGGGAGACCTAGCCAGGCCCCCAAAGACCGAACTAGCGGGACCAACGGCACCACAGACGTACCCGGGGTGAGGCAGCGAGGTGGAGTATTCAGACCCGACTCGGGAGGCCCGGAGGCGGCCCGGAGTGTTGTCTGAATACTGGATCAGACTCGGGCAACGGTGCCACACCCGAAGGGGGCAACGCAGCCGAATCCTCATCTCCAGAGTCCATTAGCTCGTCCCCCGATGCAGCTATCGATAACATATCCTCAGCAGGAGCCCCGAAAGAAACGGGCGGCCCCCCATGGGAAGGACCACCGCAATCTTACGGGAACTGCGCCAGCGCAGCGGAGGGGGGAGGGGCCCGAGCAGCCTGTTGACTGGGCGGGGGTGCCCTGACCGTCACCCTCAGATCTCCACCAAAGGCATCAGCCAAAGTAGCAGCCCTCTGCTTTGCAGCGGGAGGACCACTAGATCGGGGGATGCGCAATGGGACTCCACCCCTTTTGAGGTATTGGAGCCTAGACCGTAGCACTGCGTAGCACTGCGCGAACATGACTCATCCACGAAAGCCGCCTCTGCGTGCTGAATGCCCAAACACGAGAGACAGCGATCGTGTCCGTCAACTGGGGACGGAAACCGGCGGCATCCAGAAACACACGGTTTGAATGACATCTTGAAAAAGACGCAGGGTCAAACCGTGTTGCTCTTTTAGTGAGAGAAGAAAGAAACCGCTCCGACAGTGCCGAGGCACACAGGGGAAATGGCCGCGGCTCACAGCGGTTCAAAGGTGCAAGCCCGCTGTGAGCACTCAATGGGAAAACGCCCAGCGAGCTGTGAAAACAGCTGTTTGTTCTCCTCTGAGTCTCGCGACCACCGCTGCAAGGCACCGTCACACCGACACTGGACCGGAACAGGTAGGACCTTTTTTCTCTCTGCTCGTAGATAATGTTGAAAACTCTTCGTAGGAACACCAGGAATGCTGAATGCTCGGCTCCGAAGTTGAAAGCGGTATGCGGCACTTCCACTTCCTTATTTATACCCGCAACGCGGGTCGGTGCGTGGAATGCGTGATCGCATGCCAATGTTTATTGGCTCGTTTTTAATTACTCGAAGTAGGTCGGTCTCTGAAAACAGATCCCAATTCGTCGGTCAGTTCAGTCGAACGTGACCGACTGAAAGGGAACCAGATTTTGTCATTATACACTCTTGCTGATAACGTTTCTTTAGTCGTTCCATGCAGCTTTTATTCAGCCTTTATCACCTATTTTATTGACAAGATTTCCCTCAAATTAATAATACATTCACATTCAAACATCTTTCATGAATGCATCAAGGTGAGCAAGGGTTCTCAGATTATTAATGAATAACATAAATTATGGTGCTGTCTCCATTCATTGTACCTCGAAATAAAGTGATTACTAGTTAAGTTAGAGTGGGTAAATTAAAGAGCATGTTCTCATTACACAGGGAAAAAATTGTAAAATTGACTTATTTTTCAGATTTTTAAAGTAAATTTCACATATGGAGTACTTAACTAAATTAAGTAAAATTAACAAAGAAAATAAGTAATTTTAACTTGGCCAGTAAAAGTCTGAGTAAATAATACAAAGAGATTGTGTGGACTACATATTAGAAGTATTGTGGTACCCACCTGAACGGACCTCAGAATTTGGTTCCCATTGAAGTCCACTATATGGAGAAAACCTTTTTTTTTTTTGACTGAAGAAAGAAAGACATGAACATATTGGATGACGTGGGGGTGAGTCAATTACCAGAAAAAATGTTATTCTGAAGTGAACTCATTTAATTATTCATGCCCCAGTTCATGACGGGAAAACCAATTTCAGAAGAGTTGTGTAGTTTTACTTAATTGTATAACAATGATATTTACACTTTAATTTCTACAAGCTTGAATTGAGTACTAATCAAAGAACTATATAACATTAACTTTTTTAAAGTATTGCCTGAACTAACCTTTTCAGAGGATGGGTACATGGTGGTCATAAAGGGATGGACGTGGTCAGAAACAATGCTCAGGTAGGCCGTGGCATTTAAACGATGCCCAATTGGCACTAAGGGGCCTAAAGTGTGCCAAGAAAACATCCCCCACACCATTACACCACCACCACCACCAGCCTGCACAGTGGTAACAAGGCATAATGGATCCATGTTCTCATTCTGTTTACGCCAAATTCTGACTCTACCATCTGAATGTCTCAACAGAAATCGAGACTCATCAGACCAGGCAAAATTTTTCCAGTATTCAACTGTCCAATTTTGGTGAGCTTGTGCAAATTATAGCCTCTTTTTCCTATTTGTAGCTGAGATGCGTGGTACCCGGTGGGGTCTTCTGCTGTTGTAGCCCATCCGCCTCAAGGTTGTGCGTGTTGTGGCTTCACAAATGCTTTGCTGCATACCTCGGTTGTAACGAGTGGTTATTTCAGTCAAAGTTGCTCTTCTATCAGCTTGAATCAGTCGGCCCATTCTCCTCTGATCTCTAGCATCAACAAGGCATTTTCGCCCACAGGACTGCCGCATACTGGATGTGTTTCCCTTTTTACACCATTCTTTGTAAACCCTAGAAATGGTTGTGTGTGAAAATCCCAGTAACTGAGCAGATTGTGAAATACTCAGACCGGCCCGTCTGGCACCAACAACCATGCCATGCTCAAAATTGCTTAAATCACCTTTCTTTCCCATTCTGACATTCAGTTTGGAGTTCAGGAGATTGTCTTGACCAGGACCACAGCCCTAAATGCATTGAACCAACTGCCATGTGATTGGTTGATTAGATAATTGTATTAGTGAGAAATTGAACAGGTGTTCCTTATAATCCTTTAGGTGAGTGTATAGTGCTTGTGTCTTACTGGTGTTTGTGGGTTGTTGAACATGTAATGGTTCTAGTTTTAGTATCCTAATGGTCTTTGTTTCTTTAGTCCTGGAGTTCTTTGTTCAATGTGTTATTTTATTAAAAACCCTGAACTGGACAACCGAAGAATGAATATTAGAAAGCATGTATTGTGTGGCTTCTCAAAAACTTCATAATCTTTGGCTCTGTGAGCCACCAGACAGCCTCATCTCAGCGTAGCTTAGCATTAACTGCTTTATGTAAAACTTATATAAGACTGCACATAACAGTTTAAATAATAAAAAGATCAGAACAATGACAAATATACATGGGTTACACAATGACATACCTGGACAACCGAAGAATGAATATTAGAAAGCATGTATTGTGTGGCTTCTCAAAAACTTCATCATCTGTTAGGAAATAACAGCACCTAAGCCACGCGAACATACAAACAATACAAACTTCGATAAAAACGGCACATTGGTGTAATCCCACAATGTAAATCAAGTTAAAACACTCCAAAGAACATTTCTTAAAGGGGCAGTACATGTACTTCATTACAAATCATATATATACCAGCATAATTAAATCAAAAGACAATCCAATGAAAATCAAACAGTATATTCAAAACAAGAGAATCAGAGTTTTTTATAATAAAGAAAAGATTTTGAGTGAAAATAATAATGTTGATTTTACACTCGTTACACTAAGTAAGCTATTTCTTGAGAAGCTGCAATAGAAACTATAATAATAACAAAGTGCAGTAAACTGTAAAATGATTCACTACACAATTACAATAATGAGTTTGCGATATCAAGATTCAAGATTCAAGAGTTTTATTTGTCACATACACAGTTATATACACAATATACAACTGGCAGTGAAATGTAAACAGGTCCGCTCCATGGACAGTGCAAATAACAGTTACAAGAACACAAGGGAAATTAAAATAGAAATAGAATAAAAGTATTAACATAAGTAGAGTTATAAATAAATCAAGTAAGATAAAAATAGGAAATAAGATAAAAATAAAAAAATAAAATTAAAATATAAAATATAAAGTAAGTGGATATGATAAGTGAGATAAACTGTAGACTTAAAAATAAGTGGTTAACATAATATATATATATATTTATATATAGAGAAGTATAATGTGCAAGCAATAGGTATAATTGCAAATCGGAGTATAATGTGCAAACAGGAGTATGATGTGCAAACAGGTTTATTACAGGTTGTTACACAGTAACAATAGGAACGTAAAGTGCAGTGCAATGGCAGTATGTGAATGTTAATGTATAAACTGGATGTTTATGCGTGTGCGGGGTGAAGTGAAGTCACGTGACTGATCAAGCACCATAACAGACAAAGCAATAACAACTGGAAGTGGCTGACAGCAGAAGCCTCGCACATTCAAGGTAAAAATGTCTGTGCCTGTTCTTACATTAAAAACTAGGTGGATTGTATCACTTAGGGCATATCACATAAGATGTATAGATTTTTGATATGTCATTCTTACACTCCTTTTGAAGCTTGAAAGCTCCAGTTCACATTCATTGAAGGTGCAAAAGTGTGACCAGTACTTCCTTTAAAATTGTATTTGATGTCACACAGAAGATGAAATAAAGTAACTGGGGGTTGGAATGACATGAACCATTCCTTTAATGTTAAAGCCTGGTAACAAAGATCACACCTTGCTGAAACGTTTTAACTTCTTACGAATGTCAAACACACAGCCATGCTGACAATGCAGAGCGCAAAACTGACTGACTGTCAGTGATTATGCATCATAAGAGCTAGTCCTACTCCTCTGAACTGAACTACAGTATATCAGTTGACTTTCATGGCTTTGATCAGTGTCCCTGGAGACAGTGAGTCACACACTTGCTCTTAGACTTAGAAGGATGACGATCTTTGAATATGATGCAATTTCTGAACATCTCTTTCACTTTGATTAGCCTGTCTCTGTGCCTGGGCCAGGAAACTGCACTTCAGGCTTTCTAACATTAACTCGGGGCACCATCCATCATTATAAAGTTCATTATCAAGATGTTTTTCTTTGCCGTCATTAATCTTGAGTAATCTGATTTGAGATTGATGTGCCCTCTCGCGGATGACACCCCAGCTTGATTCCTGTCATTAATCTAGATTTTTGCTTTTGTCATCCTGGGCGCTTCCCCCTCACGGCCCGTAAGTTGAGTGCTGCCACCGTTGCAGCTGAGACTCAAAACGCTGATTCAACAGTGCAGATTTCAGATGGGAAGAGAAAAGTGTTATATAAGGTTTTCACTACACTGTAACAAATTTCTGTAGTTTTCACAGCATTATTACTGTAAAATGAGCAAATACTTACTGTAGAACCTGTATACAGCATGTTGCTGTAGATCTGCAAAGCATCATGGTCTTTTTTCAATGGTGGGTAAATTCTACAGTAATTTTTTTGTTCCTGTGAATCACAATACAGCAATTTCTAGAAGCCAAGGAAAGCTACGAGATTTCCCACTTTCATCTGCATTTTTTACTTCAGAAAGGTAACATAATTTATTTCCAAAGTTTACTCTTGTAAAGTCACCTGTTTGTTCAACTTTAAGAGTGCACTGAGAGAGAAAAGAGAAATGAGCAGCACACTTCGTAGTAAACGTCTCATGTTGTGTGTGCATTTTATAATTTCATTACCACAAATATATATTTCTGCATGATTTCGATATATTTTCTAGTCTGGCAACATTTGATAACGTCATTAGTTTATAGCATTGTTAAATAAAAATTAAATTGGAATTGTGTATGTGATCTCTTTTGGTGCAGATACGTCACATAATATGATCACTTTTTTTTCTGTCACCACTTGCGCGTGAGGCAGTGAGCCTAGCCTGCCGACTCTCGACGGTCTCGAGCTGAAAAAACGCAGCTGAGGTACGTTAGGCCTAATACTTAACCTATTTTTCATAGTGATTCATCATGATTTTTCTGAACGTAAACCAACGAGATTGGTGAAATGCTTTTCAAACTTGTGGGAGCATGGCATGGGCTGTACTGTATTAAGATTTGTCTTATCCGGCAACATTACATTTTTAACGTCTTTAATGTGATTAAAGTCTAACGTTAGCATTGTGAAATGACATTAATTTAAAATGGTGTAATTTTTTGTATTTATTGGCGCGGTAGCCGTTTAATAATCTCTCGTTTTTTTCTCTTGCTTGCTGTTGCCGACTGAGGAATCAGACATTGAAGTTAAGCGGGCCGAGAAAACGCAGCTAACGTTAGAGGTAACGTAGCAGCTAAGTTACGTTACTTAACATATTTTTAATAATTTCATGATTTTTCTGAACTTCATTGCCTTCAAGCTGCAGAAACTATAACGTTAGATTGTTAATAGCCTAATTAGAAGTGCCATTCCTGACTTTTGGGAGCATATATTGTATTAATATTTGTCTTATCTGGCGAAATTACATTTATAACGTCATTTTTTTTTTAAATTCAAAGGTCCAGATTAGCAGACGAACTGGGAAGGTGGTCCAAAAAAAAAAAACGATTGATCCACACGTGGCATCATTCATCAGGGACTTCATTGAGTATGACTGGCAGAACAACTAATACCAGGTGAGACTTTTAATTGTTACCTTGGAATAACTGGAAGCCAGTTTGGGTGGGTAGTTGGTGGTTGAAAGTCAGAGGTGGCCCGCAACTTGTCTATTAAAGGGATAGTTCACTTTAAAATTTACTCTCAAGTTGTTTCAAACCTGTATGAATTTCTTTCTTCTGCTGACCACAAAAGAGGATATTTTGAAGAATGTCGGTAACCAAACAGTTAACTGGAGCCAGTGACTTCCATAGTAGGAAAAAAAAATACTATGGAAGTCAATGGGACCCATCAACTGTCTGGTTACCGACATTCTTCAAAATATCTTTCTTTGTGTTCAGCAGAAGAAAGAAATCCATACAGGTTGAGGGTGAGTAAATGATGACACAATACAAATTTTTGGGTGAACTATCCCTTTAAATCATTTAATTTTTATAGATTTGTAATTTTACCCAAACATTTGAATACATATTGATTGTTTTGTTTGCTCAGAAAAGCGTTGAAATGAAATGAATTGTTCACAGAGAAATGTTAACTCATTGAAAAAAAATTATATGTTCAGAAAATATATAGGTTTGAAATCCTGCTGTTTTTAAATCATTACATTTTTATACATTTGTAATTTTATCCAAACATTTTAATAAATATTGATTGTTTTGTTTGTTCAGAAAAGTGTTTTTTGTATGTTCAGAAAAATGATGAAATTAAATGTTCACAGAAAAATTGTAACATTGAAAAAAATGATGCTATACTATTTTTATTTTATGAATTTTTGAAATTAAAAGTGAGAAAATAAATGGCATTTGTGACAGTGTCTTTATTTTACAGTACACAAAATTAATGCAGTAATCCCCATTACAGTAGTAGTTATGAAATACAGTACTGTGATTATTACTGTAAAAAAATGTACAGTAATTTTAAAGTTACTGCGATTACATTTACAGTAAGAATACTGTGAAATGAAATACAGCAACTTACTAGCTAATTGCTGCCAGCAAGTTACTGTATTTTTCACAGTAATCTTTTTACAGTGTACTTATACACAGGGCCTTTGCTTGCATCACAGCTAATATGCAGAAAACTCAATTTTGACATGGAAATCATATTAGTACTTTTATTGTAATACCACAAAAGAACATAGGGATGAATTGTAATTTCAGTAGTTGGTTAAAACTGATGTTGTCATGAGTCTTGCACTACATTCTAATGTATTCCTTTGGTGTTTCTCTCTCTCTCTTTTTTTCAAAGTTCCTCTGTAATTTAGTTTTACATAAGCATGTTCGTCCTCTCTCTAGTGTTGTAGTACTCGAGACCGCTCTTGGTCTTAAAACAGGTCTTAAAGGTTTAGTTCACTTCAAAAATTTTACTCACCCCCATCTCATTCAAGATATTGTTGTCTTTCTTTCTTCAGTTGAAAAGAAATTAAGTTAAGTTAAGAGGAAAACATTCCAGGATTTTTCTTCACATAATGGTTTTCAAGTGCAACCAAAATGTTGAAGGTCCAAATCAATGCAATTTCAAAGCGATTTGAAGGGCTTCAGAGACTCTGCACAATCCCAGACGAGGAAGAGGGTCTTATCCTGCGAAACGATCTGCTATTTTTTTTTTTTTATAAATAAAAATGAATATAACCTTTTTATATTCTCTCTGCAGCCGTCAGTGATTGCGCAATCACGGCGGCCGCCCCCGTATTTACAAAACGCACATGCAAAAAGACTAATACAAACGCCCTTTAACAAAAAAAAAAAAAAGGTAAAACAACGATGTCGGACGATTTTGAAGTTGAAGAGTGTTTTTTGGTTGGGGCGGTACTTTCGCCTACGTCTAGTGTGATGTCTTAACGTTATTGCGCAATCACTGCCGGCTGTAGAGCAGTGCAAGATGAGCAATTTAGGTTAAAGAGTATATTAATTTGTAATTTTTTTTGAAAATGACAGATGGTTTCGCTAGATAAGACCCTATTCCTCGTCTGGAATCGCGCAGAGCCTCTGAAGCCCTTCAAATCGTTTTTTAAACTGCATTGATTTGGACCTTCAAAAAAAAATTTTGCATTTGAAAACCATTATATGATGAAAAATCCTGGAATGTTTGTAACCAAGCAGATAGAGCAACCATTGACTACTAAGGGAAAAGAATACTATGGTAGTCAATGGTTGCTCTATCTGCTTGGTTACAAAAATTCTTCCAAATATCTTCTTTTGTGTTCAGCAGAACAAAGGGTGAGTAAATGATGACAGAATTTTCATTTTTGGGTGAACTATCCCTAAATGCTTTACACTTGAACTAAACTCATTAGATTCTAAAACTAGACTAAAACTAAAAACAATTCAGGTGACTAAAATATGACTAAAACTAAATGGCATTTTAGTCAAAAGACTATGACTAAAACGTAATCAAAATTTGCTGTCAAAATAAAAACTGCAATTGACTTTCATCGTATGGAAGAGAGCAGAAAGTCTGGAACGACATCATGAAAGATTTCATTGAAAGAGTCATGAAAAAGTGTTAATTTATGGATCAACTGTTCTTTTAAGGAAAGAAAGACATTTCAGAGAATAGCTGTACAAATACTTACACATATCCATGTATTTTTTAGCTGTGGAGGAGATATTGGAAGACTTTATTACGTATTACAGTGGAGTGAAACAGGAGCGGTCTGCCTGTCTGCACTGTATGCGGTGGCAAAAACACATTGTGGATTTGTCAATGGATTCATAACGGTTGTCAGTCTGCGATGCGTGCGTGTGTCAGTTGGAAATGAGAGCCCCAACATGCAGCACTGACTGAGCTGTTAATAAAGTGTGATGATGCTTGTCAGGTGAATATTCGTTGCTGCAAAATGCAGGTCTGATCTAAATTGCTAATAGAGAAAGTTTACCGATTTAGAGGCATATTCCTTCGAGAAATTAATCACAATTCTCTCATATGACTGAGGCGTTAGCTCTAATCTCATTTTCAGCTGTGGGGGAAAAAAAAAGTCCTTGAAACGGCAAGTCTCGCAGTAATTAAATTCTGTCCAGTCTCCCTCTGATATCTTTAAGGAAATAGCAGCTCTATTGTAACGTACGATAAGTGCTCTCTTGCCGGTTGTATCCTTGCCGCCGCTGTAGATTCAAAACACACACATTCAGCCTCACAAGAAGATCCATCACCAGTAATCTCTTTTTTTGTGCCAGAATTCAATTTTCTCTCTCAGTGCTTCTCTTCCTTTCTCAATCGATAAGGTTATGTATTTTTTATTAAATATACAAACAGAGCCTATATTTGCATCATTTTGCTTTCCCTTTAAACTCTTTTACATGCTGGACAGATCAGATGAATGTCATATATTGAAACTGCTCATTGAACAATGTTGTGCCAGAAATTAATGGGCTGCAGAAAAAAATACAATGTACAGTGGAATTTATATTTTAACTGAATGATGCAGGGAAGGCTACACAAATCAATTGCTCTAATGTGCACAATTGTGTTCAGTTCTAATGAAATACTGTGGTATTCAATTGTCTTTTACACAGAGAAGTTGGTTGGTGTTATGACCATTTTGCACCTGCAATCCAAAACCAAAACTTTTCCTGTATTTTTTTGCTGATCATGGCAGCAGTAATTTATCAAAAAAGGGGAATAGCATTATAACTGGAAATATATCACACTTTTAGCATTTTAAAAATCAGATTTATATATCTGGATATCAGTGATGCTGTACATTCCCAGAAAAAGTATGACAGATTCTGCTGCATCCTCCACAACCGAACATTCAAAACTGCACATTTTGGGGGGTTCTTGACTCCATATTAAAGAACCCTTTATGCCAAGGTTCTACACTCTAAAAAATAAAAATGGAAAATGTACTGGTAATTTTCTGCCAGGACATTATCCAGTAATGTTATGGAAATTTCTGTTAACCCTAAAACAGTGGTTCTCAAACTTTTTATACCAAGTACCACCTCAGAATATATTTGGCTCTCCAAGTACCACCATAATGACCAACATTAAAATACAGTAACGTTGTAGGCCTAACTATTCAGCTACAGCTTTACACAGTAAAAAAACAGGCAGTTTATTCCTAATAAGAATATTTATTGTTGTCAGCCACTTTAACATTGTAAATACACAGTTTGTACATTAACACTGCACTGTGCTTACATACAGGTAAATAAAATAATTAAATAATGATTCAATTAAAATGTGTTGTAAAGTTAAATTAAAACTGTACTGTACTTAAATGTAAAAAAAAAAAAAAAAAAAACCTTTTCTCAAATAAAGATTAAATAAAAATGTATGCGTTTTAAAGGGATAGTTCACCCAAAAATGAAAATTCTGTCATAATTTATGGCGTCATTCACCTCTAATAGTAAAAGTAAAACACCTCTACAAAACCCCGGAAAATTCCTTTATATTTATACAGTAAATTGTGCCCTATTTAATGGAGAAATGTCTTAAATGATTGCATAACACTTTAATGTTTAATGTGTTATTTTAATGTATTATTAAAGGTATTAAAACAATTTATCACAATTTAATTAATCAAACAAAAAAATGAATTAAAACTAAATCAATAAAGTGCCTGGTAGAAACCTTTAAAGAGTTAGTTCACCCAAAAATAAAAATTCTGTCATCATTTACTCATGTCGTCCTAAAACCCTTAAGACTTTTGTTCATCTTCAGAAAACAAATGACGATATTTCAATTAAAACTGAGAGATTTCTGTCCCTCCACTGACAGTTACGCAACTACTACTTTGATACTTCAAAAAGTTCATAAAGAGATCAAAAAACTAATCCATATGAATTGAGTGGTTTAGAGCAAATTTTCTAAATACACACGCTCGCTTTATATGAACTTTCATATTGTGAATTGTGATTTTCAAATTATATTGAGCACTGTTTTTGTTTTCACATATTTCCATTTTGTTTTAACAGGTTTCCGTAATATATTTAGTGAAAGTGATGTTAAAATATACCAGGAATTTCCCCTACATGGATACATTTTTAAAGGTCTCATGGCATGACATTTTCATTTTATGAGGTTTTTGTAAACCGAGTTCTGGCTGTCTTTCTCTGCCTTTGAGAAAATGACAGCTCAGACGAGCTGATCTGGAATTTTCCTGCTTTGATGTCATAACAGGAACGGTTACCTCCCTTTCCTCCGCCCAGAGAATTTGGCATGCCCATGCGAGCGCCATATTTGTTTGTCCTCGAGAGATCATGGCTTGTGAACGAGTGAATGCTGGCAGTTTCTCAGTGTTTGGATGTACAAATGAAAACAGAAGTCTTTTTTCAGTTCCTTCTGATCTGTGATCAGTGATTTCTGATGTGTAGCTAATTATTCAAGTTCACACAGAACTTTATTATTCGTGCTGCGGGTTCTCTATCTCCCGACAGAACAGTGTTTTCTATCGTGTGAGTCAGTGTTTTTGTACGTCCTCGTCGCGTCTATCTGTTCTAAAATGTGCATACAGTCGTGAGTTTCTGCTCAACATCGGCAAAGTCACATCTTTAGAGATAAACTTCACGCACGCCAAAGCTCGGGCTACACTGACCGGTCGGCCTTCAATATCACCTACCCCCAGTACTGCATCTGGCCCACAGTGGAGGCACCAAACGCGGCGCGAGATTAAGCAGAAGGGGGGTAAGCGTGATGGTATCCGGCTAGGCTAGCCAGCTATTCCCACAATAAACTGGATTACATTCGATTACTGCTGTTGTGTATTTGTTTGCGCCGTGTACTCAATGCGCGTCACTGACGCTTTTCATATGATAGTAAAATATCTAAAAATAATGCTATAATCAACACTAACTCGTAACTCGTTCATCTCCTGTAATGGTACACAATTACATGTTACAAAGTTGGTAATAAGGAGGAAGACGGGCTCGGCGTGACTGGGACTCATGTTTATTCAGAACTCTCAGATACAAATAAAATAAACTCGCGCTGACAGCGCTCTCACAACTCAGTAGATACTATAAATAACTTTGTTAGCAATCTCTCCGTCTCTGGTCCGTGATGTCCGGTTCGCGAACGAATCATTCTTTTGAATCGGTTCTTTTTAGTGAACCGGTCTAACCAGTTCACCAAATCGGACTGAATCGTTCTAAACGGTTCGCGACTCCAGTCAGTGCTGATCCATAATTTACTAAAGTTACTAACTTTCTGACATGAGTGACAGTCCCTCCGTCTAGAAATAAACTAATAACCTGAAGTATATGCTAGTAACTACAACAGTTCACTGAACTGAGACGTGCTGAGAGAACTGATGAGAAGTGAACTCAGGTCCATCCGTCTCTCTGGCAGGCTTGTGCCTCGTAGACCTTGTTAAACCACGCCCCCTCCGCTACAAGATCTGATACTCATTTCAAATGCAAAGATGTCAGCCAATCACAACAGTGGGCGGTTTTACTGAAGTCTCACAGCAGACACGCCCCTTGAAACAGGGCATTCAGCCAGAGGGCAAACACCAGTATAGAAAAAATGCCTTTTATTTCTAAATTATGACATTTTATGATGTAAAAATCATACTAACAATATAAGTACACCTCAGAATACATTATAAAATAATAGAAAAATGCCATGCCATGGGACCTTTAAGCAACATCAAATACAAAAATTGCAATTGGCATCTAGTGGTGAATTGCAACCGTCCACCGCTCACCCCTCCCTTCTGAAGCACCTAGAGAAGCTACGGTGGCCGACTCAGGACAAAAAATGTCGTCGTCGGAGAGCGCAGAGATTGACTAGCGCTCTGTCGAGAAGTTTTACTTGTACCTAACGGCAGCGGCGTGCACAGACCTCCGCGGGGGCAGCTGGGGTCGATGGGGTGCGCTTGGGGGGGCGGGGGTGGGGGGGGGGTGGGTGGATCTGTTGGTTAGAAATCACGTTCGGGGGGTGCAGAGTTGGATCTGTTGGTTAGAAATTCGGGGTGCGGGTTGCAGGTGGTGTGGATTCTATCGCCTCTGGTAGAAATTACAAATCGCGTTTGTAGGGGCACTGCGGAGCAATCGAAAAGGGCACTTTCACTTTCCCTCAAATTCTGTGTCGTGTAATCAAATGAAGACATAAAATATTCGTTTAATTTATCTTTTAATTTATTTAAACAAACTTTTTTGTCACTGCACAACTGAGCTTTATACGGTTAAAATTCAAACATAGAAGAAAAAAAATTATTACTTAAAAAATAAAGTTTTTATAATTTATTATTATTACATTAGTGTTAGTATTATTGTTACATTGAGACGTATCTAAGTTCTACTGTACAACAGTAATTTATTTGTCAAGTTAAACCTAACTTTTATTTTGACGGGTTGATGTGAAAACCTTTGAGTTTCTGTGTGTTTATGATATGACGGTAGTTTTTCTCAAATGAAACTGTAAAATGCTCATGAAGTGACTCTTAGATCGACTCCGGTGATGACGTTCGAGCGTTCATGTCCTCATATGAGATGGCAGAGATGGAAACATGCGACTGTCACACGCATATTCAGTGTGTGTGTGTGAGAGAGGTAAATTAAACTGTGCGTCTGCGCCATTCATTCACACAGAGACATGCAGGATTCGTCTTTTTGAGGTTTAATATTCACAGACACTAGTCTATTTCACCAGATGCGTTCTCAGGTACTGAAATTTGGTACCGATTGATTTAATGTGAATTAGTACTCGGTAGTGCTGACTTAATTCGGTCGGTACCCTTAAAAGTACAGAGTTCGGTACCCAACCCTCATGACGGCGCAAAACGCAGATTTCACTCTAAGGGGACCCGCGGTGTGTGAGATAGAAATGGCTCATTCTAAGGTAATAAAAACATAACGGTTCATTATGTAAGGTCTTTATACACCACTGAAAACATAGTTATGTATATTATACTGCATTTCTGTCA
The DNA here is from genome assembly GCF_949357685.1 of Gobio gobio. NCBI lineage: Eukaryota > Metazoa > Chordata > Actinopteri > Cypriniformes > Gobionidae > Gobio > Gobio gobio. The sequence continues at coordinate 8,688,206 of NC_137112.1, read as the reverse complement.
ATATATCCTCATAAATACTACACACGGCATCTTTGAATACTGCCATTGTCGTTGCTATTGTGTCTGCAGGTATTATTTTTGGTGGCATTTTGTCTCTGACACTAATTTCGGACCTTGGTGTGTATATGGGCAACATAAGTTAAGTTTATCTCCCCAACAATTTCCTGCCTTTTCTTCACAGTGTTCATCCAATAAAAGAGTGGCATGTAGGTCTCAAAATGAAAAAAACCTGCCTCTGAATAATTATTGCAGTGCATTCACAATCATGTTATATCAACACATGGATCTTGTCATTGAATATAATTTAGACTACAAAACACAAATAAGCAATTTAGAGGCTTTGTCTGTGATGTGTTAGCTGCAGGGTGTTCACTGATCAGACTTCATTAGTATTGATCAGACTGCATTTAACTTGCATTTTGCTGAGCACTGCTGTTTGCTTGAGCTCATGAGGAAACAAACGCATGCCAGGCCTCAGTGATGCAACATCAAATGCATTGTTTCAAGACATTGTTCAATGTGTGGGAACACGTTTTCATTGATCAAGATGTTTTGTTGTCTTTTTAACCTTCATGTTCTGTTATAAAAGTCTTTGTAATAGAGAGAGAGAGAGAAATTACCAGGTTGATATTTCAGTTTGTTTGTTTTTTAATCTTGTAAGAGATTATTTTGACTATGAAAAATGCTTCATTACTTTTGAGACACCATGCAGGTGTAGAACATAAATTACTTTTTACATGCTGACATTCTTTTATTATTCTACACCCCCTGATAATTGCCTCAGAAAGAAGCATTTATGATTTGGATAACATTTTTGAAAAGTATTTTTCTATTTTGTGATTTGTGATCCAGGAGCACAAAACCAGTCAAGTCTCACGGGTATATTTGTGGCAATAGCCAACAATACATTGTATGGGTCAAAATGATCTATTTTTCTTTTATGGCAAAAATCATTAGGATATTAAGTAAAGATTCAATGTTCAAGTAAATTCAAGTAAATGTTCCACAGTAATATGCATCGCTAAGCACTTAATTTTGACAACTTTAAAGGCGATTTTCTCAATATTTAGATTTTTTTGCACCCTCAGATTCCAGATTTTCAAATAGTTGTATCTCGGCCAAACATTGTCCTATCCTAACAAACCATACTTCAATGGAAAGCTTATTTATTCAGCTTTTCAGCCTTTGACCCTTCTGACTGGTTTTGTGGTCCAGAGTCACATGTTTACAGAGGATTAAAGTTAGAGATGCACGATATTGTATTTTTGCCAATATCCAATATATATATATATACATCTATTTTTCACTTTGTTTGGAAACAACACCATTTTGAGCAAAAACTTTTTAAAATTGTATTCTGGTTTCAGATTTTTGAGGTCTCCTTACTAAAATGATACTTGTTAAAGATAAATAAATGTTAATAAAGTTCTTTTTTATAATAAGAGTATATTAAAAGCATCAGTTGAAGTTGTCTTTAGCTTCAAATAAAAAAATATCAGTCATTGACGTAGCGTTTATCGGCCGCTTCCGATGTTGTCCCGATAATATCGTTCATCCTTAAGCATCAATAATATCTGTGTGCTGCATTTTGTTTATGTCAGAGGAACATATATTTTTTTACAAGTAAATCATTTGGGTTTCTGGGACACCAAGGTTAATACAAGCCATCTGCAATTCGAAATGTACATTTTTATCCATTTCCTGAGAATCGAACCCATGACCCTACTAGCACCATACTCAACTGTTTGAGTCACAGGAACAAAAAAAGGACAATTCATCAAAAAGTTATCTTCTTGCAACACAAGCTTTGTAGTGTACAGAATATTTAAGTCAACCACGGTACATTGTGATTACTATCATGCGTACAAAAATGAGTGTTTTCTGAACCAAATTTATGATGAACAACATTATACTTCAGTACAGAAAGCAATCTCTCAGAGGAAAAAACATAGACAGGCGGCATTCAATTTTACTTTCTGGCTTTTGGATTTTCACCGAGCTGAAACATAATGACAAAAAAATGCCTGCCTCCGAGGCAGCTTTGCATTTCAAGGTGTTAATGATATTCTGGTACTTACAGCTGAAGTTATTAACCGTGGGATTAAGAAGACATCCGTGGTCTCAAAATTAATTTTACTTGTTTCCCGTGGCTTGCACTTCTTGTTTGGCTAACTAAGCATGTGGCTGTGGATTATACCCCTAGTCGTTTTTAGGAAAAAATTTAGGGGATATTTGAATAAAAATAGCTTTAGGGCTGCAAGGTTATACACAGACGCAATTTGCACATGGGAGAAGCCAAGGAAACTAGCGAAAAATTGCAGTCAACTACAACAAACATTCATCTTTCTGTGCATGGCTGAAGATTTACCCCCTTCCCATCAATTCGTATTTGAATGCCAATCAAATAGTGCACTATATTTATAAGATTCACTTTTGGCTTGAATTAGATTTGAGTGAAATTGTTTCACTCAATCTCAGAAGGTGTTTGATTAGCAAGTGTAAATCCGCTTGAAGGGATTATGCAGCCCAGAGACAAATGTGTCAATTTAACTGCCACCTTGTTGTCTTGGAAACAGGGGTGAATCAATAACACCGAATTGTCAGGAGAACTGACAGTCTTTTTTGTTGGGTCACAGGATGGGAGAGGTGTTGATAGATATTCTGGCGACCAGGCATATATTAGCATGAAAAAAAAAAGTGCTCTTCAGTCGTCACCAGGCGAAGTGTGTAATTTGTATGCTATTGCAAACATCAAGACACTCACCCCATCTGCCATTGGTTGACAAACAGACACCATTGGTTGGAACGCTCAAATGACGACTTCAGCAATCAATTTGAGTTTGCCTTGGTTTGATAGTCATACAAAAATAACACTGATGTGGTAACTTTCCAGTTGTGGCCATGTTGAACCAACAGCAGCAAGAGTGATGTTTGATTCATGACTGACACTGCAAACTCATCCAGCAAATAAAAATCTGAAAGCAATGTTTTATTTATAATAGACAAGGTGCGTAATAAGGGCGAGCTGACCATTTATGTAATCAAAATTAACTGATGTAGTTGTCCGGGGTCATGGAACCAACTTTACCTTGAATTATTATAAACAACAATGCGATTATAGATCACCATTTTGTATCCTCAGTAGCTCATGATGCAGAAATAAATCTGACATTAGAAATTGAATCATGCAGGAAACAGTATATACACATTATTGTAGGAATTAAATAAAATAAAATATAAATAAAAACAAAACAAACAAACAAATAAATAAAATCGGTAGGTAAAAAGCCCTAGACCTTGAATTATTGTCATAAAAGTGTGATATTAAAGTATTAAAATATTATTATTAAAATATATATTATGACCAGGGGTCTGTTCTTTGTACCTCGGTTAATGCATCTGAGATGATTTGACAGATCCCAGATCTTTTAATCGTGATAACTGATCTCTGGCTAATTTGGTTCTTCAAACGAATTAGGGATTGAATTAAAATATCTGGATTAAATTGTCTAAGATTACTGCACGTTCCTGTGTTCACTGAAGAGAGAAGATGCATCGATACTCGAAACCACGATTAGCAGTGCAGCGATTGGCTGGCGGCAAGACAGCAACGCAATGACATCATATAATTAAAAAAGCCACCTGGCAAAAAACTTCTGGACCTTTATAAGGAAACAGCCAAACGACTAAACCAACATAAAAGTTATAAAAGACAAATGAAATGTGCATTTTTTTTTTTTTTTACATGATTCCCAATTATTTATATTCACGATATTATAGAATTTGTACACCCTTTACATTTTTATTTCAATGTTGTAATTAGGAATTCATTTCATTTTTAATTACATTTGAAGCAGATTTGACAGCATTAATGAAAGTTTCTTAAGGGTCAAGTTCAAGTTATCTGCTTCTCCTGCACTGCATCAAGCCATCCCATAATATCTGTCACCACTCAAGTTAATGCACTGCTCAGAGTAACTGTACAGCATGTGTATAAGACTCCAATAAAATTATAAAGTAATTATTCCATCACAAATAAATATCTCAATCAAGTTTTATATAGTATTATAGTATTATACACAATATTATGATATTATTTTCAAATACATTTTATTTTATTATTGTTATTATTTAAAAGTATTACTGCCCCTGGTTCAGTAAAGGGCTCTTGTAATAAAGTAGCAATGGCTGGGACAGATTTTAAAGGGTTAGTTCACCCAATAATGAAAATTCTGTCATTAATTACTTACCATCATGTCGTTCGACACCCGTAAGACCTCCGTTTATCTTCGGAACACAAATGAAGATATTTTAGTTGAAATCTGATGACTCTGAAAGGCCTCCATTGGCACAATGCACAGTACACTCTCAAGACCCTTAAAAGGTACTAAAGACGTCGTTACAAAGTCCATCTCACTACAGTGGTTCTACAATAAATTTATGGAGTGACGAGAATAGTTTTTGTGCGCAAAAAAACCCTAAATAACGACTTATATAGTGATGACGATTTCAAAACACGGCCTCATGAAGCTTCGAAGCGTTATGAATCAGTGAGTCGATTCAGCAGTTTGGATCGCCAAATTTCAGCAGTTTGGCGGTTTGACACGTGATCCGAATCATGATTCGACTCACTGATTCATAACGCTTCGAAGCTTCATGATGCCATGTTTTGAAATCGTCATCACTATATAAGTCCTTATTTAGGTTTTTTTTGCGCACAAAAACTATTCTCGTCACTCCATAAAGTTATTGTAGAACCACTGTAGTGAGATGGACTTTGTAACGATGTCTTTAGTACATTTTAAGGGTCTTGAGAGTGTAAAGTGCCATTGTGCCAATGGAGGCCTTTCAGAGCCATCAGATTTCAACTAAAATATCTTCATTTGTGTTCTGAAGATGAACTGAGGTCTTACAGGTGTCGAACGACATGAGGGTAAGTAATTAATGACAGAATTTTCATTTTTGGGTGAACTAACCCTTTAAGTATCAACGCCGCTTAAAAAGATGCAATCTAATTCTGTTAGCATGAAATAAGCTGCTCGCGAGCAGGTTTAAGCTTACGGACATGTTGCTATGACAGCAAGTCCAGGAAGTAGGGCTGTAATCAACCAAAGAAAATCTTGGTCGACTGAAGTCCTGAAATTTTCGACTAAAAATCGACTAAAAATGACGTTAGGGAAAAAAACGTTAAATTAATTAGCTGCGCACTGTGCGCAGTACTTGGTAGCCTTGTTGTCTGCATAAATGAATTATAAATAAACATAAAAAACTAGTAGGCTATTTGCAGTATATTAAATAGTTTTTGAGCTGATTATTTTGCACTGAAATGAGTCTGACACACGAGTCTGTGTCAGCTCTGACAGCGTTGCATCACGTGCACCTGCGCAATATCATAGCCTATGATTTCCCAAAATATAGTACTATTGTCAGCTAGATATCATCACAATAACTTTTGAGGAATATGCAACATAATTTAGACAATTGTTTTTGTCATATGTATTATAATAACTGACAGACAGTACAATTTCAGCCGCACTGTGCAGCTCGAACAGGAGCTGAGCTCAGCTTCGCGGCTGAGACACGAATAGACTATTAACTTAAAGTTTTTACTCTTAAACACAAAAGGCACGTCCACTTTAATAAAAAAATGAATATTTATTAAACAAGCCAGATCAAGAGCAGAAAAAACGCTCTCACAATTAAATAAATAATATAAGTTACAGAAAACTAGCCTTCTTCAATCTGTCTCTCTTCTCCAGTGGGTTGGGCTAATCCAAAAGTGAAAACAATGGGGGTGTTTTGAAGACAGACTGTTACCTGTGAAACAGGGGTGCTCTGAAAACACCCCCATTAGCAATTAGTGCTTTCCACCTGATGAAATGAACGCGGCGCGGCAAAACTGATGAAATGAACGCGGCAAAACTGATGAAATGAACGCTGCAAAACGGACAGTACAGATCCACTTTTGCGGCACGACTGAAGCGTGGTGTTGTGACGCTGTATGTTGATGGGCGTTCCTCAAGTTTACCGCTATTGGCGTGCGTTTGAGCCAGCGGGGAATGAAAAACAAAGGACGGGCGAGAAACTTCTCTTCGCCAGTTGGTTGGGCTAATCCAAAAGAAGTGAAAACAATGGGGGTGTTCTGAAGGCAGACTGATACCAGTGAAACAGGGGTGCTCTGAAAACACCCCCATTAGCAATTAGTGCTTTCCACCTGATTAAATGAACGCGGCGCAGCAAAACTGATTAAATGAACGCGGCAAAAACTAATTAAATGAACGCTGCAAAAAAATCGACCAATCAAAATTTTGGTCGAGCCAGAACGTATCGACCAATAATCGACTAATCGACTGGGAGATTACAGCCCTACCAGGAAGAGCATCGAAGAACCAAAAGTTCTTCCATGATCAAAGATCATGCCAAATCTTCAACAATCAAATCCAGATAACTGAGTTACAAACGTATGAAGAACGGACCCCAGTTATCATAAATTGTTATAAATATAGCATTTTTTTCATAGATGAATTGCCGTTGGCAACAAAAAACAAAAATATGAGAGACTATTTTGACTATGTGTTATGTATTGTTTTTTACTTTTACAAGTATGGCTGCCAATCTTGAAAAAAAGTTCAAATGCAATTTAATTTCACAGCCGAAGAACATACTAGCTCCTAAAAGAGTGCAGGTTATTTTGGGACCTTTGAATGGTCATACCTTTGCTGGGAAGGAAATCTACAGACGGGACCTTTAATTGAATTCCTGCAACAGGAGATGATGTCAGATTCTCTGTTTTTGTCCCTTTGGTTTAACAACCAAAACTCAATGTGCACATAATTAGCATGGTCTGTCTGCCACGGATGCGCTGCAGAAGACGTGAAGAATATGTGCTGCTCACCGATTTCAGCTAAGACAAGCAACGATGAGAGAGGCATTATCTTATAATTAGCAAACTATTTTCAGCAACAGAAGTTCACTTCCACCAGCCCAGAAATCTAGACGCACCCTAGTGGCAGCAAATATAATTTTCTGCCAGGGTAGTCTAGCAACTCTCCGTTGGCTTGCGAGCTGGAAAAACCAAAGGTCAGGCCAATCACATCGTGTATAGAGTCGGTGGACGGGCTTAACATAATGACGGCAGAGTTGCAGCGGTTCCGCATGCTACTTGTAAACCAAGAAGCTGGCGAACAGCGGTCTTTCGAATCGGCTTTGGCCGCGACTCTGGAAGACTTGGAGTTAAGCTTTTCTTTGAGAAAAGAACGGCACTGAAGTCATTCTTAAGAAAGGAAGATGTGTTTGGAGTTTTGCCGACCGAATACTGCGAAAGTTTAATCTATCAACTAGCTCCGCTTCACCTTCTTCATTGCTCTGGTTGGTTGTAGCGCTATCCTATTGCGTGCAGAGGGAATTTGAAAGACAACCGTTTATCCCGCCCCTCGGATTGAGCCCTGCCAATGGTATGTTCCCAGACCCAACATCTTGATGTGGGACTGGTTTGTCAGTCTACACTTCCACAAGTTAGCGTACATTCACAGCAATTGTAAACTCTCAAACCACCATTTCAACATATCCTACATTCATGCATGTAGGGGCTGCTTTTACCTAAAGTGAATTCACGATTTTATGTTTACTTTATCGGTTCTTAGGAATTAAACCCCATGTTCCACTTTTTGACCTACTGGTACTTGATTTCAAATGGTTTAGAAACCAGCTTTCACAGCAATCTGTTCATCCGAACTATGGCATCAAACTGACTCTGGTCCTAAAGTGCCATAAGAAATAGTAATGAATAAAGATATCTAACTGGAGATCCACACTTTGTTTGAAGGGGGCAGTCGTCTCAAACCATGTGAGATCTGTGGGTCTGAATACATTCCATTAGAGTGTTTTATCATGGTGATTTGTAAATGGCGAGCATTAGACACTGCCCTGAGGCCAGATCATAATGTTTTCTCATTCAATATGAATCAGCCACATACAGGCAACCTCTGATCATCACTCATGTCTCGAGAAACTCCTGACCTGGTTTGGCTAGGCAGTTCAGATGAGATGGAGAAAAAAAAGAAAAGAAAAAGAGATGGAAAGTGTGAAAAGAAATGGTGAGAGTCTCAAACGCGGCATGACACAACATTTCAGGTGATTCCAGAGGCATACCGCTGATGTTTTTCAGAATATTCCTATTGATGAAAAACTTTCTTCGGGGGCATCCTCTAGATATTCACACATCCATTAAGCAACATTAACCTCCCACACAGAGCACTGATAGCTAATGACATCTGTGATTTTCAGCGAGGCTCATTTCTAGCAGAGCACAGTGGTGCCCGAACACCACCCCTGGACAACTCTATAATGGTAGGAATGATGAATTGCACTCTTGCCTTGAAATCAAGATAATGGATTTTACCCATGTACTCTTTTTGACAGTTATCTGAATGTGGGTTTGAAGTGACTATACTGAATTTAGTACAAAAGAAACTATTTATGGAATAAGGATTGATCACATTAGACAGTTACCTAGTTAAGTAAATGTTCAACAACCAACTAGTTGATTAATAAGATATTGTTATTGTTAATAAGACAATAATATATATATATATATTATCTCATTAATCAACTAGCTGGTTTAGGGCTGCGCAAAAAAAAAAAAAACTTTTTCGATTAATTGTTTTTTAAAAATGTGGTCGATTCAAAATCGATTCTCAAAGGCCACGAATCAAATTTTTTTCCATATTTATTTCCGCAAACATTGAACATAAGATTAACGTAAATCTAATTACTAGTCTTCTCCACTAGATGTTAGGGCTGGGCGATATATCGCATGACATTGTTAGGCGCATCTCGTCAGTAAAGCCGGTTCCTTGATTAGTAGTAAATCGCCATCACCTGCTTTCAGATAGAGCGGCATTTACTACACAGAGCCGTAGTTCACTGACAAGCTGAGCCATATCGCATTAATTATAGCAGGCGATACGTCCGTGATAATTAATGTAATGCCTTCTTATTTGCCTTGCGCGATGTTACAAAGGAGCGAGAGGCGCGCCTGTCATTCATTCATTCATTCATTCATTCATTCATTCATTCATTCATTCATTCATTCAGTGCTTAAAAGGTGCTTCCAGTGCGTTGTAGACGTTTGTAATGCTGAGGTGAAATGCTGTAGTAATACTACAAATCTGCAGAAGCATTTGATGAGACATCACCCAGACGTTGCAACACCCCCACAGCCAAGCAGAAAACTGCTAAATAGATCACTATGGCCCGGTTTCACAGACAGGGCTTAGACTAAGCCAGGACTAGGCCTTAGTTCAATTAGGACATTTAAGTAACTTTTATAAACGTGCCCAAGAAAAAAACATTACTGGTGTGCATCTTGAGACAAAACAATGCCACTGACATATTTTAAGATTTGTCAGTGCAAGATTCTTTCAGTTAAAACAGCTCAAACATGCATTTTAGTCTAGGATTAGCTTAAGCATTGTCTGTGAAACTGGGGGATACATGTGAATGCTTGCCTTGCATTATGATCATTGTATTAAACTTGAGCGTTCACTTAAGCACGTACATTAGCCATTATAGACATATTAAATAGACAGCGCAGGACCAATAATTAAAATCTAATAGCTTATATTATAAATAGATTTCCTCAAATAAAAGTTAGTCCAGATTAAGGTATTGTTGTTTGTTACCACGGCAACTACTTGTGTCCAGGTATGAATGTGCCTCTGGTGCATGAAAAGTAACTGCACACATGACGGGTGGCAAAATCGCAAGAAAAGCTTGTTGTGTACTGAAAATTGCTGAAAATCATCCAATATCCTTTTTATGTTTTAGAATAAATATATCAAAATATCCATAAAAACAAAATTGTATAAAATACTTATCAGATAAATTTTTTTGAATAAAGTTGCATCAAAATTGTATTGTATTTAACATAATTTTATTGATTTCAAATATAGAGATGGGTTCTGTTTTAATGTACCCAAGTGTACCTAAAATAAAAAGAGTTTAATACACAGGTTTGTGGCTCTTAATTTCTTTTTAATTACCCACTTGTAAACTTATGTTTACGGTTCTTTACGGTTCTTTTTTATAAATATAGTATTTGTATTAAATCTATATTCATTGAGTTGAATCGAAAATCGAATCGAAATCAAAAATCGAATCGAGAATCGAAAATCGAATCGAGAATCGATTTGCGAGCTTGCGAATCGAAATCGGTACCCAGCCCTAATAATATATATATATATTATTGTTATAGTGTTTTATAGTGTCGCTGTGCGTCATTTTACAGTGCCAGATCCAGTGTTTTCAGGGTCTCCAAGTGGCTTGGTCTGCTGTAAGTGTGAGTTGATGCAATTAAGACACCTATCACGTTTCTGTATTTGGTTGAGTTGCGAGTATTTGCAGCACGTTTCTGTATTTGGTTGAGTTGCGAGTATTTGCAGCACGTTTCTGTATTTGGTTGAGTTGCGAGTATTTGCAGCACGTTTCTGTATTTGGTTGAGTTGCGAGTATTTGCAGCACTTTTCTGTATTTGGTTGAGTTGCAAGTATTTGCAGCATGTTTCTGTATTTGGTTGCATTGTGAGTATTTGCTGCATGTTTCTGTATTTGGTTGCATTGTGAGCATTTGCACGCGTTTCTGTATTTGGTTGCATTGTGAGTATTTGCACGCATTTCTGTATTTGGTTGTATTGTGAGAATTTGCAGTGTGTTTCTGTATTTGGTTGCGTTGTGAGTATTTGCAGTGCATTTCTGTATTTGGTTGCATTGTAAGTATTTGCAGTGTGTTTCTGTATTTGGTTGCATTGTGAGGATTTGCAGTGCGTTTCTGTATTTGGTTGCGTTGTGAGTATTTGCAGTGCATTTCTGTATTTGGTTGCGTTGTGAGTATTTGCAGTGTGTTTCTGTATTTGGTTGCTTTGTGAGTATTTGCAGTGCGTTTCTTTATTGAGTTGCAATGTGAGAATTTGCAGTGTGTTTCTGTATTTGGTTGCATTGTAAGTATTTGCAGTGTGTTTCTGTATTTGGTTGCATTGTGAGGATTTGCAGTGCGTTTCTGTATTTGGTTGCGTTGTGAGTATTTGCAGTGCATTTCTGTATTTGGTTGCGTTGTGAGTATTTGCAGTTGTTTCTGTATTTGGTTGCTTTGTGAGTATTTGCAGTGCGTTTCTTTATTAAGTTGCAATGTGAGTATTTGCAGTGCGTTTCTGTTATTGGTTGCATTGTGAGTATTTGCAGTGCGTTTCTGTACTTGTTTGCATTGTGAGTATTTGCAGTGTGTTTCTGTATTTGGTTGCGTTGTGAGTATTTGCAGTGCGTTTCTGTATTTGGTTGCATTGTGAGTATTTGCAGTGTATTTCTGTATTTGGTTGCATTGTTAGTATTTGCAGTGCGTTTCTGTATTTGGTTGCGTTGTGGGTATTTGCAGTGTTTCTGTATTTGGTTGCCTTGTTAGTATTTGCAGTGTATTTCTGTATTTGGTTGCATTGTTAGTATTTGCAGTGTATTTCTGTATTTGGTTGCATTGTTAGTATTTGCAGTGCGTTTCTGTATTTGGTTGCGTTGTGGGTATTTGCAGTGTTTCTGTATTTGGTTGCCTTGTTAGTATTTGCAGTGTATTTCTGTATTTGGTTGCATTGTTAGTATTTGCAGTGTATTTCTGTATTTGGTTGCATTGTTAGTATTTGCAGTGCGTTTCTCTATTTGGTTGCGTTGTGAGTATTTGCAGTGTTTCTGTATTTGGTTGCATTGTGAGGATTTGCAGTGTATTTCTGTATTTGGTTGCATTGTTAGTTTTTGCAGTGCGTTTCTGTATTTGGTTGCGTTGTGAGTATTTGCAGCACGTTTCTGTATTTGGTTGCTTTGTGAGTATTTGCAGTGCTTTTCTTTTATTAGGTTGAATTGTGAGTATTTGCAGTGCGTTTCTGTATTTGGTTGCATTGTGAGTATTTGCAGTGTGTTTCTGTATTTGTTTGCATTGTGAGTATTTGCAGTGTGTTTCTGTATTTGGTTGCGTTGTGAGTATTTGCAGTGCGTTTCTGTATTTGGTTGCATTGTGAGTATTTGCAGTGTGTTTCTGTATTTGGTTGCATTGTGAGTATTTGCAGTGCGTTTCTGTATTTGGTTGCATTGTTAGTTTTTGCAGTGCGATTCTGTAATTGGTTGCGTTGTGAGTATTTGCAGCACGTTTCTGTATTTGGTTGCGTTGTGAGTATTTGCAGTGCTTTTCTTTATTAGGTTGAATTGTGAGTATTTGCAGTGCGTTTCTGTATTTGGTTGCATTGTGAGTATTTGCAGTGTGTTTCTGTATTTGGTTGCATTATGAGTATTTGCAGTGCGTTTCTTTATTTGTTTGCATTGTGAGTATTTGCAGTGTGCTTCTGTATTTGGTTGCGTTGTGAGTATTTGCAGTGCGTTTCTGTATTTGGTTGCATTGTGAGTATTTGCAGTGTATTTCTGTATTTGGTTGCATTGTTAGTATTTGCAGTGCATTTCTGTATTTGCTTGCGTTGTGAGTATTTGCAGTGCGTTTCTTTATTTGTTTGCATTGTGAGTATTTGCAGTGTGTTTCTGTATTTGGTTGCGTTGTGAGTATTTGCAGTGTTTCTGTATTTGGTTGCATTGTTAGTATTTGCAGTGTATTTCTGTATTTGGTTGCATTGTTAGTATTTTCAGTGTATTTCTGTATTTGGTTGCATTGTTAGTATGTGCAGTGTATTTCTGTATTTCGTTGCATTGTTAGTATTTGCAGTGCGTTTCTGTATTTGGTTGCGTTGTGAGTATTTGCAGTGTTTCTGTATTTGGTTGCATTGTGAGTATTTGCAGTGTATTTCTGTATTTGGTTGGATTGTTAGTATTTGCAGTGCGTTTCTGTATTTGGTTGCGTTGTGAGTATTTGCAGTGTTTCTGTATTTGGTTGCGCTGTGAGTATTTGCAGTGTGTTTCTTTATTAGGTTGCATTGTGAGTATTTGCAGTGCGTTTCTGTATTTGGTTGCATTGTGAGTATTTGCAGTGCGTTTCTGTATTTGGTTGCATTGTGAGTATTTGCAGTGTGTTTCTGTATTTGGTTGCATTGTGAATATTTGCAGTGCATTTCTGTATTTGGTTGCATTGTGAGTATTTGCAGTGTATTTCTGTATTTGGTTGCATTGTTAGTATTTGCAGTGTATTTCTGTGTTTGGTTGCATTGTTAGTATTTGCAGTGTATTTCTGTATTTGGTTGCATTGTTAGTATTTGCAGTGCGTTTCTGTATTTGGTTGCATTGTGAGTATTTGCAGTGTTTCTGTATTTGGTTGCATTGTGAGTATTTGCAGTGTATTTCTGTATTTGGTTGCATTTTTAGTATTTGCAGTGCGTTTCTGTATTTGGTTGCGTTGTGAGTATTTGCAGTGCGTTTCTGTATTTGGTTGCATTGTGAGTATTTGCAGTGCGTTTCTGTATTTGGTTGCATTGTGAGTATTTGCAGTGTGTTTCTGTATTTGGTTGCATTGTGAATATTTGCAGTGCATTTCTGTATTTGGTTGCATTGTGAGTATTTGCAGTGTATTTCTGTATTTGGTTGCATTGTTAGTATTTGCAGTGCGTTTCTGTATTTGGTTGAGTTGTGAGTATTTGCAGTGTTTCTGTATTTGGTTGCATTGTTAGTATTTGCAGTGTATTTCTGTATTTGGTTGCATTGTTAGTATTTGCAGTGTATTTCTGTGTTTGGTTGCATTGTTAGTGTTTGCAGTGTATTTCTGTATTTGGTTGCGTTGTGAGTATTTGCAGTGTTTCTGTATTTGGTTGCATTGTGAGTTTTTGCAGTGCGTTTCTGTATTTGGTTGCGTTATGAGTATTTGCAGTGTTTCTGTATTTGGTTGCGTTGTGAGTATTTGCAGTGGGTTTCTGTATTTGGTTGCGTTGTGAGTATTTGCAGTGTTTCTGTATTTGGTTGCGTTGTGAGTATTTGCAGTGTATTTTTGTATTTCGTTGCATCGTGAGTATTTGCAGCGCGTTTCTGTGTTCATTTGTATCTTTGTAATATTTTATCTAAATGTAATATTTTTTTTTTCTTTTCACTACTCCCTCTTATTTTGCAACTCTTCCTTTACAACCACCAGTGATATAAATACATTTCTTCCCAATCCAATTATAATAAATATATAAATAATAAATTCCAAGTTGAACATACCATTTTACTTGGTAACATATCAGATTACGAAATCAAAATCATTGGTTCAGGAGTTTTATATTGACTAGCAAACTGTCTTCTCAACCTCCAGAACACTAAATCCAGCTCTTTAGTGTCCCACACCCACACACGTCTTTTAGCAGCAGGTTAATGGAATCTTCGGTATTGAAGTCTCACCTCTTGCTGAGACATTCTTCTCTCATCTCTCCCTCTGTCTCAACCGAACAAGAGGTTGTGCATCTTAGCCCTGACACGGATATTGCTAGAGGCTAATGCCGGTTTCTCTGCCAGCCAGAGGCACTGGCCCCCTGATGTTACCATTAAACAGCCTGGGATGATGGGTGACGTGGAGGTGAGAGGGTGCAAATGTGACATGACATCTCTCTGTATTACTTCAGTCAGCGAGCATTGGTCTCTGATCCCTCAGTAATGTGCTGCTGCCTTTCGAACCTGTGCCACATCTGCTAGCCTGCACCGTAGAATGATTAGAATGAAGTTGTAGCATTGCAAAAGGAACTTGTTCCTAGTGAACAAGACAGCATTTAATGTAGATATTTATTTGCTAATGTGGTTATCAAAACCATCAGCATTTTGAAATAATAAGCAGGATGGGTGTTTCTTTCTTCATTCACAGTTCAAATCACAATCTAAAAAATCAGAAGAAATAGCATTAGAGTACTGCAGGGATAGCACACTTTTGTAGGCCAATTCATAGAAATGAGTTAGCATTTTAGCACTTCCAGTAAAGTCAATGTTTTTTTTTTTTTTATGTTTTTTAATGCCTAAAATAAGTTCTGTAGCTAACATTTTTATGTTTTATTCCACAGCATAAATGCATCCATAATGCCCCCTTATGATTTTTTAAAAAGCTTTTACTTATCTCGACAAAGGTGCTTGCTAACAAGTGGCTAAATGGGACTACAGAGGTTGTAGAGGACATTAAAGTGTGACTTCACATATTTCAACACACTTTGTATTGTTACAATGTCAGTAGTGTATGCAAATGAACAATGTTTACTCATTCTCCATGTTACAGAGAAATTCAGGTTTATTTGTCAGCAAATATCTGCCAGATGACACAAAGCGCTCCAGGGCTTTCGTGAGAACTAAAGATTATACCATGGACAGCTGGATTGACAGTGTTATTAACAGAACAGTTATTGTAAGGTAGGTTTATCACTAAAATTATTGTACTATGTCTACTCTTTAAACAGCATTATGGTAAAAATAAAACACTATGGCAGAAGCTTTTTTTTTCACTTGTACAAGACAGCGTTTTGCTTCAGGAGTTGGAAATAACTGACAGAACAACAGTTTTGTTCAGTTTTCCCCCTCCGTTTGGCCTAACACACTGTGTTCATAGTCATCCAGGTTAAATGTTGACTAAACACAGAGGTTTTCCGTTGTAGTGTAGTATAAAACTCACAAAGACGAGGATGAACAGAAAACAGGATCTTTAAAAATAGCACTCATGGAATGAACATCAGACACCAAGAAACTTTGACAAGAACCGACAAACACTGATAGAGAACTGAGAACTTACTGTATTAGCAGGAACTAAACAAGGGTGCTAATGAGATAATTAACAGAACACAGGTGGAACCAAATGAACTAATCAGAACATAGAACAGAGTCACAGATAACACAAAAAGGCATACATGTAACATCGCCACCTACAACATGCGGGATCCTTCACTGGAAAGTGGAAACCGGAAGTAACTCCAGTAGACGCTTACTCTTTGAATTCTTGCACCCAGGAACAATACAGGTCAATAACCATTATGACTAAAAGTTTGCTAAGAAGAATTTCCTTCTAAAGGAAGGCGGTATTTGACTCTGGTCAAGGGTTTCCATAGCAGGCTGGTGGGTGGCTTTGGATGGCAACATGCCCAGGGCATTATGGGTGTTGAAGTTTTTCTACCTACTTGGCAAAAGGGAAGACAACAACCTTTTTTTGTTCCTAGTGAGGGAGCACCATTTTCCAAAAAAAAAAAAATTGCTTTTCTGCCAACTTTTTTTAAAGCCCATTTTACCAGTGGTGAAATGTCATCATGTCAAACAGGTAAACACTTGTCCACTAGTCCGCTCCATTCTGATTGGCTGACTGCTACACAAAGTTGTCAATCTTACAGGAAATAGGGTTTTGTTTAAGGTGAAGGTGCAGCTACAAGGAATGATTTAGAAGAAGAACTAGTATCTGGATTTGAAATGCATTCAAGAAGTTTGGTTTGAAATAAACTAATGCGTAACAAACTAATAAATGCATATTGTCGTAACATTTTAGCACGCATTGAAACTTTAAAGCTTTTTCAGGAATTTCAAACAAGGCCAGCCAATATTCACAATTAGTCTAGACAAACATTGCTTTTCTTAAAGACTTCACTTAAAGCCTTTATGTATAATGAATTATAAAGGTATTCATAATGTACATTATAATGTATTATATCTTTTTCATAAATTATTGTGACCAAAGTTAATATGCATTATAATATTAGCAGATTCATTGTTGCATCTGAAATTGGTTATTTGTCATATAATGCTTTAAATCACATTTTCTTTATGTGTTCAATGAATACATAAATGTTTTGTTATGTATTAGAACTGAGGTTACAATTATTCATGAGACCATAAAATGCATTACTTTTTTGCAATTCTAGCTCTTGATTGGTGCGCAGCCCTGATTTAATTCAAATTCGTACGTTTAATATAAGTACAGGTTGTATGTACTTTTTCCACGACAAAGAATTAGTAAATTTGGATTATGGAATCTGACACCAAAGTCTATTTGTAATTCTTTCAGTGTTGTCTGTACCTTTCCCTATATCCAAATAATCCAAATAACTTGCTTGTGTTATGAGTGATCTGTGTTTATATCTTTTTTGGTTGGTTTTAGTTCTGTTTCCTAGTTTTCAGTCCATTTCTATGTTTTCATTTATTTGATTATCAGTTGCACCTGTTATTCATTTTGTTGATTGGTTTGGTTGTGTATATAAGCTCTGTGTTTCTTTCAGTTCATTGTCTGTTCTCGTCGATATTGCACGGTTGTTCTGTTCCTGTTTATTTTAGTCTCCTGAGGTTTTTTTTCCCTTTTTCATAAAATCTAAACTGCTGCAAATATATCCATTATTTTTCCTTTATTGCTTTAACCACCACTGACAGCATGGGGGTATTTATGTGCTATAATTTGGCACACTGGCAGTGTTGGGAGTAACTCATTACAAGTAACTTGAGTTACGTAATCATATTACTTTTTCAAGTAAATAGTGAAGTAATGCATTACTTTTAAAAATTTACAACAAAATATCTAAATTACTTTTTCTAAAACTTTCCAATTTATTTGACTGACAGCTCTCCTTTCCCAATGTTGAGAGAAATCAAGAATAATTTCAGAGGCGTTGTAAACATGAGGGTTATAGTAGTTCTAGACTAAGTGTGTGCATTTACTCATCTCACTTGCACAAAAAAAGATTCAGTATTCCTCAAAATGAATAAAATCAGTCAAATGCAAAATCTGAATACCCTCCAACAATTAAATGTTTAATAAAACAAGTATTTGCATGCATTTAATCTCACTTTATTGACCAATGTCTTGCTGCTGACCCTGAATGATTCAGTTAAACCATGAGCAAAAATTACTTTTTAGTTTTAGTTTTTATTAGTGAAGTAACTGTTAATATTTTTGTCCTATTCTTCCATTATCCAGAATGGCAGCTGAGAGGTGTTTGAGGTGCGCCCTCTACTGTACATGTTACTACTGTGACTGTGCATTTTTTTCCTCGGCCTGAGGCTTATTACTATTTAAATTTTGGTGTGAAATGGTTTTTCCATTTGCACAAAAATATAACTTTTTTGTTCTAAAAAAAACAAACAAAGCCAGCCCAGGTGAGCAAAAGTAATGTAACAAATTACTTTTCTTAAAAAGTAACTAAGTAACGCAATTAGTTACTTTTTAAGGGAGTAAAGCAATATTGTATAGCATTACTGTTCAAAGTAACTTTCCCCAACAGTGTACACTGGTATATTATTATGGTATCACTGACTAAATACTTACCATAGTCATTTTACATGATGGTCAAGCAGCTTTTTCTTTTTAACTGGTGTTGTTTTTTGACTATATAATCTATATTGCAGGCCAGAGTCAATGCATTGGTTAAAACTGCAGTATAAATCCTTGCACGTCTCTATAAAGTAAAAATGTCAGATTGTGCTGTCAAAAGACAGCTACAGTAGCGCTTTCCGATTCTTTAAGTAAAGAGCTACTTTACACATACCAACAGCAAGCCTTGCCAGGTCAGGCAGGACTGACTTTTGAAGATTCATGGCTTGCTAAATGCCTGCAACCTCCCTCTCTCCTCCACCTGCTCTTGCAGTTCTCCTACCTGTTTACTGACAGCGAAAAGGGGGGGGGGGGGGGGTTATTGGGGAGCTGTTGTGGCCGGCTTGCCAGCCAGGCAGGGAGACAGTGATGGATGGAGGCTGGCCGCCTCTCCTACTGCTCACTTGCTGACTGGGCCCCATGCTTTATTCATGAGATTTGGGGCAGGAAAGAGATGCCAAAAGGTTTAAGAATATATTAAGGAACTCTTTGAGACGTCAACCAAGTTGTCAGGTAGTGTTAAGCAATGAGTCTCAAGAATTACATCCCTACACCCACATGCAGAGTGGAGGGATACGTAGCAAGACGTAGATTTTTTTATTTTTTTAATCCCTTGCCTTCACAGACAGTTGGAAAACACCAGCTACCTACTGTTTGAGCATCCCAGTGTAACTATTCCCTGCTAAGAAAATTACAAGGGAAATTATGTTTTCCCTGAAGTTCCATTGCTAGGAGCTAAATGCATTCAGCATTTGAGTCAGTGCAACCCGAACCACCAGCATTTAAAGAAATACAAATTGGACTTCATCAATAGGATCCAATTGCTTTACATTTTTGCATGCATTTGTGATTTATATTTAGATAACTCTCTAAAGCAAAAGCATTAAATGTTTAATTTAGACCAGACATTCCATCCCTCTTTTTGGGGAAATAAAGGGAAAAAAGGGGGTGGAGATGGACAACTAAAATTTAAATGAATGGGGGAAATTGTAATGCCTAATACATTAGGAAGTAGACATTCAATTCCACAATTCACTTAAAAAGTCATAGAGGCATTACCTGTTGATTGCACCACATGACATTTTACAACCTGAAATACCTTTGTCTAGTTACACAAATGCCAAACTATATTGAGAGACACATTGATAATTCTATGATAATTCCTGTACCACATGACTTTGTTGGTCGCACCACGGCTGAATTTGGCAGACAATAATTTTTAAATTAACATCCAGTGAAGCAGTGTTTTTTAAGAAATACTCATTCATAATAAACTATTATTATTATTATTGTTGTTATTATTAATGTTGTTGTCTATAATATTTCCTATACCACATGCCTTTGTTGGTTGCAAAACTTTACTTGAATTACTAGCTCCAGGACCTCAGATCAGCTCTTTGTCTGTCATGGAGGTCAGCAGAAGGGAAAGGCTGTCTCCAAGCAGAGGATGGCCCACTGGATAGTGGATGCCATCACCTTGGCCTACCAAGCACCAGGTGTGCCCTGTCTGCTCAGGGTGCGAGCACACTCTACTAGAAGTGTTGCATCCTCCTGGGCACTGGCACGTGGCACCTCGCTGTCAGATATCTGTAGAGCTGTGGGCTGGGCGACAGCCAACACGTCCGCTAGATTCTATAGCCTACGTGTAGAGCTGGTAGAGCAGGAAGCCCATGTCTTTCCTTTGGGAGAGTCCCCCCTTCAGCGGGGCTGGAGCCCCTCTTGGTCGCGGGCTACGGCTCAGTGTTGTACTCAACATAACTCTTTTGGGGTACGATGTGGGTTCCGCAGCGTTCCCTCCTACTAGGGCACCCTTTTCCAGTGTTATCCAATGAGTCACTGAGCATGTCATGCAGAACAGCAGTGATGAACTTCTCTGTGTGAGCCCTGTCTCATCAGGTAAGAGAGCTCAGGAGGCTCACACGAGGCACTGGAAGTGGGCAGAGGCCATGTCGCTTTGGTAGGGATTCCTATTCTTCGGTCTCCGACGTGGTGTTGGAAGGAACCGACTGAAAGGGAATGTCTCAGTTGCATATGTAACCCTCGTTTCCGAATGAAGACACCATGTCCCGTCACCATGTATTCTGTACCCTGATGGGGTACCAGTTCACCTACTCGGCTCCTCAGCAAAAAACTGATTTGATGCAAGCACCTGTGCCTCATTTATACCTGTGCTGCATGACATGCGCAGCTGGTGCAATCATTGCACGCCAATGTGCATTGGTTCGTTTAGTTACACTCAAAGTAGATTGGCTCTTGTTAGCAAGATTCCTATTCGACGGTCTCCGACGTGGCATCTCCTTCAGGGAACGAGGGTTACATACGTAACCGAGACGTTCACCACTGTTCCTTCCTTGGACCACTTTTGATAGATACTAACCACTGCAGACTGGGAACACCCCACAAGACACATCAACTTTGAGGACAAAATGTTCACTTGCTGCCTAATATATCCCACCCACTAACACGGGCTGTGATGAAGAGATAAACAGTGTTATTCACTTCACCTAATCAGTGTGAAACAGAATGTGTGTATAGATCAGACAAAAGATTGAGCTTCATTCACTGACCCGTTTTTCTTCACATTTTCAGAAAACAGGTTATTCTGTATCCTCCCCTTACTAGTATAGTTTAAATGTATAGGCCCGGTTTCACAGACAGCTTTTAGATTAAGTCAGGATTAGGCTTTAGTTCAATTAGGGCACTTAAGCAACTTTTTATTAACATGACAAAACGGCATTGAGATATTTGTTTTCAGTTAAAACAGCTCAAACATGCACTTTAGTCTGGGACTAGCTTAAGCCTTGTCTGTGAAACCGGGGGATAAAGTCTGATACATTAAGTGTCACTTGAACAAGATTCAAATGTGCTACCTGTGCACTTAAGGCAATACCATCAACTCTTGCACAAGTAGTTAAAACGCCTAAAGAATCTCCCCTGATCTTGACAAGCAAAATTTCTAGCCTTTCCCCATTTAAGTCGATGGGAGCTGTATTACCTACATAGAAAATAGCTGCCCGGAGGCATTACCAAGATGGCCATAGAGTGAACGGACCTGCCTTAAAGTGATTTTAGACACACAGCTCAGCTTCCTGCTGATTTCCCTCTTCCTACTCCTTACGAAGGTATTTATAAACCTCCAAAATCCCAACAGCCTCTAAAGTGCCATCTTTAGACCATGAATCACTTTGAGAGAAACAGGCAGGAAAATACGGTGCCTGCAGGTAAAAGCGCAACACTGCAGCACTGACAGTTTTCCTAAAGCCAGGATTTTTCTTTTGAGTTGACTTCCACTATTTCAATGTCATTGTCAGCTTGAAAAAAGCCCCCTACTACCCAAACTCTTCTATTCACACAGTGCAGTACATATTCTTTAAAAAAACAAACAAACCAAAAAAAAAAAAACACAGGGACATTCTGGTAAATGCCAGAGCGTGTAAAAGGATATGCAACATGTTGGAAGAAAACAACAGGCAGGGAAATGTCGATGAAAAGTAGCTTTTATAACTGTACAGCTCTGGGTGACATTGTCTGTTCTAGGATGTATTTGTGAGCATGTCTTTGGCTGGCTGTGAAAACTCAGCTAGCGCTGTTTGAGTTTGGGGCCTGAAGCTTTGTGGGCTGCATGCAAGAAGTGATGTGTGGAATATCTGTTTAGGACTAACAGTGGTCACAATCAAAGTCTTGGAGAGAATAGATTTATTATAAATGCAGGGGTGAAACCCAATAATCCAAAACATGAAACAACTTGAAGCAAAAGCATGACCCGAGACTTACCAAAAAAACAACATATATATATACCGTATCAATTCAAGCCAGAGTCCTCATCCTTTGGAAATGCATGCAAAGTGGATTTACAGCTATAGAAATATGAATTATTTACAAATCCTTTATATCCTAAATATATACAGTGTTTGTATCAATACATTGACATTGAACTGTCTGTTACATATTTTTTTATTGTCAAGAAGTGGTTTCCTTAAGTGTCGACTCGTGATAGCCTCAGCAACACACAATTTTTCAACTTAACAAATTCAACCCTTCAGATGATAACTATAACTATAACGATAAAAAAGATATATAAATTTAAAAGAATACTCCACAGCACAAATATAACGATAATGGCAGTGAAGAACGGTATCGTTGGCATCACTTTCAGAAATGTTTTTTTCCATGGTGATCATATAAACAACAATAAAAAAAACAATAAAAACATTGACTGTCTTTCATGTTTTAACCCTTTGGTGTTGTTCAGTCATTTTAGACTGAAAAAAAAAGTTGTGAATTTTAAAAAAATTACTTCATCGGAATGGTACGAAACTACGAAAGTCGCTATGTGACACAAAAAGAAAAAAGAAAAAAAATTGTGAACTCGATTAAAAAAGCTACATGTTTGTACATAAAAAATAGTCACACTTGTGTTGTTTGTGGTCAAAAATGACACAGCAGTGAAGGGGTGACATTCTAAAATATCAAGAGTGCAAAATAGACACTCCAACCACCCCCAAAACATATACGAACTGGTGCCACTGTAACAACCAGCAAGTTTTTGCAAATGCGTGAAATTAAACCAATAATTCAGCCACAATGCAGAAAAAAATGGACAGCAAGGAAGGGGTTCAAAACAGTTTTGTTTGGGAAAACAAAACAGACACACCCATTCAAACACACTCTCACAGTCACAAACAAACTTGTTTTTATATATTTACATAGCCTTTCCGTAATGGTTCTTATACTGTACAAATTGTATATTCTCTCCCCTAACACTAACCCAGGGGTCTCAAACTAAACTTACCTGGGGGCCGCTGGAGGTAGACTCTGGGTCAGGCTGGGCCGCATCAAGTATTCCACAAAAAAAAGTGTTTCAAGTATTCCAAAAAAAAAGGAGCATCAATCTTCTCAATCTTTATTATTAACCCCTTTGCAGTCAAAGATCGCCGACGGCCCCAAATTACTGTCGTTCAACATTTACTGCACGTTAAAACATCACACTCTAACTTCATCTGGAAAAACTTGGTAGAATTATAAAGATTAAAGCCTCCAGCTTCGTTATTTGACCACTGTTTATGATAAAACAAGGCTGCGAGGAAGACCTGTTTAGATCTGCTCTGACGGGTAAAACATCTAGAGAACGCCCTCAAGTTAGGCCAAGAAGATTTGTCTGTAAGGGTACTGTCTAAACGCAGTTACTTGACAAATATTTTTAAAGTAAACCTGACTTTCTGATTTTCTTCCACCCCAGATAGGGGATTTCATCTTTATTTTTATTTATTTTAATTCCTATTATAACTGTTATACTATATATTTTTTTATTTTTATTCACTTAATTTCTGTGTAAATCACTTTGAATTGCCACTGTGTATAAAATGTGCTATACAAATAAACTTGCCTTGCCTTGCAGTGACATTAATTTCTTAATTTATGTCAGGAGTGCAAAATAACCAATCTGTAATGAACAATATTTTGAATGAAATATCAACAAAAATCGAAAGCCAGTCTCGTCTTCGTTTTATTTGTGGTCACATACATGCACTAAACCGCATGTGTTTGGGCGCTTAGTGAAACAGTGTGCATATTTGGACAAGTATAGATTCATTATCACATTTATCATTCAGAATAACATTTCTGTTAATTTCTCACTGAATTATGCTGATCTGAAGAGCTGAATGACATTCAGAGTGATCTCTGTGTCTTTTGCTTCCTGCTGGACGTCACTTATAATCCCAGAGCTCTCTCATTCGCTGTACAACTGTCAATCATTTTATGTGACTCAACGTGACCATAATCCTGCCCCTTCTGGTCACGCTGTTCAGTGCACTTCCTCATTCTCATCTCTCCATGATAAAAATTGCCAACATGTGAACCAAAAAGCTAATAAACGCACAATTACGATGGCATATGGTTTGTGTGTGTTTTGCATGTGATTTGGTGTATTTTCATATGAATAAAGAATGTTTCCAGTAAAATGCTAAACAGGTGTAGCAATTAGCTCCATATAAAATGCTAAATATAATATTTTAACATCATTGAACATCACTGAAACCCACATTATACCACAATCGGAAGTAGATACAACACTCGCTGGCTGTTTAAAGGCAGTTTGTAGTTAAAGTGTAATATTAATCGTTTATATTGTGTTATGTAGCTTAATGCTAACTGTAGCTCTAATGTACCTGTCACGCAAGGAAAAATATTTTATTTCACATAAGGTACCAAAAGCATACTTTTTCTTGTTTATGTGTTTGCTAGAAAGACTTCAGATAGTAAGTTTTAATGTAAAGTGGAATGAATGGGTTGATGGGCCATCCAGAATGTCTGAATAGGTTATAATGGCTCAATTCCAAAACAAAATAATTACTATAAAAGGATAATGATGTTTAAGTCATTCATGACAGACATGTGAAAGGTTCATTGAGTGAAAACATTGAGTGAAAATAGAGGATGAATTAAGCAGTTGAAAGACTAGTTAGTAGACTGCAAGTATGTGTTTTACAGGCCAATAACATAATGATGGCATCGCATCTTAGCATTCGCTAAAAACTCACATGACATAGTCTTACAATATGCTTCATAAAATGCATAATTTTAGAGATTTCATCCTCAGATTTGAAATGAATAGATGTATATATTTGAAAACTATATGATTAATCTTTTTTATTTTTGTTTTAATGTTTGAGCCTATATATCAATATATCGTCCGTTCATTCAGTTTAGTTTCAGCTTAATACAATCAGTTATTGAGTAATTCCGAGTCCATGTAACTTGTTTCTATTGAGTACAATTAACTTTTGTTATTATTTCACTGAAATTAACTAATTTCATTTAATTAATTTCACTGTTTTACATTGAGTGACGTGCTAGGTGCTTGACAATGCTTGAGTTTTTGACACCAAAAGAAGTCTATTGGACTACCCAGTGCAAGGGGTCCTGACCAAGCGTCCATATACGTGATAAGTTGGGAGTGAGAATGTGTTGCCAAAACACTGGTGTCTAATGTGAACACACTGCATGTGGACTGCATGTTTGACAACTGAGAAACATCTCATAAGCAGAAGGAATAAATGTGACTCAATTTACATTAGCATAGCAGAGTAGTTCTTTAAATGAGACCAATTAAGGCAAAACAGAAATAATTAAGCCATGATTAAAATATAATCAGCAAATAGATTTTTTTTTTGTTCCCAGGCCCATGCTTCAAAAAAAAATCCCTAACAAAAAATAACAAACGAGAGAGAGAGAGAGAGAGAGAGAGAGAGCAATTCACTTTTTGTCTGCTTCTTGTCAGAACATGACCAGACAGTTGGGATTCAGGTAACACTACAAAAAGACAGCTGCTGCTCTAGCTGGTGAATAAAGTTGTCATTGTTTTGGTGGAAATTCTGTCACCCTCATGTCACTCCAAACCTGTATGATTTATTTTTTTCTCTTCCCTTGAACACAAAAGGAGATTTGTACAGGATTGTTGTACTGCTCATTTCTGAACAACTAAAGCAGACAATGACCAGGTGCTGTAAACCTAAAAAAAAGACAAAAGTACATAAACGTATAGTCAATATAACGTGTGCACTATATTCCAAGTCGTCAAAGGCAATTTTATAGTTTAGTATGAGTGAAACTGAAGATCTGAAAAAGTGAAAATCATACCTTTTGCAGTGGCTCTCAAATCTCATTTGTACTTTGGGTTATTCAGACCTCCTGCTTCCTGAAATGCGAATATATAATCTAGATAGGCTACCAAATTGTTAGTGATGCTGGTTCTCATGACCAAGACCACACAAATAGGGCCCTATCATACACCCGATGCAATGCGATGCCAGGCGTGACGCAAGTGTTTTTTGTTAGTTTCAGACCAACGTAGTTATCATTTTCACATCCAGTGCAATGTTGTTTTAAATAGCAAATGCACTCATGCCCATCTGTTCGCCCATGTGCGTGCTGGTCTGAAAACGAGGTGTTGACTGCACCATTGACCAACAAAAACCTGGTCTAAACTCAAAAGCGCTGAATTTTTTCTGTCTTTCCGCTTGCAAATTCCACCATGTAAATAGCGAATCTGCCATGGCGCAAGCGCAACTGCCTTTTAAAGGGAATGGGCGATAAGACTCTGATTGGTTTATTGCACGTCACACCCAAAACACACCCATGACTCATGAAGAGACTTGGTACAACCCTTTTGGACCATGCGCCTGGCGCGTCGACTGTTTTTTCCGTCTTTAAATTAGCAAAAGTGGATTAGGACATGCCCTAAGTGTACCTGTGCCATGCGGTTCTGAGTATGCATTAAGATGGGTCCTTTTGGCAACACCGATCAGGCATAACATTGTGACCTAATATTGTGTTGGTCCCCCTTTTGCTGCCAAAACAGCCCCGTCGAGGCATGGACTCCACTAGACCCCTGAAGGTGTGCTGTGGTGTCTGTCAGCAAAATGTTAGCAGCAGATCCTTTAAGTCCTGTAAGTTGCGAGGTAGGGCCTCCGTGGATCGGACTTGTTTGTTTAGCTCATCAAACAGATGCTCAATTGGATTGAGATCTGGGGAATTTGGACGCCAAGCCAACACCTCAAACTCGCTGTTGTGCTCCTCAAACCATTCCTTAACCATTTTTGCTTTGTGGCAGGCGCATTATCTGCTGAAAGAGCCACAGCCACCAGGGAATACCGTTTCCATGAAAGGGTGTACATGGTCTGCAACAATGCTTAGGTAGGTGGTATGTGTGAAAATAACATCCACATGGATGGCAGGGCTCAAGGTTTCCCAGACCACACGGGCCTGCCTTCACTCCCCACGTGCATCAATGAGCCTTGGCCGCCCATGACCCTGTCGCCGGTTCACCACTGTTCCTTCTTTTATAGATACTGACCACTGCAGACCGAGAGCTCCCCACAATGGCGGCAGTTTTGGAGATTCTCTGACCCAGTCAAGTAGCCATCACAATTTGGCCCTTGTCAAACTCAGTCAAATCCTTACGCTTGCACATTTTTCCTGCTTCTAACACATCAACTTTGAGGACAAAATATTCACTTACTGCCTAATATATCCCACCCACTAACAGGTGCCATGATGAAGAGATAATCAGTGTTATTCACTTCACCTGTCACCTGATTGGTGTATATATATTAACTCCGAATGTCAAAAAATAGCGCTTCAACCCGTGCACGTGCTCATGAAGCTTAAGGAGTTAACTCACAAAGAAAGTGATAAACTAGTAATAATGAGCACAGCTAGTGATCATCAGTGATAAACAAAGCTCTTTGTTATGTTGTCTCTTTCTGCCTACAAATATATTTTAAAATACGAATGAATCCGAAACACTTTATCAGGCATGTTACATACGGGAAATTGTTGCAAGTAAAACACTCACAACACTTTACCTTTACTGATCCCAGGAGGGGGAATTCATAGGGATTGGTATTCTTATTTTAGAGTCTTAATGGGGCATTATTTAAGTTCTTGCACTTGCGAGGTATCAACAATCCAGAAACTAGTAACATTTACTGAACACAATACAAATGGGGAAAAAACTAGAACGGTTGTAATGTATTTCCTTTTTCCTTCCCTGCATGAAAAAGCTTCTATTTGTGGCTGGGAGGATCTTTGAGCTTGCCGGCTCAGGCTCGAGAGAGAGGTGATTATAACTGTACCGTTCAGAGGCCTCTGAGAAACACATCTGGGGCCCCTATGTGAAAACCTGCATCATTGGTTTGTCATTAATTGAATGACTAATAACAAGATTAGGCAGACTCTATTAGGAAACACTGCACACATGTTGCTGCTAATTACCGTGTTAATATCATTCTCCAAGCCACAGTGAGGTTGGCCTTGGCTTTCCTGGATGACAAATTGCCCTGCATTATTTTATGTCTCCCCATGGCTTTTGAGTTGCTCTCATTTTTCTTTCACCCTTTCTACAAGGAGAAATGAAAATTAAAGTGATTCTGAAGTTCTTTACTGTTGTTTCCTTGGTCTTACAAACAAAGACATGCGGCAACTAGAGAAGATGGTGATCAACCTGCACTATAAAAAAGCAATTACATTTTATACAGCATAAAGAACTCTTGAGTAACAGATGTAAGAAATGTGAATGTTCTCTGAATCATCTGTGTTTGTTATGTGTTGTATGGTGATGTTAATAGATCATCTTTTTACTTTTGAACTCAGATTGTCACCATGAGTTTTTTGTGTTCAGAATTGAGGACCATGCATAAACAACTATAGCAGGTTGCTGATTCGTTCCCAGCAGTCGCCACCACCACCAGCGTGTCCTTGAGCAAGGCACTTTACTCCATGTTGCTCCAGGGGGATTGTCCCTCTAATAAGTGCACTGTCAGTGGCTTTGGATAAAAGCGTCTGCCAAATGCATAAATGTAAATGTAAATGTATAGCAATGTTAAAGGCTAGGGGAGGCACATTTAAACAAACAACAAACTGAAAGTAAAGCGGCAGCCCCTCATGGACGACTGCCACACAAACATAAACAAAACACAATGTAAAGTCCAGGCCTGGTCCTCTCTTGTCTTGCACTATTGTTATTCCTCCTTTCATCTTTCCGGTGCTCCTCCGTGGGACTCGAGACTGTTGAGCTCATTAGCACTCGTGACACTTAGGCCCGCCTGCTTGCCACATACCCCCATCACCCCTCGCAGGCCAGGGGTACCCTTTGAGACTGCGCTCTACTCCCACAGTACAGACGTGGTGAGAGAAAAAAAAGACAGAGACGAGACTCTATGCACTGCCATCTGGTCCTCCACCAGCTCGGTGAACTTCTCCACGATGCCTGGTGGTGGCGCTGAAAACCCCTCAGTGGACGGCCCCCTGACTCCTCTGATGCCTGGTGGCAGCAGAGAGTCCCCCGTTCCATGCTTCTCCTCATCAAGGATCCAGCCTCAGGCAAAACACTGGGGTGACTCTGTCTGGCGCGAGTGATTTCAATGTTAAGTCAATGGAAAGGCGTGTTGACGCCCGTCTGGAGGTCCCGCGGCGCGAAGGATGCGAATTCGCGCGAATCGTCTTTTGTGCATTCACGCTTTTGAAGCGAATTCGCGTCTGATGCCCGAGTTGAAAAATTTGAACTTTGCCGTCAATTCAAGTTGCCGTCAACTTCACTGTCATCGCTCCTCCTTTATGCTCTCGGCCCTCCTCCGTGAGACATGAGGCCGGTGTGGCACACAGCTGTCGGTCATTATCACTAATGACTGGCCTTGTCCCGCTCTCACGACCCCTCAGCCTCGCTGCTTGCCACATACCCCCATCGCCCCTCGCAGGCCAAGGGGTCAAGACTGTGCTCTACTCCACCCTCCCCTTCCCTTCGGGGGGACCAATCACGGTGGCCGCGGTACCTGGGGGTAAGGACAGAGAGGCGAGAGAAACGGAGCCGGAAGCATTAGGAGCGACAGAGATGAGAGAGGGGAGAGAAGAGAGGAAAAAAAAATTCTGGTCCAGTTCCAGGACACACTGCCGCTCGGTCCTCAGCCAGCAGAGAGTCTTTTCCTCGCGGTGCCATGCGATGGTAGCCTGACAAGCCAGACCCACATCAAGATGTTGGGTCTGGAAAATCACCATTGACAGGGCTCAATCCGAGGGGCGGGATAAACGGTTGTCTTTCAAATTCCCTCTGCACACAATTGGACAGCGCCATGAGCGCCACAACCAACCAGAGCAAAGAAGAAGGTGAAGCCGCGATAACGTTAGTTGATAGACTTTCGCCGTATCCGGTAGGCAAAACTTCGAACATATCTTCTTTACTTAAGAATGATTTCAGTGCCGTTCTTTGTTCTTTCCTCAAAGAAAAGCTTAACTCCAAGTCTTCCAGAGTCGCGGCCAAAGCCGATTCAAAAGACCGCCGTTCATCAGCTTCTGTGTTTACGAGTAGCACGCAGAACCTCCGCAACTCTGCCGTGACATGCCGTCATTATGTTAATCCCGCCCACCGACTCTACACACGCTGTGATTGGCCTGACCAGAGTTTGTTTTTTCCAGCTCTCAGGTCTACCGAGAGTTGCTAGACTACACTCGCGGCAAAATTAATTTTCTGCCGCCAGGGTGCGTCTAGATTTCTAGGCTAATGCGATGGTACATTCAAGAAACTTTAATCAATAAAATAAACAAACTGAAAGTAAAAACGGCAGCCCCTCACGGACGACTGCCGCGCACACACATAACAAAACATAAACAAAACAACGTAAAATCAAGGCCTGGTGCTCTCTCGTTCTTAACTGTCATCACTCCTCATTTATGCTCTCGGTACTCCTCCGTGAGACACGAGGCCGGTGCGGCGCACAGCTGTCGGTCATTATCACTAATGACTGGCCTTGTCCCGCTCTCACGGCCCCTCAGCCTCGCTGCTCGCCACATTAATTTATATAAAGTAAATCAGATGTGACTAAACATTACATTATTGGTTTCTTTAAAGAGAACACTTTTATTTCCAAAATATTTTTATTTTATTTTTTAAATGTGAGAACGTAAAAATTGTTTGCTTGTGGCTATACACAATACCATAAAGAGATAAATCAACCATTAGTAAATTATTGTATAAAAAAAATATTGTAATTCTATGTATACTGTTGTATTTTACATTTAGGGGAGCGCGGGGCACAACCTAAAGCGGGGTTAGTTGTAACACGCATGTTTTAACCCTTTCCACACATGCAACATGCATCAACACACATCAACATTATTTAGAGCAAAAAAAGCGCCAAAATTAAAACATCTCTGGAAGATATTACTGAACATGTATTTAAGTAAATTTCTTCCTTAAGTTTAGTTTTCATCTCTGTTTTTTGTGTTTATTTAAAATTAGACAAATCCGATAATATTTTAATCTTATATCTGTTATTTAACAGTTGAGATTGTTCTTTAATGCTGATCTAACCAGCAGAAGACACAAGCCGCTGTTTAAATCCCAGTTGCGTAGATAGATGTAACACTGCGTTACAATGTGCCCCTATTAGAAATATGCCATTATATTCTATACTTTTATGAATTCTTTTGAGAAACCATGAGAAAAGGGTGAAAAATGTCTGAGAGTTAATGTTCAGAAATTATTCATTTTTATTATGTTTTGAACTATGCTGTATAGCTGAATTTAGCGATGTGTTTGTAGTCAAACTCAAAAATGCTTATATTTTTAATGATTAAAAAATGCCACTATTTTATTTTAAAAAGTTAATAATTGTATGTTGTTGACAAAATATTTTAGTTTGTCTAGTACATTTTTTTTATTATATCAGGTAACATTTTAAGCTGTCATTTGGTCATGTTACAATGTACCCCACCTATGGGGCATGTTGTCACATTTCACTTCCATTCTTTCGGGGTAAATCAAGAAAAAAGTATACACTGTATTAATGAAACAAAACCACATAATTGTACTAGACATGTGTGCAATTAATGTAGGAAAAAATAAACACCCGGAACCCCAAGTGGATTTACACAAACTGAGAAAGTCAAAAAGCGTTAGGTTGTGCCCCGCTCTCCCCTACCTAATATACAGTAGCTACATATACAAAATGACGCAAGTTACTGAGGACAATTATGAAGTTGAGATTCAGCTGAGAAAATTAAAACATCTCAATGCATCATGTTGACTTAACTTTCTGAGATTTCTTTGCCCTCAATGCTCAGGTGAGGACAGAGATGAAGATCAAACATGTTGATCTGGCTCCAATATGTTAAAAGAGAAAGGCGTATGCGTGTAGAGGGTGGAAGGTTGAAGGGGCTTAGAGAGACTGAACAACAAACACCTTTGGCAAGCGAAGCAGAGAGTTAGTGTGGCGTGCATGCAATCCATCTGGGGAATGGTGGAGCTTTAAAAGACGCCGTTCAGTGGCTGAGAGCGTTCCTGGGCTCCGGGCTGCCTCCATCCTGTTTATGATTTCACAAGCATGGAACTCATTACACATCCTCTATGCGCTCTGATCCATGCTCAGTGCTCCAAAACTCTGCTAGAATCCCCGGAAAGAAGGCAATTTGTTTTCCACACAGGGATGGGAGGGTGTTGCTTCCTCTTTCTGTTTACACTCTGTGAACATACCGAAAAATACCTGGCATCATCGCAATCACAGCCGCAAAGTTCGATCAATGTCAAATGCCTGGTGATGATTGTCAGCAGAGGGATTATAATTACAAATAAACTGATCAACTTTAACCTGGAGGGCATTCGGATTGTGTGTATTACAGTAGTAAAATTAAATATTAACACATTTTACATGTAGTTACTATAGTAATATCAGTAAATTATGCAAAGTTGCATGATAACATTAAACCTACTAAATTAAATATTAGCCAAATATGTCAATTCCAATGTATTGCAATATAAAAGAAATGCCAAATGACAGAGGAAAACAAATGAGCATTTAAAAAAAAAAAAAAAAACATTCTTATTTATCATATACAAACCTACCTTTCTTATCTCACCAGCACACGCAAGCTCTGACGTTTTTTCAAAAATCATGCTCTCGAAAAATTAATTGCACAGGGACGTGAAGCACGCTTTGGTGACGTCTGCTCCCTGAATCATCTTTAAATTTTCATCACAGACAGGATGAAACACTGGCAGTGTTTGATTTTAATAAGGTCTCTTCTAAGTTGTTTTCTATGATGTGAGGCATCACACAAAAAAAATAACAACAATTCTTTCATAATTTACTCCCCCTACAAACTACACGCCTTTTTTTCTTCTTCTATAGAATACAAAAGGAATAATTATAAAGCAATTACAGTCATTTATGATTCGGTCTTAAATGATTCAGACATGTATTACACTCATACATGTTCTATCCACCTCTGCCTCTGTTTTTTCAACTACTGTAAGTTTACTCCTTACCAGTAGATGGAGCACACAAGTTTCTTTGTGAAAGGAGAAATTAAAATGCAGTGAGAGGGGTTGAGACACTTGGCAGTGTGATTTTTTGTGCTTATTTTTCTCTTTGTCTTTGCCACTTTCTCTCTTCATTGACCTGTGAGAAGAAATGTATCGTATAACCCATAAAAACAAATGCAGCCAGGCCTGTATCAGCAGTCCATAACTGTATTACTTACATCCGGGGGGGAAAAAAAGATGTGATATGTTCCTCAGCAAAAGCAATGCTGAATGATTCCAACTGCTGACAATGCACAGTGATAGAGGATTTCTGACCAGTAGCATCACCACAAAAAAATTCAGAAAAGTGGGATATATAGGCTGAGAAAAAGAAAGCAAACAACAAAAGGACTCTCTTGCATTTAATAAGTGGTACTTACATTCTGTACTTAATTTACAAAACACTGCTTTCAAACGCCACCTGTTCCAGTCTGCAGGGCTTTTTATACAATTTATAAATCCTCTCACACACAGTCATATTACAGCTTGTTTACAATCCAATGGATAAATCCAACACGTTCTCACTCCCAACTTGCCACATATTGACCCTTGGTACGGACGTCACTTTTTAACGCACAGGGTACCCCTTTAGCGCCATTTTCCGAAGCACATGGTGCTCCGTTGATTTCAGCTGTGTGTCCAATGTGTCAGATCAAGACGTATTTGATTGCATTTGTAAAAGTAAACATGAATATTTATAGGCTACTTTTATATTATGGAGCAACTAACCCCACTCCAACCCTAAACCTACCCCCTTCTAAAAAAAAGATAAAAATAAAAGTACAGTCACGGGTATTTATTGCAAAAACTGACCAAAAACAGTATAAAAGTATTAACTCATGTTGCATTCCAAGTCTTCTGAAGTCATACGATATCTTATTGTAAAGAGCAGTTGATCTTAATGTTTTAATCGCTGAAATTATGATCCCACCGCTCCGTGAACACACACACTCCCCTCAGACATATCTCGTTTAAAAGATACATACGACTCTTTAGCATGACACGATCGGTCACGAGACACACAAGAGCCAATGACATTTTACAATCAAAGCTGACGTAAGGACGCAATTGGTCACGAGAAATACGAGAACCAATGACATTTCACTATGAAAGCTGACGTAACATTTCTTCGGATGGCAATTTTTGAATGTGTTCATGATTTTCGGCGGATGGAGACGATGATCGCTTTTGGGGATTTTCTTCAGACTTAAAGGGATAGTTCACCCAAAAATGGAAATTAGCACATTTTTTACTCACCCCCAACTCTGTAAAAAAAAAAATTGGGGAAAAATTGTGACAATTGATCATTACATATTGGCACAATAAATTACTTCCACATAATTATCCCCATGCAAAAAGATGCATTGTACTAATCATAGCTTAAGGTCTTAACTCAAAATTAAAATTGTATATTCACCGAACATATTTAATTGTGCTCAGTCATCTATGAAGTCGAAGTGAAAAATCCATGTTGGCTGAACAAGTCCTACGTCCGAAAAACGGTATACGCATGCGCAAAATGCGCTTGAAAAAAAACGTTTGTGTGGAGATTTCAAATGCGGTGTGCGGGAGCGGCAGCACGAGCGGAGCCGAACCAGCAGGTGCTGAAGACCGAAACAGACATTCCCAAGAGAATAGAAAGATATTCATCTCACAAAGACGTTGGTGAGTATTCAGCACTGAAATTATTCTCCAGAGTTTTGCTTTATGACCCGGTATGAAGTTTAAAAGACATTTTGTAGAATCAGGGTTAGGGTTAGGGTTAGGTTAGGGTTAGGTTAGGGTTAGGGTTAGGGTCGGTTGAAAGTTTACTTGATAAAGTATTTTTCTTACACAAACGCGTCGATTCGCTTCAGAAGGCCTTTATTAACACCCCAGAGCCGCGTGGAGCACGTTATTTGATGGGCAGATGCACTTTTTATGGACTTCAAAAACAGAGCAACTATGAATCCAATTCTAATGCTTGGATTAGCCTGGACTTTTGTATAGTAATTTTCACATTTGTAAAAAAACGCCACGCTGATATAGATCCTTGCTTTATTTCTCTGTTTGTCACAAAGCCTGCATGTCTCAAGGCCAAAGTATACTTCGTGTGACCTCGTCCGTCCAACAGCACATGGAAACAAAAGTACACTAGATAGTGCTCATGTGGCGAACGCATCTTTCCGCGCTCACGGTCAAAGAAGTATACATTGAAAGGCCTGCGCGCACATCTGTGGAAAGTGAAGAATACCCGGGGCTTCAGTTGATCTACGTTTACATTTGTTT
This sequence comes from Gobio gobio, assembly GCF_949357685.1. Lineage (NCBI taxonomy): Eukaryota > Metazoa > Chordata > Actinopteri > Cypriniformes > Gobionidae > Gobio > Gobio gobio. Next base: position 8,652,814 of record NC_137112.1, on the reverse strand, counting down.
GGATTTTCTGTACTCTCCAATGGATGATCGTGATCCATGATGACTGAACGACACAACGGCGGCGTGCTTCTGCATTTGTTCATGTGTGTTGCCATGATTTCTAAAAGCAGAAAAAGCTAAAATCATGTCATTTATAGGCGACAATGACGAGGACGAGCCATAATTTAAAATCGTAATTTATCTGGATTTACAAATCCTTGGGAACTTTTGAGATAATGTTAGTACACAACTGCATGAAGTATATCACACTGTGCAAATGGTTTTTGGAGATTGTATTACACAAATCTTACATATTGTGCCTTTAAATGTCCCATATCTTGCATGACCTTATTCACTTAATCCAATGCCTAAACATAAACGCTAAAAAACTTCCTCACTAACTATTAATACACAGTAAATTAGGAGTTTATTGAGGCAAAAGTCGCAGTTAATTGTGAATATGTGTTCCCCATGCTAAAGTGTAAAAAAAAAAATAGTGGACATAGTGTTGCCATAGTACATCAGAACAGTGAGTATGGTAATTGTTTGAAACCATGGCATTACCATATGATACCGCGATTGTACTATGATACCACCAAGAGTAAAGGATGGCCTTTTAGATTATTTTCTGTTGTTCAGCACATAACAATGATATCTGATTTTGTGGTATATTGTAATGCAGGGCCGACAGCTTCATAATAACTGATATCATATGGATCTTGGTCTGTCTAGTCTAGTTTGATCTGATACAAATTATAACCTCTTGTCATGCCGAGGGGAATAAAATGAGATACTCTGAAGGTGGAGTGGGGTTTACGCACGGTCTATGACAGCATCTTTCGATAGAATATACTGCAAGACAATACTCTCTTAGCTCTGAGGTCAAGCGCACATATTATGGAAGCAATCTTTCTAGCCCGGATGATGGAAATGTATGAAACTTAACGTTTCATCACTGTTACATTTTTATATGATGTAAAATCAGTTGGCACTTAAAGAGTCTTTTTTATCACCCTTATTACACCAGTTCTTTCCAAAAGCTCTGCAACCAATTATACTTGAATGGAGTTGTAATGTTTTGAGTTCACTCCAAGGTACGACAAAATCTCTCTCTATTATAAAAGAATGAAGTCATATTATTGCCATTATTCTGAAGACTGCAGAAAGACAAAGAAAGATATTAAAAGGAAAGGAGGAGGAATGGAAGGGATGACATTAAGGAAGGAAGGACGGACATTGACGGAAGGAGGGAAGAAATTACATTATAAAGGAAAGACCCTGAAAGGATGGAAGCAAGAAGGGACATTGAAAGAAAGGATGAAAGGAAGACTGGGGGAAAGGAAGGAAGGACATTGAACGGAGGGACCGAAGAAGGACATTAGAAAGATAGATGAAAGGAAATTAAAGAAAAAAAGAACATTGAAAGAAAGGATAGGGGAAACTGTACATTGAAAGGTAGAAAATACATTATAAAGGAAGGAAGAAAGGAAGGAATGGATTGAAAGAAAGTAAAAGACCCTGAAAGGATGGAAGCAAGAAGGGAAAATGAAAGGAAGAATGAAGGAAAGGAATGAGGGACATTGAACGGAGGGACCGAAGAAGGACATTGGCAAGACAGAAGGACATTTGAAGGAAGGAAGGAAGGACATTGACAGGAATGAAGGAAGGAAGGACATTGACAGGAAGGAAGGAAGGAAGGAAGGAAGGAAGGAAGGAAGGAAGGAAGGAAGGAAGGACATTGACAGGGAGGAAAGAACATTTAAACATTTAAAGAAAGGATGGGAAAAGGGACATTGAATGGTAGGAAGGACATTATAAATGAAGGAAGGAAGGAAAAAAGGGATTGAAAGAAGGAAAGAAGGAGCAACAACACTGAAAAGAAAGGGAGGATGTGAGGAATGACAGTGAAATGAATCAAAATTATAAAGGATGTATGGAAAGACACTGGAATGATGGGATAGGCCTATTGAAAGAAAGGAAAATACATTGTAAGAAGGAAAGACATTATAAAGAACGGATGGACAGATGGATGGATGGACACTGAAAATACAAAGGGAAGAAAGGAAAGGAAGAATAAAACCCACTCACACAGTGCACACTGGTTGTTTTTGTGAACTTAAAATTGGCCTTCTAACTCCTTCCCGTTTCACTGCCGTAAAACATCTACTGCAGTTCCGGCCGATGGCTTTCTCGACAGCTCTTCCTGTCTTGTCATCGTCACGGGACAAAAAGGCAAAGTGGTGGTGATCATGACTCACTGTTTTAATTATCCCTCCCCTGAGCACTTCCTTACATGCCATATCTGGCAGAGTAAACATTTAGCTGTCAACCTAGAGTCAAATATTAGCACAACTCGCCTCAAGCTACTGTTTCATTCTCCCCACGCCGGTAACTATGATAAATGCAACTATTAGGACGTTAATAGAACGTTCAGAACACTTTCCATCTCCATAAGATAATTGACCTGGTCTGCAATGTAAAGGTCAGACCGAATCAATGCATGAATGCATTATTAATCAGAGTCTTCAGTTTGTTTAAAAAGGATCAAATGACCTTTATGCAACATCGAATTGATCATCGCAGTATGAGCTGCCCTGCGAGAATAAATAGACCTGAAAGTACAGTATGAACCCTGCGGGATAAATGATCACTGGCCTCTGACCTCTAAACGTTTAACCACGGAACAACCAGAATCCCACCGGAGCGGAAGTTTAGCAGATGTCCACCATAAGTCACGGATGTTCAATCCTGCTACTGGATGGTCAAGGTCAGGAGTGTCCACCCCTGCTCCTGGAGAGCCTCTGCCCCGCAGAGTTTAACTCCAACCCTAATTAAACACACCAAGGTCTTCGGAATCACCAGCTGCAAGCTGAAAAATCCTGCTTCTTATGATCCTGTCTACTGCGATACCTTAATCTGATCGATTTTTGAAGACAACATAGATGTATCCTTGGCTATACCTATGGTATCCCACTATCCAGTGCATTCGATTCCATGACAGTTAAAGGGTTAGTTCACCAAACAATGAAAATTCTGTCATTAATTACTTACCCTCATGTCGTACGACACCCGTAAGACCTTTGTTCATCTTCGGAACACAAATTAGGATATTCTTGTTGAAATCCGATGGCTCAGAAAGGCCTCCATTGGCAGTAACGAAATGTACACTCACAAGACCCATACTCTAAAAAAAAGGTTTTATATGGCACCAAAAATGGTTCTTGGCTGGTAATCATAGGGGAACCTTTTTTAGTTCTATATAGCACCAATTTTGGTGCTTCAGTGGTTCTTCAGCGGTTCTTCAGAGGTGCTATATAGCCCCTTAGTCAAAGAACCAGTGAAGAACCTCTGAAGAACCGCTGAAGAACCACTGAAGCACCAAAATTGGTGCTATATAGCACTAAAAAAGGTTCCCCTTTGATTACAAGCCAAGAACCATTTTTGGTGCCATATAGAACCTTTTTTTTTAGAGTGCATATCTTACCTTCTTTTACAAGGTCCATCTTACTACAGTGGTTCTACAATCATTTTATGAAGCGACGAGAATAGTTTTTGTGCGCCAAAAAAATCAAAATAGCGACTTTATTCAACTTTATTCTGGGGCTCAGACGCGAACTCACTTCGCACCATGACTGTAACAGAGTTGACAAAAAAATACTATAAAGAAATTACTTTTTTTGTTAAAAGTTCAAAAAAAGATGAAGTAACGTGTTTGGAAAGCACTGACTTATTCATAGTCATATATAGGTAGGTTGGCCAACCAGGAAAAGAATTGGACACCCATGGCTTTGTAGTGTTCTGAAGTTTTGTAATGTTAATAATAAAGAGTAATGGAAATGGTTGGTGGTGTTGGAAATTGTAAGGTTCAGGGCTAGAAACTCAAAGGTTGCAGATTTTTCTCAAGTGACTGATTTAAGAGCCATTGAGCACAATGCAATTTAACAGTGGATTTTTTCCATTTACAGGTGGACTGTGAATTGGAAAATTATTCTATAAAACGAATTAACTGATGAAAATGTTTGTTGAAGTAAAAAAAAAAAGAACAAAGAATTGCTAATGAAAATGTTAAAGATTTTAGCAAAGACGAAAAAACTAAAGAAAGTCCCACACATGACCTACTTACAAAATTATTAAAAATGCTTTATTTGCAATCATTTGCAAAATGTGTTTGTTGTCATCAGGCATATAAACACTATTCAAAACAGACACATTTAAAAACAACTCATGACTAATCACTGAAAAGATCTATCAATTATCAATCACAATCAGTGATTTCATACATCATTATATCATCATCATCATCATCATCATCATATAAAAGGGGGTAAATATTGAGATATTTTTTTGAGATCTTTTGTCAAAAGGTGATAAAGTCAAAAGCATTAAAACATTTTAACACTCTGTAGCATCACAAAGAATAATATATCATTCATAACAAAAGATCAAATCTAAAGTAAACAAATATACACCAACCAGACATAACATTATGACCACTGACAGGTGAAGTGAATAACACTGTTTATCTCTTCATCACAGTTAGTGGGTGGGATATATTAGGCAGCAGGTGAACATTTTGTCCTCAAAGTTGATGTGCTAGAAGCAGGAAAAATGGGCAAGCGTAAGGATTTGACAAGGGCCAAATTGTGATGGCTAGACGACTGGGTCAGAGCATCTCCAAAACTGCAGCTCTTGTGGGGTGAAGGAACAGTGGTGAACCGGTGAAAGGATCATGGGTGGCCAAGGCTCACTGATGCACGTGGGGAGCGAAGGCTGGCCTGTGTGGTCCGATCAAACAGACCAGCTACTGTAGCTCAAATTGCTCAAGAAGTTAATGCTGGTTCTGATAGAAAGGTGTCAGAATACACAGTGCATCGCAGTTTGTTGCGTATTAACAGTGTGCACGTAAGCATCAGAACTTCATGGGTCTAGGAGTCCATGCCTCGACGGGTCAGGGCTGTTTTGGCCGGGAAAGAGGGACCAACACAATATTAGGTCATAATGTTATGCCTGATCGGTGTATTTTTGCATAGTTATAATTAATTTGATCTTCTTTTGTCATGAATGAAACGTTCCTTGTGATGCTACAGAGTGATACCATTTTTTCGAAATATTTGTTTACTTTAGATTTTATATTTTTAATGAAAATTCTATAGTTTTTATAAATCACTACTTATGCGTAGAAAGTAGCGTACACCTCTTCCAGGGCCTGTTTTGTGCACACGCAACAGTTATAAATGAGGCACCTGGTCTGGGACATTTATGTTGCATTTTATCATAACGTGATTTCAACCCTCTGGAGTACCAGAGGGTTTTCTTTTCCCCCAATTCGAGCACTGGTTGTACCTGGCTCAAGACAGGCTTAATGCAGCCTTGCTGTTAGTTGCTAAGAGATGTTTCTATATCTAGCAGTATCTAACTGTATCAGCCGTCAAATCATGCGAGTTCCACTGTCTACACTCCCATTTGTAGCCACACTAATTTGCGTAAAATTAAACTCTGCTCAATTGTCACATAGCCACCATGTTGCTTTAAATAGCCAATTGTTATTGATGATGAATGATTAAAGGTCACTTTGTTGCTGCAAATCACAGAGTGCGAATGCAACTGCATTGAAATCTGTGGTCGTGGATAGCCGCCTCCACTCTCGTGAAACAGATTAAAGCTCGCCAATGCCCTGCCTGTTGTCCTTGACCTTTTCCTGCTGGAGAATCACTCCTGACTTCACACCTCTAGTGAAAGCAAATCTGGATTTAGGCATGAAATCTATAGGGCAGGTCAAATCCATAAGTCACTTTCTCGAGGAGAATTATTAAAGTGCAAATGTTATTGTTTATATGCTGAATTTGCAATTTGGTTCAAGACCTTTGCATCACATCTCACTGCTTTGACCAGCTACTGTAGCAATGTCCCATTAAGAAATGATCCTTTACAAACCCAAGTGTGATATTTGGTAAACATAGACATTTTTGGTCAAAACCCTATCCCAGATTCAACAAGTCTGAATGCGTTATGCTCAGCACATATATTCAACGGGAAAGTCGGAAGTAGTTTTGCTGTAGGGCGCGTGTAAGCTATAGGCCTATCTGAAAATCCCCTTTCAATCTTTCATTTCAAACCAAATCAGCCGCAGAAGCACAAACAAGAGACTAACACAATAATGCAATGCATGGTGTTGTCTCAAACTAAAGGAGGAAATGGTTCAGAATCCCAGCCACCATCAGAAGATCAGCCCGCATCCCACATCACACAGGCACAAAGCAGCAAACGCTCCCCACTAGCTTTCTATCTGAATGAAAATCAGCCCTCTCCTTTTATTGCAAAGGCTCCCTCAGGGAGATGTGAATGTTAGTGTTTTCATTTGAGTGCTTTCCTCCACAGGGTTTTTTTTTTTCTTCTTCTTTCACCTGTTGCAACTGTCTCGCATATACAATGATATTCCGAATTCCAAATCCCAGCAAGTGTGATGAATGCAAATTACAAGATGTGGAATTATAATAAGAGATTTCACACTATCGCTAGGACACTAATTGAATATATATATATATATATATATATATATATATATATATATATATATATATATATATATATATATATATATATATATATATATATATATATATATATATATATATATATATATATATATATATATATGTATATGTATATTTTTATTACATTGACGCTGTGAACTCCTTTGTGCAAATAGTATCCACTGAAGTACAATATAGTTTTTGAAGCATTCTCACATCAATCTTCATGCATCTCAAGTGCATTTAACCTGTTGGCCTGCAACCCCGCTTTTGAAAAAATCCTAAGAAATGGCATAATCAGACTAAAACCGTTACAGTTAATGATTCATTTGCACTAATCATAAGTATGGCGTCATTTGAAAGCAGACACTTGGCAGTTTACTGTAAATTCAAAATTGTAACTATTGTCATAATCAAAAATAGCTATAATAAGCTTCAAAGTTTTGTAAAGTTATTAGAAATATATTTGTATGAAATATCTTTTTAGCAATCTAGAAGTGCACTACAGCTGAAGCCACATGTCTGACCATGTTATATTTCAAATCTGAAGATGATAAGTCTAAAACTCTGAATTTTATTAAATGTTTTTCAAGATCATGTCATATGATTTTATTTTGAGATTTCTCTAAAATGTTAACTGATGTTTATTGCCATCTCTTCTGAGCTACCATTCAGTTTATTGTCTCTTTTGTTTTGAGGTGCAAACTGCTCATTCAGTTTCAGTCTCCCCAGAACACTTTCACACCTCTCTGGTCTGGTTATGGCTCTAGTTATCTTATTCTTTTGTCTTCATTGTAATCACTGATGACTCTCTATTCAAACTGTTTTATTCAAACCTCATTTCTTTGATCAAACTTCTCACTTCACCTTCTAAAGTGCCTCAAATGCCGTTGTTGACAATATAAACATTTCAGTTGGTTTTTCATTTCAGTCTATTCAAAATTATTAATAAAAATAACGTATTTGCCCAGGTGGCAGGTGCATTGGCTAGCTAGCATGTTAGCTTAGCACACAATCAAAATACAATAAAGATTAAAACCATGTTTTTTCTCCAAAATTACTTTATATCACAAGTGGGATGTTTTAAATAACCTTCTGTGGTCTCATTTGGCTTCGGATCAAAAAATCAGACAGAAAATATATCATTTTACAATATTCTGCATATTGATAAAAGCTATGTCGAATAGCATTGCATTATAAATATAATCTATTATGAATACACCCAACATGGTATAAAGAACACAGACAAACCATTCATCGTCGTGATTGTGTGTTTATTGTCTTCAAATGTCTCTATTTGCATCTTTTGCGATCTCAGGAAACTTTTATTATGGAGTTCTATTATGGCACATGGTATCTTCTTCGTCTGTCTGTACCATATATGGACTACATGTGCACAGAGCGCCCTCCGGCTGCCAGTATGAATTGAAAACAACACATAAGAGTCTCCATCGCTCATGAATAGGCTACATCTGCGCATTTTGAGGAAGTATTGAATAAAAAATACTCCTCTGTTTAGGAATTTGACACAGACATATGAGAATCTATCAATATTTCTCCTCAACTGCACACTTTTTAACTAATATGAGGGATGTTGATTTGTCGCGAGTCTTCGTGACGAGAATAGAGTTTTTTTATGAATGAGAGCAGCTGAGGCTCATATTACAATCAAACGGTACCGACGCGGTTTTCATATTCATAACTCCTGACACATATTAACAAATTACTGTCACTATAAGACTTAGAGAATAAAACAGAGGTAAAAAATGGAAGCTTGACTCTTAGATCTTTTAAATGATGTATAGTTTGTCAAGGTAATTACTTACATCTGACAGTCATTTGAGCTAATTTAAACAAAGAAAGCTTAAGGACGAATGCGCCCTCAATACGGTTAAGAGGTTAAACAAAAGGGGATGATAAAAAATGTAATGTGAAAAATAGTGATTTACTGTAATTACAACAAAATGTAAAACTTAAAGCTGCAGTCTGTAAGTTTTTCTTCTGTGTCGCCATCTCTGTTTGAAATCTGCAGTTATTTGTGGAGTTATCATCTGTGCGCGAGTTGTGCGTCGGCGTGGCTCCTCAGCGCGGATGAATCAAATGTTTTGAGGAGTTTGTGCGGCTGTCAGCCACCGCACCGGTGTGGATACCGTACTTTAGAATCACAGACTCTACGTCTTGGAAGTTCAACCAAAATAAGAATTTTCACCCAAAAATGTCATCTGAACAAGTAAGTAACATGTCTGCCACCATTGGGAACAAAACATTATAATAAATCACGCTACCAGCGGTGATTAAATCTAACGATCGCTCGTATAACATCAAACTGTGCAAATTAGTATTATTGCTATACTTTGTTCTCAAATTGTTAATGTTAACAAATTAGCATTGCGTGACTGTGTATTTAGTGTGTTACCAGTAGATTTTAATTTCGGTACAGTCTTATCTTTTGCTTTTGACTACGGGTGGATCTCCATTTGGGCCTTTCTGGATTACAATCCGCCATCAAAAAGATATGTTTAAATATTCCAGCTGCTTTGAGAAAAGGCTATAAATGATCCGCTAAAGAACATGCGCTCCTCGCATGCGTTACTACTAGGGCTGGGTAAAAAAAATGTATTTCTCGATTTTTAATCGATTCACACTTTTACAAAACAATATTGATTCTTAAATCCCAAGAATCGATTAGTCATCCTGTTTTCAGTTAATGAATGAAATAAACATTGTAGCACGCCTCCCATCCAATAAATCACAATAATCTTTGTGCTTTATTACTATTGATATGAAACAAAGTCTCAGATTTCAAATTACGTCTATTTTGTTTACGAAATTCAAAAACATAAATACCGTTTTGGTGCTGTGGCGCGAGATCGCTCTGCCGCAGCTCAGCTCAAGAGAACCGGCAGCGCGGAGCGCACATAAACGGATCTTCTCTTGTGCCTTAATACCAGTAACAGCGCAAAATAAACTTGAATGAGCTTCTGAAAGTGTGTTAAAGATACAGGACAATTTACCGAAATCCGTATCATGTCACATAGAATAGCTCAATCAGTGTTTCAAAAAATCGAATCGAATCAAAAGCTTGTGAATCGAAATCTAATCGAATTGTGAAATTTGTGCCAATACCCAGCCCTAGTTACTACTACTAGCCGGACTCTTTCTTTATGTATACAGATGTGAGGTAATGATGCAAAGACATGCTTGAATTTCCCGCTGAAATCTACCATACCACTCTAATTATAACACATTATTACAAGCTTACAATAAAAAATAAAAAAAAATGGTTCTATATAGCACTAAACATGGTTCTTTCGGCCACTTTAAGTGCTGTATAGCAACAGATCTTGGTGCTTCAGTGGTTTTTCGATAGTTCTTTGGGATGACTGAGGTGCCATAGTACCACTACCATACAGAACCTGTTAAGATATGGTGCTATATAGCACCAAAAGTGGTTCCCCTATGATTATAAACCAAGAACCACTTTTAGTGCCATATGGCACCATTTTTTTTTTTTTACAGTGTGTGAATAAGGTAAGGAGATAGTTTTGAATACTGGCTGATTGTGTGCTTGTGTACTTGCTCAAAAAATGATTTTGGATCATTTTTAACCAAAAAAAGTTACGGACTGCAGCTTTAAGCATTTTTCTCAGATCAAATGCAGTGAGGATAAACAGCAACAACAATAATAATCATAGTAACCATAAATAAATATTAAATCGCTCACGGACATTCAATAGCCATGTGTGACAACACAAATCAATAGAGATCCACTGCATTAATGAGTGATTATGCTGAATGAAATACAAACAGAACATGATATAAACATATCACGCATTATCTCTTTTGATCTATGCCTCCCTTTCATTTCTGTTGAGGGCCCGAATAAACTGTACAGTGAGAGGAATTGCACTTTGCAAAGCCTGTTCCGTTTATCAATACATGACATTCAATACAATGCAGAGAAATTAGTCCTATAACCTCTTTTAAACTACATGTAAATAAGTATTGAGCACTTTTTTCAATACGTAGACTAACTACATTTGGATTATTACGCGTTGGATAAATGACTACCCAAAGAAAAAAAAGAAAAAAAAATCAATAAATAAATACATTATACATCAGTCGTCTATAGACTGACTTTGCAGTCAATTTTAGTTCCATTATGATGGTGGTTTGGCATCAGAGAGGCCAGTCCCCGCTCTACACGAGAAAATATTCCAGAACCATACACATTACTGATGGATAAATCTCTTTGATGTATGACTGGAACTCTCCCCTGACCTGCTTTAGTTTTCACGTTTTTGAAAGATTCAGAATTTATCCCTTCAGCGCACAATTGCTGGCCGGCAGAAGCCTACTAATGAAAAATGTGCTTAAGGTTCAGCGGCGACAGAGTCGGCTGCGCCAGGTGGGGCAGATATAAACCAGCCTGCGCGCGTGTCCGGCACCTATTTATGGAAAATAAATGAGTTTGACACTGTCCTCCAGCCAAATCATACGTATTTTCACAAAGTCCTCTTAAGGAGCCACATGGAAAGCCGCTCGAAGTGGAACAAACCGGAAATGCGCAGCCATCTGTGCAGAAACCCAAAGGCTCTCGAGTGATAAATGAATCAGTGGTGTAAGCCAGGTCCAGACCATATTCTCAGTCTCCACGTGCTTCGGATACATAGAAGCACGAAATTACCCGCTGTCTGCGTACACACTTCTTGAGAGCCTCCCGAGGCAAATCACAGATGATATTTCACTGTAAGTGTATTCCACTGTCTGAGCCCTTGTGGCACCACGACGCAGGAGATCTCCGAGCCCCGCGGCGAGAGCTCCAGTTCATACTTCATGCAGAGAAGCATCTGACATACTCCGCATCCCGGCAACTGCTGAAATGAATGAATGCATGCGGGGAATTACGGCGGAGGAGTCCTGCTCTGCAGCGCTCGACCAGCGGAATCAATTTTCAGATTGCCTTGTCCACTTTGAGGCCCCGGGCTTCCTCGTGTTTTAGTCGAGTCACACCCTGATTGAGTAATCCCTCAATTTTTTCTCTCCTGGTCTACTGCTCGAAAACAGGCAAAGCTTATTTCACAAGTGACCTTTGCTCATTTACAATCTAACACATGAGGAAGAAGGTCTGAGAGTGTGAGAGGTTTGAACTCACAGTATATGCTGTGGAGAGCGTTAATACTTTATTGGATATAAGGCAAAAGTGGAGACACAACTTAGCATAGTTCACCAAAAGAAAAACTCTATCATTTACTCACTAGCCACGTTTACATGCGCACTTTTTTGTCATTCCGATTAAAATCATTCCGATTGAAAGATTCGGTGGACTGTTTACATGAGACGTTATCTAAACCGATCTGGTGTTTACGTGTGCTGACTTTCAGTAGGAATCCTTTTGTGACATGCGCACACAGTTTGTCTGCCGCCTCAGATTCGTTACGTATCGTGGATCAATAGTTCTGTGTTGGTAATTTTTATATTTATTTATTTTTCTGTGGGCGGACATGCAATAGTTTAACCTAATTTATGTCCTATACAATGGTAAATGGACTGCATTTATATAGCGCTTTTAACAGACCAATGGCCATCCAAAGCGCTTTACACATTGCCTCACATTCACCCATTCACACACCAACGGCGAAGTCTGCCATGCAAGGCGCCATCCAGCTCGTCGGGAGCAGCTGGGGTTAGGTGTCTTGCTCATGGACACCTCGACACTTGGTCAGGTGGAACCGGGGATCGAACCACCAACCTTCCAGTTTGTAGACAACCTACATGAACCACTGAGCCACTGCCGCCCCTTACAATGGCTATTTCAACAGCTGTGAATGATGAATGCGGAATCAAAAATAAATTAAATTCATTTATTTTGAAAAACACAAAATTAACAATAAAATGCACTCAAATTATTAATAAAAACATAGGATATACGGTGAAACATGAATGAAGCATTCAAGACGTGCTCAGCATCATTACTAGTAGTACTAAACATATATATTTCAGATGATTAAGGAAAGATACCATAATCACAAAGGTATAAATATTAACAAAAGTAATTAAAGTAGACTGTGGGTAATGTTACTTAACCAATTTGAAGCAGTTGTTGATTTTTTTCCAGGACATGTACAGTTTTATAAAAGCTATTTATTATTTGTCATAAAGTGTAAGAATCACCTCAGAAAAATAAATTATTCTGTCAGGCGCAGTTGAAGCCTAGGACAAACGCTGTCAAGATGAGATGGTGTAGCCAGGCTATGTCTGTGTCATTATTCAAACATCATGTTCATAACATGTTACGAAATAAAAAGTTTAATACCTCAGAAAAATGAACTTTCCTCTCTTGTCAACATTAGCCTGGTGTGAGCGCGGCGCGCGCTCTTCAGTTGAGGAGGCGTGCGCTGTATATCACGTCACAGAAAGACGTGCACTCAAAGTAATCGGATCAGATCGTTTACAAGGTGGAATTTTTCGTTTGATCGGTTCATGAAAAGGTTTATCCCACCCCTCTCAAACCGATTACAATTTCATTCGATTTGGCCATTTTTATTCCGATTGAGGTAAAGGTGTTTTAAAGGTGAGGTGTTTATATGGAGTATTTTTATTCGGATTGGACTTTTAAACCGATTACAGTGCTCCATGTAAACGCACCTACTGTCATGTCATTCCAAAGCTGTATAGGCCCAACATTTATTTCTTATCTTGAACTCAACATATTTTATAATCATTTTGGTGACTGTTGACTTCTCATTGTAAGGACAAAAAAAACAAGCTGAGACATTTTTAAACATTTCTTCTTCAGAAGAAAGAAAGTCAATCAGGTTTCGAACAACATGAGTAGATGATTCTAGTTTTTGGGTGAATTCTTGCATATCATATTGTACATACTTTCCCCCTCATTCACACATTTGTTTTGCTTTTTCCACTTTTGTGGGTCTTTGTACTGTACAGCACTTGGAATATATGTATATTATGTAGATATCAGTGGCATGAAGGGGTTCTGAAATTTTACCCCCACTAAACCCACCGCAGGCTTCAGGGGGTCTGCATGTTAAAAGTCAATGGGCTCAGGGGAGGCAAGAGCAACTTCACCTTCTGGTGTCGCTGTTGGACAGTGTTACTTTAGAAAAACGAGTGATTTATACACTTTTTAATGTCACATTTTGTAATATCTCAATGTTTTATTTTTGTAATATGGATTATTTTCTCATTAAATTTTATGAGGAGGCACTGCCTCCCTTGCCTCCTCAGAGGAAATGCCCCTGGTGTATATGAATGTTCACTCTTATTGTATGTTCACACTTTATATTAGGTGTCTTTAACTACTATGTACTTACATCACAAAAAATGTGCAATGTACTTATTCTGTTCATATTGTATTGCAAAACACTTTTTTCTGCTATTGAGGTGAGATACAGATAAGGTTAGGGACAGGTTTGGTGGTATGGGTACACTGTAAAATCCAACAGTTGTTCTTACTAAGAATTTCTTAGTAAGCACAATATTTTGTTTTTATTGTGACTGTACACAAAAAAAATAGAAACTTAACAGATTAAAATTATGTATAACACTTGCCTGAATGATAAAAAACGACAGAGTTATTTGAGTCTCTTTGGCACTGATAAGAAAAAAAGCAAGTCGATCGTGCCGGCGTGACCGCAGACTTGAGGGGGTTAATGTCCAATAATTTGTTGAACTTAAAACAATTTAGTAATCTGAACTATTTGCATGTTATACCTTCATTAGAAAACCCTAGTAAACATTACTTGACTGGTTTGATTACCATAAAATGTAAAATAAATAAATAATAGACTTTTCACTCATGTCCTCCACTTCCTCTCACCATTATTGTGATTAGTGTTCCCTTTGGTTGAGCACTTGGAACTTCCTTTATTGTAATTATCCTCCTATTGATGCAGCGATGCAACAAGAAATCACAGTTACCTGATTTCAAAGGAAGGAAAGTAATAAATAGAACATAACTATATTTCATGTCAAATAATGATCTTTTAACATATTTTAGCTAACACTTATGGCATAAACTTTTAATTGGGTTGATATAATCCCTCTACATTTTGCAATTGGCAACTTGCAATGAGTCACACGCAGACTTCAACATTCAGCATGCAAAACACAACATTGGTAACAAGGTTTTTTTCTTTTTATTTCTTTTTATTATTAATAAGACCTTTACACTTTTATTTGCTCTCGTTATTGGGGTTAATATTAACGGTTTAAGTAAGAACAACTTGAGGCAACGAGTTGGCACAATTGAATGAAGTGAACTGAACAAATTTGTTTTTACGGTGTATATGTTTTGGGATTGAATTGAACTAAAACAGAAAATTGTATGAATATACCTTTTATTTGCTTTTTTCCCTTAATTTTCTAGTTTAACAAATAAAAAAATAAATCAATTGATATAAACTTAACTTACTTAGTACATTGAACTTAAATATACTACGTGTAATAACTACAAAGTCATTGATTTTACACATTATTTTAAGTTAAATTAACTCAAATTTTTAAGGTCACATTACTTAATTTTTTAAGGCCAACTATTTTACTCAATTTTTTTTAAAGTAAATTCAACTTATCCGGGTTAACAGTGTAGGTTTAAGGGTGGGTTAAGGACCTTATTTTAAGGTGTAAGGAAAGGTTCAACCGTGTAATTAGAGATGTTATTACAGAAATTCATTACAGCTGTAATTAGATTCAGGTATTTTTTTTTAAAATATAAATACAATGTAAAAACATGTATGTACACAATAAGTGCATTGTATTAATAATTAATTTAAATGTACATACTAGTTAAGGCCACCTAATATAAAGTGGCACCACAATCTTTTAGTTCCCTTTCAGTCGGTGACATTCAACAGTAATAGTTTTAGTTTTAGGGTTAATATTAGGGGTTATGAAAATATAGAATACTATATGGTCAAATAATATCAGCATGGAGGCCTCATGCAAAGCAATTAAGCTAACAAAAAACAACTACTAATATGACTGGATCTCATTTGAGTATATACATCTCATTGACTGTATTCATCTCTGCATGTGTACAACTTTTAAGTGAAGAAAAATTGACTGAGGCACCTTTAATATTATTTTTTTTCTCTCCCCACATGGCCTTGAATATATCAGCAGAAAAGTAATTTCAGGGGGTGAGAAAGTCATTACATTTTGATTAACATTTTGAATTGTAAAGTATTGTGCAGTGATGAATCATACACAATAACACCACATAAATGTACTAAGAAAGTAAATAAAGCGTCGTCTTTGAATATGCAAGCTAAAAATGTTGAATATTTAATGTCACATTATTTGATGTTAAATACATTTTGAAGCGTATACAGAAAAATGAAGTAGCTAAAGACAAGCGACTGCCAAGGCTTCCTGTAGGAGAAGCAGTGCACTTCCTCACACAATGAAAACATGATGTGGAGCTCTTCCCCCACCATATGCTGCTGAGGAGGCACTTTTACAGTGTTTGTGAGACTTTGTGCATTACAGCACATCCATAAGTGAGACTATGTTTTTTCTTCTTCTCCTTTTCCCTCCCATTAGCGCCAGAGGTACTCAATGCAGAGATCAAAGTAACATTTGAAATGCCCCGCAGGCAGCCATGGGCAGGGAAATGTCACACAACTGAGAGAGAATGACAGTGAGATAGATAGATTGACACAGATATAGACTAAAAAGAATGAGGGAGAAAGACCAGGAGTGAAAAGAAAGGTAGATGTGAGAGAGTGATGTTGGGTGGTGAGTCGTATTGGACAAGCATTGGGCTACTTCCAGGACAGAATAGATAGATAGATAGATAGATAGATAGATAGATAGATAGATAGATAGATAGATAGATAGATAGATAGATAGATAGATAGATAGATAGATAGATAGATAGATAGATAGATAGATAGATAGATAGATAGATAGATAGATAGATAGATAGATAGATAGATAGATATGGCTTTTGTTTGTGTCACTCTTTGTTTAGATCATCATATTTTTGAACCTGTGATAATTGATAATAAAATCTCTATAGAAATTACAATTTGAAAGATTCTATCAGCTGTCTGTCCGTCCGTCCGTCCGTCCGTCCGTACACCCATCCATCCATCCATCCATCCACCCATCCATCCATCCATCCATCCATCCATCCATCCATCCATCCATCCATCCATCCATCCATCCCTCCCTCCCTCCCTCCCTCCCTCCCTCCCTCCCTCCATCCATCCATCCATCCATCCATCCATCCATCCATCCATCCATCCATCCATCCATCCATCCATCCATCCATCCATCCATCCATCCATCCATCCATCCATCCATCCATCCATCCATCCATCCATCCATCTATCTATCTATCTATCTATCTATCTATCTCTCTCTGTGTATGTGTGTTGTTACAGTATCAGAAAAGCTTGAGAATAAATAGGACATGTGATGTGTAAAGGAAAATATTATAAATAAAAGATAAATCTAATTTGTGATAAAGATTATTATTGTGTGTCATTTCAAACCAAGCTGTTTTTTTTTTATCCTGCATGTGTGAAAATGTTATGTCATGTGCATTTAGCTAGCTATAATTAGCTTTAGCAAGACAAAGATATAGGTATTTTAATTTAAAAAAATTACTTGGAATTGGACTTTCAGGAGAAAAAAAAAGAAAGAATGACAGAATTCACTTTTGATTTATACATACAATATTGGACATTGTTCGTAGAGAACGTTTTTTTAAGAGTTGTTACTTAAAAAGAGGTTGGGCTTGGCCTAGTTCCAGTGAAAGGAACTCTTAATGCAAATTCAGCATACCAAGACATTTTGGACAATTTCATGCTCCCAAATTTGTGGGAACAGTTTGGGGATGGTCCCTTACTGTTCCAACACAAAGCGTCGGTCCATAAAGACATGCATGAGCGAGTTTGGTGTGGAGGAACTTGACTGGCCTGCACAGAGTCCTGACCTCAACCTGATAGAACACCTTTGGGATGAATTAGAGCGGAGAATGTGAGCCAGGCCTTCTCGTCCAACATCTGTGCCTAACCTCACAAATGCACTTCTAGAAGAATGGTCAAAAATTCCCATAAACACACTCCTAAACCTTGTGGAAAGCCTTCCCAGAAGAGTTGAAGCTGTTATAGCTGCAAAGGGTGGGCCAACCCCTACGGATTAAGAATGGGATGTCATTAAAGTTCATGCGCATATAAAGACAGGCGTCCCAAAACGTTTGGCAATAGAGTGTATCTTCATCTATCATTATAAATTCATTTTATAATCTTGAGTGAAAAAGATGCAAATCACAATGGATCCTATGGAAATCATCTGTACACTGAACAAGGAGAAAAATGAAAAAAGAAAATGACACTAATTATTTTTCAGTTGCTACAGGGAATAAATGCCAGTCGACTGCACATGTGTTCGTCTTCATCATGAATGTGCATTAGCTGTTTTCCCCAGCTCTCTCTGCTGTGCGGCAGACTGAACCTGGTCTACTTTAAAACGAACAGCTTTTCCCTGCATATTTCAGCAATGCTAACCTAGCGTATAACCCACGGGCGTAAGGTTGACATGTTACTGACATCATCTCTCACGGGCGCCTCCACTCAGGGAGGTTTATATGCTCTGGGCTTCTCTGAGACACCTTTTATAATCATTTCATTTCATGAGCCGCAAGCTAAGCCCATGCTAAACCCTCTCTGGGCCCACCCCACCTCCGTTAGTATAATGTGCTTTTAATTGGATTCAGACATATTCTTTTAAACCAGTCTAAGATTACAGATATCAACAAACCACACCATGCTTCTCAGGAGAGTACACTTTGTAATCATCAAGACGTCTGCAAATTGCAACTTTTATTGTTTAGAATAAACACAAAGGGAGAGAGAAAGAGCTTGATAATCATCCAAAGCATTCACATCCAAAATATAATGGGAGTGTAATATTATATTATGTGCAATCATATGAAATGGCACTTGAAATAGCAACATTCACTTTTAGCACAAAAATATGTTTATGTAAGAGTCAGGGAAAGTGCCATTAAGTGCCCTTAAGTGCAATGAACAAAACATTCAGGTGCTCGTTACCCTGGATCAGGGGCGGACTGGGGCAAAAAAGTGGCCCTGGTCTTTCTGGCACAAAGCGACCCATAACGACCGGTCCGCAGCACGTCAAGTCGAGTCACCTTTATTTATATATATAGCGCTTTTTACAACAGTAATAATAGTCAAAATAGGATATTAATTTTGCTTTTGAAGAAAAGTTTTTCATCTCACCATAAATTCATCAGCTCATTATGCACAGAGCAATTTTAAACACCACTTACTAACATAAAAATATAGATGCTATTTATACAGAAATATAAATGCTATTTTTTATTGAAATTCTTATCATTAACATTAATGAAAGACTTGCATTCTTCTTTAGGTTATAATTGGTCTTTCCTGGTGCACATGGTAATTAATAAATAATATATATATATATTATTATTTTTAACATATTTTGAAATATTTTCCATACAGTGAAGGTTAATTTCACTAAAGTTCAATACCTACTATAAAATTAGTCCATATAAAGCAATGCGATTGTCTAGAAGACTTAATATCTAGTGCAGCATGTTGTTACGTGCCCCCAATTATGTTACGACCCTGGTCTAGGTCAGAGAAGAAGCATAAATAAAATGTTCTGGAGAAATCAGTTAAAACAATAAAAAAAAATTTTATTGTTTCTCTTTTTTTCCGTTTAGTTTTGTCACAACACAGATAAATTAAGTATTTCTTCAGGGCCGGGCAAGGCCAAAACAATAAACAAAATGGCCACTAACTAAACCCAATGTATTACTAACTAAACCCTGTAAAAAAAAAGAAAAGAAAAAGAAAATACAGTGATCTTAACCTAACTTTCTGGCTAGCTCAACCCAGGAGAAAAGATGTACACAAAATAAAAGGCACACAATCCCTTCCGCTTCAGTAATCAATAAAAGTTATTATATACAATATTTACTGAGGGATGGCAATACAACTGCCACAGTAAAGAAACAAAAATAATTATAAACAAGTGAAGACAGTATGGACAAAGTAAAAAGTCAAAATTAGAGTGCTTTACAGAAGTAAATAAGAATTGGTAACAACCTTAAAGGGGGGGGGGTGAAATGTTGTTTCATGCATAGTGAGCTTTTTACACCGTTAAAGACTTGGATTCCCATGCTAAACATGGACAAAGTTTCAACAAAAAAAGTTGGACGTTTGATGGAGTATTCCTGTGCCATTCTTATAAGTTTCGGAAAGTTTTTTTCGAGTATGGGCCAAAGTGACGTCAACAAGGGCTCTTCTTCCGGAAGGGCGCGCGGGACTAGAGCGAGAGAGCAAATGCACTCCCATTAACACGCTCTGCTTAGCTTTAGGGAAGTCATCGGCTGCGCTGCTGTCACAGGACTTCACAAAATCAACAATGTCACCAAAGATGTGTGTTTTTGGTTGTCAGGGTAAGACAACCCTGTACAGCTTCCCAAAGAACACAGCGTTAATGGGACAGTGGATGGAGTTTGTTTTTCCGGAGCAGCAACAGAATGTGTAAGTGTTTTTGTTTGTTCCCTGAATTTCGCTGACATTTTTGTACCTCTAAGTCGGGGTAGGCAAGTTCGGTCCTAGAGCTGATGCCCTGCAGAGCTTTAGCTCCCTACTAAGCCACCACAGTATAAAAACTCATGGCTCCTTGCTTGCATTGCAGCATTAAGTATGTCACCATTGTTGATATTCATATGCTGATTCTTGATATCTGTGTGCGTCTGACCCCCCCCCCCCCCCCTTGAATGTGTTTAAAAATAAAAAAAATATATTGCAAGAAAATATTGTTGGTGAATATTATTTATAAAAAAATTTAGTCAGTGATGAGTTTAGTCAAACATTTTTCTTTATGACAATTTTTGTTTATGGCTTCTTTTGATTTGAACAGATTATGTGTTTTGTTAACACTGTACCAAAAACCACAAACTCACATAAAGAGCCAAGAGTCAAACTGCCCAACTAAATGAAACACTGATCTCCATAATATTTTCAATAAAACATCAACATCTAAACCTCTGTTAATTCTCAATAAGAGCTTCTATAGATGTCTTTCAGGGTTGGAGCCAAACTCTGCAGGACAGCGGCTCTCTAGGACCGAACTTGCCCTGCTCTAAGTAGAGGAAAACAATGGTATAATTGTACCTTAAGGACCGATTGTGTACCTTCAAAGCAGTTATACGTTTTGTTCCCCAAGGAACAAAATTGTACCTCCACTGTACCTTTTTTTCTGAGAGTGTACATGTTGGCAATTAATACTCAGTACTTAAATGCATAATTACACTGTCACAAGGACACCTTAAGTTGAATTTTCAGGAATCATTCAGAATCCTTCAGAAATCATTCTATTATGCAGATTGTTGTGCTCAAGCAATCTTTTGTAACATTATAAATGTGTTTATAAATGTGTTTACTGTCACTTTTGCTCATTTTAATGCGACCTTGATGAATAAAAGTATTAATAAAAAATACTAAAAAAGACAAACTACAAGCTGGCTTGCAAAAGCGGCAGTGTACACTCTTAAAAATAAAAGTTCTTAAATGGTTCTTCTGTGGCATCACTGTGAAAACTTTATTTTTAAGGGTGTAGTGTACATGCAAATCACTCTCTCTCTCTCTTACAACACACTAAATCACAGTGAATAATACTAAAGCATACTGTACATACTGTACTATGTGATACTATCCTAGCACCAAAGTCAAGTATGGCATCCTTAAATGCCCTCTAAACTGATTCCACGTTAATAAAAGAGACATTCAAAGTGTGTTTCATTCAAAGTTCTTATGTCTGATAAAGAAAAAAAAAACATGTTAAATGAAGACCAAAGAAAACTAAGGATCGTTCAGCAACCTGTGCTTTCCAGACAATTTTCCCATTGTAAAATGACAGCATATCTCTGCCCTAAGACCTTCTTTATTATCACACTGATGATATGAAGCACTTTAACTAGCTTGCTAAGACGACCACTTGTTCAAAAAAGGGCATTAATGGGTATGTGTTCCTCCACCCCGCCACCTCCAACCCATTACATCCCCATCTGCAAAATGACGACGCTAATGATTAAAACAGGGGGCGCAGAGAAGGGAACATCACCCCCTGATCCTCTCCACTCCTCCCAAAGCACAAATAACGACACACACCATCCATTTACCTAAACCAGCGAGTGGCTCTGCTGAGAGTCCATTAGCAGCAAATGATGTTGGTAATATATTCCAGCACCACACACAAAATGAGCTTTATTATCTCAATGCAGCATTGCACAAATGAACCTTAGGTGATGCTGATATATCACAGGTGACACCCATGCAAAATTTAACCCCCTTCCATTTCAAAAAGAGGCCATATCCTTGGCCTTTTATTCATTAAAGGCATAATGCAGTGCAATATAACAGCTAACTTGGTTATTTCATGATTGCATTGTGTGTGTTGAATAAAACCAGGCTTTAATTGTGTAATAAACAGTGCCTTTTAATGTTGTGCACTTGTTTAGGTCTTATGACTCAATGTATTTAACATGAAAATAAACACCTAATTTTTAAAAAGCATTTTAGCTGGGTCTTTTTTTTTCCAAATAACCAAATTGCTAAGCTAAACTAAGCTAATTGGTTGCAATTACTTACAGCTAATTACAGAAAATTGTACAGAACACCTCACTGAACCGGGCAAATATTTTTTCTTTAATACATATTTCACAAATGTATTGCTCTAAGAGCAAGTTCCAATACTGTTCCAACTGGTTGAATCTGTTCTGGGTGGTTGAACCACTGGATTAGTTGGTGGGTCTAAAGCCCTGGACACACCAAGCCGACGTCTGGCCTTTTTTGAGTGTCGGCCGACTTCGTTTTTTCGGTGTGTTCCATACGGTTGGGTCTAGTCAGACATAATTGTTTTTTTGGGGGGCCAATTCAACATGTAGAATTGGCGTTGGGTCGTTGGTGAGAGAGAGAACTCTGATTGGTTGTTCAGCTTAGTGCATGAGAATAGCAAGACAGCGAGCAAATAAGTAAAAGCGATACAGATAGAAGGCTGTTCTCATTTTACGTCATCTTACCAGAGTGTTCCCGGGCGAATATTGTATTATTAACATGAGCAGAGTGGAATAAAGAAAGTGATCAGCAAGATTGATATTCAAAACAGTAAGCTTGTGCTTCTTTGTTTACAGTTTGCGTATCTGCAGCTTACAGCGTCGGTTTCCCTGTTTAAATGACACATATAGACAAATATATCTGCAGAAATAGACAGCTGTCTCATTTACACACAGGCGCAGAACGCACGTGCTAGTTGACAGTCGCCTGTAGTTCTCTCAGTGTGTTCAAGTGTTTTTTGCCCCGACACGAGGCAACAACACAGTCGGCTTTTATCAGCGAAAGTTCTGTGGTGTCGGTTTGTTGTGACCCTTCCTTAAAGGGATAGTTCACCCAAAAACATTTTTTTTTGTTTATCTGCTTATCCCCAGGGCATCCAAGTTGTAGGTGTCTTTGTTTCTTCAGTAGAACACAAATTAAGATTTTTAACTCCAACCGTTGCAGTGTGATAGTCGTATAATGCATGTCAATTAATCCTTATTAAACCATGCGGCTCGTGGCGACACATTGATGTCTTAAGACACAAAACGATCTGTTTCTACGAGAAACCGAACAGTATTTATGTTATTTTTTTACCTCTTATCAGACGAATGTCATCTAGTATTCCCAGCGCCATAACTTCCGGCAAATAAGGTCAAATACTGGCACGATCAAAGATATACATTTGTAGATGCCTCATTTGACTAATCCGCGCAGGCACTAATGAGGACTCTATGTATATATCCATGATCGTGCCGGTATTTTGCATGTATTTTGACCTTATTCGCCGGAAGGGATGGCTGATGCAGAGCCATAGAAAAAAATTAACCCTCTGGTTCTCTTCGGTCATTTTTGACCGGAAAATTTTCTGTTTTGAAATGTAAAAAATCACTGCTTCATCGGAATGATATGAAACTTGGTGACTTTTCTTGAATTAGGTATGTAAACACAAAAAAAATTGGGGTCATGATTCGAGCATGCTAATTTTTCATTTAAAAAAAGTAGCGTTCATTGTCTTCGGTCATAAATGACCGACCATAGGAAATTAATGGGAAATCGGCAAAAACACAAAAATTCTCCAAATATTTGTGTGGACAATCTACAAATCAGCCACGATGCTGAAAAAAAGTACACAGCAGTAAAGGTGTGACACTCTAAAACATCAAGAGTGTGATATTGACACATCCACTCACACACATGCACATTTATACACACACACCTATGAAAATCTGAACCTATGAACCACATTTAGAATTTTTAAAAATCACAGCTTCATCAGAATGATATGAAACTTGGTGAATTTTCTAGCATTAGGTATGTAAACACACAACAAAAGAAAAATAAATTGCATTGGTTTTACTGGGGTGGAGGAAGTATAATTTTTAGGTGTCCGGTCACTTATGACCGGGAAGACAACCAATGCAACCCCTAAACGAAGAGCACCAGAGGGTTAAATAAATGTTTAAATATGGATAATTTTCTTACACAAACGCATTTATTGGCTTCAGAAGGCCTTTATTAACACCCGGAGCCGCGTGGAGCACGTTATTTGACGGACAGATGCATTTTTTAAGGACTTCAAAAACAGAGCAACTATTACTGCTATTATAAAGCTTGGATTAGCCAGAACATTTTTAATATAACTCAGATTTTATTCGTCTGAAAGAAGAATGTCATATACACCTCGGATGACTTGAGGGTGAGTAAATCATGGGCTAATTTTCATTTTGGGGTGAACTATCCCTTTAAGATCAATTAGGTTAGAATTGGACCCCCTACTGAAACAAATAGCCTATTGTGTTTCGCTAGGTTAGATAGCTGGTCAATTGGGTCTAGTTTAATGATTTTAGAGGAGTTTTGGACACTTGTCAGCTGGTCTGTTTAGACCACCTTGTTGACCAGCTGAAAACTAGCTTGGCTAGCCTAGGAGACCAGCTAGAAAAGTTTCAACCAAATAAGATCAATCTTAGACTGGTTGAAGACACCAGCTAGTTTAGGCATAGCTGGTTGACTTTAACCATGTCACAAAACACATTTGGTGGACCACCTAGACTATCATTTTCCAGTAGCTTTGCAGCTAACTCACTAGAATTAGCATTAGTAGTGCTAACATCATTGGTAAATGCCTATACTTTATTAATTTATTTTGGAATCCTTTACCAAAGTGTAGAAGAAAAGTGACTTGAAATCACAGACTGAAAGCATCTCCCACACAAGCTTAGCGGTTAGCGGGAGTGCTAAGCACTAGACGGCAGCTTTTCCTCTGTGCCTCATTTGCTTCAAACCCAACCTCTGTCTATGTCGAGCCTGGTCCCTCTTTCACACTTTCAGAGGCTGGATGATTGAGATGATGGGAAGGGGATTAAAAAATGATAGATTTTGGAGGAAACTGGTGAAGGAAATGTTGTTTGATAAATATCTCATTCTGTGTGGGACTGTGGGTAAAGGCCGGCAAAACCTTGTAAAAAGGATCACAGAGCAGTCTCTTGTAGAGAAGTGATAAGGCTCTTTCATGTCTGAGGACCTGAGCTGAAATGCTTCCTGTAATATGCTTCCATCCTTTGATTATCAATGGCATTATAAAGCAACTGGATTTTAACCAGAGGGGGGGGGGGATTATTATATTTGTATTATATTTTCTTTTAAATCTGCTTGAGAACATAGTCGACGAAGAGTATCAGTACAAATAATATTGAAAAATCATCAGTATATAACGTCCCTATACATGTGCCAAAACCGAGCGGGGAGGTCTAAGAGGATGTTGGAGGAGAGAAGAGGAGCTGAACACAGGGCAAATTTCATATATTCATTTGTCTTACACTAATGATTGGCACCTTCACTAGTCGACTACGCCACCCTGGAAAACCGGGGAAATAACAGCCCTAAGAGCGCACAGGTTCGTTATCTAAAAGAATGGGCGAAGAGACGTGAGTCGTATCTAGCAAAAGAGTAACAACTTTTTTGTATCAATGTTGAATAATAAATAAACTTCAGAGCAGGATTCCTAAATTGGCTATACACTCACATGCACCAATCTGCATCCGGCGCACACAAACACAATAAACAAATGACTCAAAGTGACCAACAGCGGAGGAATCTGGAGGGGTGGGTCAGCTGTTCAATTATAAAGACCCCCGTGATACAATACACACGCCCATAATACCACACGTGAAGATTGGATACAAGAAAACGCATAGCACTAGATGTAAACACCACACTATGGCAGCTGGACTTCACACTCCAGAAACCCCCAGCTCCTGTAACAAAACTCAAGGAAAACACAAAACCATCAATACAACACAAAGAAAAAAACTATTTCAACAGAAACCAAAAAATATAACAAAGAATCCAAATGAAGCATTACATGTCAAAATGTCCAAAATTAAATTAAAGACAAATTCAACACACTTCACAAAACCTAACATTCACACAGGCTTCCGGCAGTCCAGTTACAACGCCAGAGTGAATGATAACCCCCCCCAAAAAAACTATTAATAAAACATACCTTAACCTTCTAGGGTTCTTCATTTATGGGTCACACTCAGGACCTTTGGGTCAAAAATGACCCGGAGGGCGGGATTAAGATAAAAAAGATTTGAGTAAAATCAATGAAATATATTTTTGTTCAATAATATTTTTTCTTTTCTTTTTTGGTGTTTTTGGTATTTTGAGATAATTTTTTTATTTATAATTAATATTTATGCAATAATTATGACCCATTTTTTCCCATTGAATATAATAAAAAATGTATATACTGTATATGTATATATATACATTTTTTTATTTAAGCTGTATTTCATTTTAGAGTCAAGCCTAGGCCTCATGAAAGCAATTTTTTTAATGAGATCGGTGCCATCCGGTGGACACATTGAGCATTTTTATCACTATAGTGGATCTTGCGTTTTATAATTTTTTTTAAAAAAATCGTAGCTTCATTGGTACTTGGTATATGAACACCCAAAAAAATTGGGGACAGGATTTGAAAAGTCTAAGTGGTCGTAAAAAAAATAGTCACACTCAGGACCTTCGGGTCAAAAATGACCCCCATAGGAAATGACAGCACGAGTCGCCTAGGCTCACACGCATTTACAGTGAAAACACTAAAATGGAATAAACGCGAGTTACCACAAACACCATATTAACACTGACAAACAATCGGATTTATCTTACCTGCAAATAGCAACAGCCTGCACATAACCGCGGGGCTGCAGACCAAACAATCCCGCACTGAATGGCGGTGCGCCCTTGCCACGGGGCGGAGCTTACAATGACGCACCTTCAGGTAGCGGACTCGCAGTTTTAAATAGACAGGCCTCGAATGCTGATAGGCCGTCACTCTAAATACAGGGGAGGAAACTTACTCACCCTGCTACATACAGTCTAATGATATAACATCCATAAACTCTACAGAGGTACAAACTATGATTCACAATGTCAGAACATTCTCACATAATTAGTTGCATTACGCATAGACTTTTAGATCTACTTACTCAAAACAACCCTATTGAAAGCTATTATATGCTATTATATGCCACGAGGACATGATGTTATAAGATTAATACTTACCAGAATTATTACATATTAGGCCTAATCCTAGTCTTTAGCATACCTTAAAAGTGTGCCGAAATGTTGTTTTCTGTACATTTTGAGACATGTTGGTATGTTTCAGAAGCCCTTGTAATCCAGTTTTAGCAGGTCAGTTTTTTTTTTTTTTGAAGGGGTTTTGGACTGAGAAACCAACTTACACCAGTTATGCCCAGCTTGACCTGCATTTTCAGCCGGAAATCGAGCCTTTTACACTGAAATAGCGACAACAAACTACATGGGTAATGTGTGCCTGTCCTATTGGTGTTAAGCTAGGTGAATTTTTATTTCTGTTTTGCAAGTTGTGATAGATTCCTTCCCCGTTCAAACTGTTATACACATTTCTTAAAGGAATCCCTTGTGGATAATGATTTTGTTTAAAATTCATGGGCCTTTTTACAACTTGATTACTCTGAAAGGGCTATGGGCTGGTACACATTACCCTGTCAGAATTGTATTTCCTTTTTCCAGATGAGTAAGGGGCCAGTCAAGACCATTTTATTTCCACATTGATAAAATGATAAAACTCATAATAGTTTCCAGCGCTGGGACTGCGGGTAAGGTAACTAACACCACACTCCGACAATAAAGGCTTATTTGTCGCAAACGCAACATCTCTGTTTATTTTATTTGATTATACTAGAGACTCTATCAAGGCTACTATAGCTTGCTGTGTCATTTTTCAATATTCGCATGAAGGGATTTCATTAAAACAAGTTTCTGCAATTCAGGCATCAAGGCCTAAATCTGTATCTAACCTCTATTGTTCATTGAGCAGTCATTTTGGTAGTTTAGTTTACAAAACCATTATCCTTAAAAGCACCCAACTGGTTTAAATATAATGGCGCACTGTGTACTATTCTTATATTGCAGCTTGACCTTTGTGTACAATCTTATTTCAGCCCGTTTACAGAAAGAGGCTGATTATGAATGGACTTGATGTTCAGTAAAGATTTACTTTCAATATTTTGCAAGTACATTTTTACTTTTAAAAGTAAAGATTTAACCACGCACACACACACGCACACCAAAAATATCACAACAGTATGTTATTTTATTATTATTTATTTTATTTATTTTGCAGAAATTTGTGACAACTAAGTGAACACTTTCCCACAATGCAGAAATGAACTCTACTTTAAACTTTAATTTGAACAAATGGTCAAAAAGATATAAGAACAAATGTCAAATTGTATTCTCCATCTGCATGTCTTCCACTTCTGGCTGAAAAAAAAGGGATGAAATATATTTAACTTAGCACGATCCGTTATAGGATATTGACATATAAAACGTCTCGGTTACGGATGTAACCCTCGTTCCCTGAGGAGGGAACGGAGACGTAACGTTAGTGACTAACGAATGGGGGTTTCGCTTAGAAGCCTATCATCTTCGAGCTTAGAGAAAACGCCCAATGGCGTGCCAATGCCATGGGGCATGCGGAATTTGCATACGTAACTCCGCCTCACCGCGTGAGTATATAAGGAAGTACGAGGCAATATCGCATTATGTTACCTGCTTGAGGAGCCAAGACTGAACTCCTGCGTTCCAGGTAGCACAGCTGATGTGGCAACGGGACGTTACGTCTCCGTTCCCTCCTCAGGGAACGAGGGTTACATCCGTAACCGAGACGTTCCCGTTCGTTCAGTCACTACGACGTAACGTTAGTGACTAACGAATGGGGGTCCCAATATAATCCTGCCACTCAGCTGTCTTCCAGTGCCCTGCATAAGTGTGAGTACCCTGTCGTAAGACTAGTACGGACGAAGGACTCCCACTTATCACAGGATTACCAAGGTACACTGGGAAGCATATCCCAGTGAGGGAATGCCAAGGATGCCTACCCGAGGGGAGGACTTAAGAGACACATAAGACCCGGCTAGGGGCTGCATATGGAGATCTCTAGGGTACCAGCCGAAGGTGGATTTTTAACCCTAGGGTTGGCGGGGGACACGCCAAGGGAAGAAACCCGCTCACTGCGGAGACTTACGGTGAAATACTCGTGTGGGGGTCGCCGGAGGGGAACCATGCACACGGGGCACCTGGCTGGAGACGAGGGTCTGGGCTCGCTAGAGGGCAGACACACAGGTATCGGCGTAAGCAGTGCTGGAGGAGCTCAGGGCTCTCGGGGAGCTCACCTGAGGAAATATCGCACGTATCCAGTCCGTGGAGTGGAGTGGCGAGCAAGCGAAGACACCAAGCCTGGTCCATTACCGGCCCCTCGGGGGGGCGAGTACATAGTCGGACACTGGCTCCACTCGGAGATAGTAGAATCTGGCGAATGTGTTGGGTGTCGCCCAGCCTGCAGCTCTGCAGATGTCTGCCATGCGCTAGAGCCCAAGAGGAGGCCACACTCCGAGTGGAGTGTGCCCTCACACCAAGGGGACATGGTCGACCTTGCTGCTGGTAGCCAAAACAATGGTGTCCACTATCCAGTGAGACAACCTTTGCTTTGAGAGAGCACTTCCCTTCTGCTCTCCACCATAACAGACAAAGAGCTGGTCTGAGGTCCTGAACACTGCGTCATGTCTACGTAGGCGCGGAGGGCGCGTACTGGACAGAGCAATGCCAAGGCTGGGTCTGCCTCCTCCAAAGGCAGCGCTTGCAGGTTCACTACCTGATCTCTGAAGGGAGTGGTAGGAACCTTGGGCACATATCCAGGCCGGGGTCTCAGGATCACGTGAGAGTTAGCCGGCCCGAATTCCAGGCACGCTTCGTCAACCGAAAAAGCCTGCCGGTCCCCGACCCTCTTAAGAGAGGCCAATGCGGTCAGCAGAGCCGTCTTCATCGGCAGGAACTTAATATCAACCGACCGCAAAGGCTCAAAGGGAGGCCTCTGCAGAGCACTTAAAACTACTGAGAGATCCCAAGAGGGTACGAGAGGAGAGCGAGGAGGATTCAGTCTCCTCGCTCCCCTCAGGAACCTGATGATCAGGTCGTGCTGACTTACCTTTTTGTTCTCCAAGAGATCGTGGCGGGCAGATATAGCGGCCACATACACTTTGAGGGTGGAGGGAGACAGC
Source organism: Gobio gobio (assembly GCF_949357685.1). Taxonomy (NCBI): domain Eukaryota; kingdom Metazoa; phylum Chordata; class Actinopteri; order Cypriniformes; family Gobionidae; genus Gobio; species Gobio gobio. The sequence continues at coordinate 8,622,574 of NC_137112.1, read as the reverse complement.
CTTCGCTCCAACCCCTCCTGGAGAAACTCAAGCACGGACCCGATCGGGCATTTCCAGGGGTCTTCTTGGCGGGAAGACCACCAGGTGACGAAGAGGTTCCACTTCAACGCATAGGCATGCCTAGTGGACTCTGCCCTAGCGGAAGTGATGGTGGTGACCACCGTAGGTGGCAGGCCACTCAAACCTGCCGCGTCCCGTCCAGGAGCCACACGTAGAGGTTCCACAGGTCGGGACGCGGGTGCCATAGGGTGCCCCTTCTCTGAGTAAGGAGGTCCGGACTCAGAGGAATAGGCCAGGGAGGGGCTGTCGCAAGGAGTATGAGTTCGGGGAACCAGGTCCGGCCGTGCCAGTACGGGGCGACCAAAAGGACCTGCTCCTTGTCCTCCCTGGTCTTGCACAGGAGCTGTGCGAGTAGGCTCACTGGGGGGAACGCATATTTGCGTAGGCCCCGCGGCCAGCTGTGCGCCAGTGCATCCGTGCCGAGCGTGCCCTCGGTCAGGGAATAGAACAGGCTGCAGTGGGAAGAGTCGTGGGAGGCAAACAGATCTACCTGTGCGTCGCCGAACTGTTCCCAAATCAGCTGGACCGTCTGGGGATGGAGTCTCCATTCTCCCGGGAGAGGCTGAAACCGCGAGAGCTCGTCGGCTGCGTGGTTCAGGACCCCCGGAATATGGACAGCATGAAGGGACCTCAGGCGCTTCTGACTCCATAAAACAAGATGGCGGGCGAGTTGAGACATACGGCGGGAGCGTAGACCGCCCTGGTGGTTGATGTACGCTACTACGGCCGTGTTGTCTGTCCGGACAAGCACATGTTGACCCTTCAGCAATGCTCGGAAGCGGTGCAGGGCGAACCGTACTGCCAGTAACTTGAGGCAATTGACATGCAGTAGGCGCTGGTCCTGTCCAGGAGCCCGCGGCTGCTTGTCCATTGCACATGGCACCCCAGCCCGTGGCAGAGGCATCCGTCGATACGACAACATGCCTGAAAACTCGTTCTAAGTGCACACCGGCCCGTAGAATCTGAGGTTCGACCACGGGGTAAGCGTCTGTAAGCAAGCCCGAGTCACTTGGATCCGGAGCGTGCCAGACTGCTATGCCCATCTCGGGACTCGATCGCGAAGCCAGTGCTGAAGCGGTCTCATATGAAGCAATCCGAGCGGCGTTACCGCGGCTGCAGATGCCATATGCCACAGGAGCCTCTGAAATAGTTTCAGTGGGACCGCACTCTTGCTCTCGATTTGACGGAGGCAAGTCAGCAGAGACTGCGCACGCTCGCTCGTAAGCTGTGCGCACATGGCGACCGAGTCGATCTCCATACCGAGAAAAGAGATCCTCTGCACGGGGCAAAGTTTGCTCTTTTCCCAGTTGACCCGAAGGCCCAGACGGGCTAAGTGGTGGAGAACCAGATCTCTGTGTCCGCACACCTGCTCTCGAGAGTGGTCCAGTATGAGTCCATTTTCAACCCAGTCGTCGAGGTAGTTCAGGATGCGGACCCCGTGCTGCCGAAGGGGCGCAAGGGCTGCCTCAGCAATCTTCGTGAAGACGCAAGGGGACAGAGATAGCCCGAATGGGAGGACCGCGTACTGATATGCCTGCCCCTCGAAAGCAAACCGTAGGAACGGTCTGTGTCGAGGAAGGATGGAGACATGAAAGTAGGCGTCCTTCAGGTCGATCGCTGCAAACCAATCGTGAGGACGAACGCATTCGAAAAGGCGTTTCGCAGTCAACATCTTGAACGGAAGCCGGTGAAGGGATCGGTTCAAGATGCGAAGGTCCAGGATTGGCCATAACCCACCGGTTTTCTTGGGTACAATGAAGTAGGGGCTGTAGAACCCCAACTTCATTTCGGCTGGAGGGACAGGCTCGATCGCACCCTTCGCCAGCAGGGTGGCAATCTCCGCACACATGACGGGGGTATGGGCCCCGGTCACGGTATAGCGGACTCCCCTGTAGCGGGGAGGAGCCTGCGCGAACTGAATCGCGTAGCCGCGCCTGACGGTTCGCGCGACCCAGTGGGACAGCCCCGGAAGCTGAAGCCATGCTTCCAGAGACTGCACCAACGGGGTCATACGGACGGCAGACGTACCCAGGGTGGGGCAGCGAGGCAGCGTTACCGGCCAGGACAGGGGAGGCTGTTGGGCGTCCCGGGGTCGGGGCACGGTTAACGGCTGCGTCCTGACAGAGGAGACCAGGGAAGGACACACGTTCCACTGGGGTCTGCTCTGCCAGGAGGCTGGCGACAGAGAGGTATGCGAGTGGCGGGACCCGTGGGTGGCGCACACCGTCATCACCGGTCTCTGGGTCCTCAGAGACAGGAACATGAGTTCTTCCCAAGCGCTGCTAGCCCGGGGGCCAGCAGCGGAAGGATTTTCCCCCGGCCCTCCACCGGGGGAAGGAGAGGCCCTGCTGCCATCCCCTGGGAAGAACTGGAACCCATCTCTGAGTTGTCCACCTCCAGCCTGGCGTTTAACCAGTCTGGGGAGCGGACTGGGCGACATCCTCAACCATCTCCATGACGCGGCCCAGGTGAAGGCTGAAGAGGGAGGGCGCCCTCGGCGGCGAGCGGACTGAGGCGATTGAGCCGGCGGCTGGTGCAGCAGCTGGCCGCCGGGGCAGTACGTGTTACAGCCTCAGTCTGCTCTGGGGCGGCCGAGAACCGTTGGGCGCAGTTCTCAGCCGCGCCGCCGAAGAGGCCAGCCTGGGATATGGGTGAGTTGAGGAGGCGGGCCCGCTCAACGTCCTCCACATCACCAGGTAAGGCCAGGTGTTCTCCCGGACCACAGCTGTGGACATCGCCCGACCCAGGGAGCGTGTGGCCACCTTCACCGCCCGGGGGCGGGATCAGTTGCGGCACGCAGCTCAATGAAGAGCCCTGGGTCGGCTCCACCCTTGTGCATGTGCAAAGGGGCGGCGGCCTGCCCGTAGCTCTGCAGGACCACGCCACCGAAGTAGACGAGCCCACAGGCTTTGGGAGGGTGCTTAGGACAGCCACACCACGCAACGTCAAAGCCCTCTGTGGACACCGTAGTGCGCAACAGAGAGTTCAACAGTGGGGGGGAGGGGGCCCCAGTGTACCCTAGGCCGCGGCACCATCAAGGGCAGAGAAGGCGGAGGAGGCCACCAAACGGTCGCGGGAAGCACGGGGACTTCCGGGACCGCGTGATCTCCTCATGCACCCCGGGAGCGAAAGGCATTGGGGGCGGGGCCCAACAGCTGTCGGGTGCCGCCCCCAAAAACCAATCGCGCAACCACGAGCACCCGCGACTGGGTGGAGTTCCACACCAGCGCGAGACTCGCGGCTGCCCGAGATGACATGGCTGTCAACTTTAGGTCGGATCAGGCAGTGCTGACACACCCGGAGGCGGAGCACAACCTAATCGTCATCCCCAAAGGACTCCAGCCCACCATCTCACTGCTATCTGGAGCGTGAACTGAACGAACGGGGCGTCAGGGACGGGCCGTTGATTCAGTCCAACACTCGCGGGAAGCGATGTGTAAGAGGGGGGCGTGGCCCGAGGAATGAACGTCGGGGTTCTTAATACCACAGCACCGCCCTCAGGTCACCCTGGCCACCAGCCAAAGTACCATCTCACTCGGGGACGGTAGATTGGGGTGTGGCAGAGGGGACTCTCTCTCCTCACAGAGATCATTGAGTCTCGGCCGCGACATCGCGATGGTCACGTTCCCGCAATGGAAACGTGACACATCCGCAAACACTGCCCGAACGCGCTGAAGCCCAAACACGCTTGAGCAGTGAATGCGCCCATAGACAGCAGCGGAAATCGATCGCACCCGGAAGTGCACGGGCGAGCCGTCTTGAAAAAGACGTGCCACGCGCAAGCTCTTTTTGTGAGAGGAAAGCCTCGCAGCCGATGCCGAAGCGCCCAGGGAAACACACACCAGCTGTCAAACGGACCACTGCGCAGATCAGCAGGCAGGAAGTATGCGATCACTGGAACGCGCCGTTACACCAACACCGACTGGAAAGCTGCTCGTTTCGAAGAAGCTGACAGAGTCTCAGAAGGCTGTAGGAGTGAAGAGGTAGGTTCTCTTGGCTCCGAAAGCAGAAACATAATGCGATATTGCCTCGTACTTCCTTATATACTCACGCGGTGAGGCGGAGTTACGTATGCAAATTCCGCATGCCCCATGGCATTGGCACGCCATTGGGCGTTTTCTCTAAGCTCGAAGATGATAGGCTTCTAAGCGAAACCCCCATTCGTTAGTCACTAACGTTACGTCGTAGTGACTGAACGAAAGGGAACAAATGTTGATATGCAGAGCATGGGTAGATTACTTACAAATTGTAATTGGTTACTGCTTACAAATACATGACAAAAATTGTAGTTACACTCTAAAAAATGCTGGGTTAAAAACAACCCAAGTTGGGTTGAAAATGGACTAACCTAGCAATTGGGTTGTTTTAACCCAGCGATTGGGTTGTTTTAAGCAAACATTTAACCCAACCGCTGGGTTAAAACAACCCATTCACTGGGTTAAAACAACCCAAGTGCTGGGTTAGTCCATTTTCAACCCAACTAGGGTTGTTTTTAACCCAGCAATTTTTATCATGTAGTAACATAATACATTAGGCTACATTACTTATTTAAGGACTACTTTCTTGATTACTTTTGATTACTCTAACTTGTTCATCACATTGATTTGAGTAGAATAATATTGTATCATATTGATATAAAAAAATATAAAGAGAAAGAAAATATATTCCATTCTTTGTTATCAACACATGCACATGAAGTGCATTAAATATTACATTACATCAGGGTTTCCTATGGGGTTTGTGATGGGACTGCAGGGGTTCCATGAGTTTTATGAAAAGCTATTAAAGGGGCACTTCAGCGCTGGGAAGATTAATCTATATTTAAACTGGGTCATTTAAGTAGTAGAAATGTGAAATTATTTTTGAATTTGGTGCCTTCTAGACTGAGAAAAGCCAGAAAATGTGTTTTTGGCTCATATGGATGAAAGACAACTCCCAGAATGCACTTGATTCGCTGCCCTACGAGGCCACTCCCAAGCCACGCCTACCGGTTCTAACGTTAGTTGACTAGAAACTAAAAAGACGCCATTATATTGTGAGTCTCCGTGACAAGCTAGTTCCTAAAATAACTTAAACAATAGAGTATTTTCCTTCTAAATGGTGCTTAGTTGCTTTGTACTGGGATGTACAGCCAAAACCAGAAAAGGACAAGCAGTACTTTTTCATTATTTGCCGGTTAAAAATTTGGAGTGGTGCAAACAGTGGCTGCGGACTATCGACCACCCGAATTTTGGAGGACACTAATATGGAAAACCTGAAAATACGGAGGGTGTGCAGTCGCCATTTCAACAGGACGACTACGAACCGGAATGAAGAGAGCCACTCTTCACTCTGAAGGACACCGCGGTTCCTTCGATATTCACCTTCCCAGATGACGAACAGCCTGGGCCATCTGGTACTAAACGCATTCGCCTAGCGGTAAGACTCTCGCTAATACTCGACACGATTTCTGATCACACAGTAGCCTATACATAGTGATATAGTTGTTAACAGTAAAACAGCAAAGTTAGCAAAGTAACGAGCTAACTTACTTGGTCGTATTATGCTAACGTTACCATGCATATGCGCTGAGTAACTCTCCACTCTTGTCAATTATCTGAACGTGCTCCTCCCGAGCTTTGTTGATAAAACATTATTTAACATAGGGCAGGTTTAAAACATGCGGAACTAACTTCTACTACTGGCTGTAGTCTCTAGCCTCTCTAGCCATTGACGCAAAATGACGATATTTGCGTCATCGGAGGATTTTTTCCAGAAATTAAATGCATAATTCTCTCATCTCAGGGGGATATATACTACCGGGTTTCCACTGATACAAAGCTTAATGCTAATCGCTGAAGTAACCCTTTAAGTAATTAAGTCTGACGTTATGCACTGAATCATTTTTTTCTATCTTTTTTTCTGATTATTATAGGGATTTTTGGTTGCACAACAAACTGCACCTATGTTTTCATGGATTTTGGACTCTGGTATCACCAGACATGTTCTTTTTTCCCCTCCCACCTTAGGTAATAATAATTGCAAAATCCAGTATTGGTCGGCCTCTACTTCATAACACATCATTACCCAAAGAAGCTAGTTGAAGAGGCTGCATAATTCTGTCGCCTCTCTGGCCATCTCCTCTTCTGATCTCCATTTGGAAGGAACATCCTCACTTTCCTGGTCATGTTTCTGGAGCTGAAAATATAAAACCAATCATTAGCACTTCCTATGAAAACCCCAAATGTCAGTGCCCCATAGTTATTAAAGTACTTGCCAGGCAGCACTGTATTCATATTCCTCAAACATTCAGGTTAGTGTCTCTGCTGAGCGTCTGACCTCAAGTATTTAACATTCTGCAATGCAGCCCTAACTGTTTAACATATTAAAATCTCCATTGAAACTGTTTTGTAGATCACTTTAGCCTTGACATTTTTTTTTTTTTCCAGATTAAAATGCTAAAATCTTTGACTTACAATGATGCAAGTAATCATCAGTGATGTCATCCTAATATTTGCAAACTGAAATATAATATTTTTTTTATTGTCTCTCTTTAGTTAACACACAGTATGGGCTATGTATATTAACAAAGAATCACTGTAACATAACTTATGTTCAGAGACGAGGGAGGGTTTATTAAAATAAATAACTCAAAAGCTGCAAAACAACATAACAGCTATAGAAAGACAAGACCTGACAAACAACATGGGAAACACAAGGGCTATATTTAATGTGTCAAGTCATGTGAAGAGGTAACGTTTGTTTGAGCTTGTTCATAAGAGCTTTGGAGTGCTTTCCATCAGTTTTTTGTTCCTTTTCTTTCTCTCTTTCAGTCTTTTAATATTGCACAAATTGGAAGGAAGAAGAATAACAAGGGGTCAAGTTTTAAAATGTTGGCAAGTATACTGATTAAATAATTCAGCTGGTCATTATGACAAAATAAATTATTAGTACCCCGATGTGTTCCAGAGAGGCATATAATTAAAAAATACATATATTTATCACAATGTATTTAATAAATTGAATTAAGGTAAGACACCACAGTAGAGTAAAATGTTTAACTGCTGTAACAGAAATGGCCAGACTTCAGTTAATAGACACAGTACTTCAAGACAAAATATATATATATATATATATTGAAAGTTTTCTCATTAAAAATGCACTCATTTGCATACATTTCTAGATCAGAAATCTGGACATTGGGTAAAGCCAGGTTAAAAACAGAGGGTATTCACATGACGTCACCATCGGTTGGAGTGACTGCGGTTACGCCCACTGAGCGGCAGCAATGGTTTTCAGCGTGAATGTCACGAAAAACACACAAAACACATCTAAAACAGGAAAGAGCTTTGAGATTGACTGTACAAACAGATTTGACAAGAAATTTGAGGTATATTTTTACAGACAGCCGAAAGCTACAGAAAAGAGAAGCAAATGGATTGCTGCAATTCACAGAAACAACTGGACTCCAGGCAGTGAAACATCATTTTGTGACAATATATTGAATTTTGGTCTAATTACATACTCTATATATTGTCATATATTGTATTGACAACTCATCAATTCAATATTTACCATCTTATATTCTGCATTATTGGATGTTTTTAAATAAACATGGACAAAACCCATAGTTTTAGGGCTGGACGATATGATGATATAGGTAACATTGATATAAGTAATCACCCGGCTTTAGACCTATATTGTATTTTACATAAATAATGTATTTCCCTGGCATCAAAATCACCCATAGGAAAGAAAAATCCAAAGTGAGATCTCTTTAACATCTCAAATGTTTCTCCTAGAGAAAATGAGGTTAGTTTCAGATCTAATGGAGACTTTTGCTTGAGTCTCCTGATGAGACAAAAACTCTAACACTCTCACAATGGTCTCTTTTAAAGTTTTAGAAGATATCTCAACAACATCACACACTGTGCTCAGATTTTTCTCCTTAGCTAGAGAGACTAGATTGCTCGTATTTGTCTCCTCTAAAGATTCAGAAGAGATCTCAACAAACAACACACACTGAGCTCAGACTTTTCTCCTAAACTAAAGACTCCAATGGTCTCACACTTGTCTTATCTGAAGTTTCATAAGAGATCTCAATAACATCACACACTGTGCTCAGAGTTTGCTCCTCAGCTAGAAACACTGGAGCTCTCACACTTGTCTTATCTGAAGTTTCTTTAGAGATCTCAATAAAAACACACACTGTGCTCAGACTTTTCTCCTAAACTAAAGACTCCAATGGTCTCACACTTGTCTTCTCTGAAGTTGCATAAGAGATCTAGACAACAACGCACACTGTGCTCAGACTTTTCTCCTCAGCTAGAAACACTAGCGGTAATCTACATCAACATTAGAACATCATACTGATGATATTCTAATAGCTCGTCGTGCTCGTACACTGATTTGTTTTATGTAGCTACATTTGCTCAACTGTCTAATAACGCACATGCAAGAACGGCATCTCTGTCGAGTTGAAGTTTGTTGCAAAGCTCTCGCCATCTTGAGAACGCCACGTCGATACTGGTCCTCTTTTGATTTCTCATTTTGTTCCAAAGTCTGCTTGCCATGGTCCATAATGTTTGAACGAAACTACAACAGCGGGCCGCGAGACATTATGTAGTTGTTCACGTCTGTTGCCATGGTTTCTACGGCAGTAAAAGTAGAAACCAAGGGTAACGCGGATATGACGCCATTGACAGGCGACTCCCTCACACGTCCCAGTTCCTTGGTTAAAATCGCAATTTTCTCACAATTTAAAAATTGTAAGAAACAATCGGGATATTGTAAGTACTCAACTTGACAAAATATATAACACTGGCCTAGTGGTTTTTGGATATTTTACTGCAACGTACATATTGCACCTTTAATACTAAGCTTAAAGAAAATGTGCATGGAAAATCCCAGTGAAAAGCGATTTAGACAAAGGGCTTGTTGGATTCATACTGATATTTGGTGTGACAGCACTACAGAAAAAAGGGGTTAAATATGACTGTCATATAGTCATATTATATCACGTCATCATTGACTGTTAAAGGTTGTAGGATGTTGCTATTAAAACAAAATTCCTGTTTACCATCAACATTTGAATGTCCTAAACATTTCAAATTGTACATTCAATACATCTGCGTTAGATGCCATTTGACAAAAATACTGCATTGAGAAAAAAAAATTCTCACGGTTTCGTGAAGAAAAAAAAAACCATGGTAATATGGTTAAGCTGCCATAGGCCTTGCCTTGTTGAGAAGACAAACAAAGCTGTGTTGCAGCTGAGTGTGTCAGGGTTAGTTATCATCTGGATGCTCTCTGCTTGTCTGCATTTGTTCTCTATCTTAAAGACACACAGCGCGAGCTAGGAAGCAGTTTTTTTTTCCTTCCGTCAGACGGCATCGTAGCGGCCCGCAGTTCCCCTTGAGGTTATCTCAATCCGTCCATATGATGAACTTTGGGGTGGAGAAGTGTTTTGGATGGGGGTGGAATGTAGTTTCCTATTTGTTTTCAGAGCTTGTAAAACTAAATGGAAAAACGGTCCTCGGATCTGAGTGATTCGGAGCGACACTTCAAGTAGATGCTCGTCAGTATCACATTTTTGCCGAAAGCAGAGAACAGAGGGGAGGGAAGTTCCTGGAAAAGAGCACAGCTGCTGTGAGCAGGAACCTCAGAGTAGATCATGTAACACGTGTAAGGATCTGATTAGAAGTACATTTATTTCGGCATTACAAATGGAATTACTTTGCAATATTTTAAAACCACTGGCTTAGAAGATAACTTCAATTACATACTTATTCATATACTACAGTATATAGTGTGCTAATTTTAGAGTGGTTTTGGCCAGTGGTCAGGTTGACCAACTAAACGGCAGCTTAATCAGGCTGACCAACCAAATTAAATTAAGTTAAATTAAAATAAATTATTAAAATACTCTACATTATAATATCAATTAGCTTGGTTATATGTTAATTGTATTATTACACGTCTCTCTGACATGTTTGATTCTGATTAGTCAGTCGCAACATTCCCCAGTCAGTTATTCCCCAATAAAGAACGGGGTCATTATGTATAATGATCCCTCATGCGGGTACTTGAGGTGCTTCTTTCATTTCTCTCATTTCACTCTCCCTCGTTGCATTCAAACACAGCTGGTCCTATCTTGCGCTTCAGTTATAGACTGTATTTCAATCTTGACAACTCTCAAAGTAGTTTATGAATATGACAATGTTAATGTGTTTGGTCTTGGCAGACTAGATCTGCTAAGCTGCTGCAGCAGAGCAAGTATCGAAACACAGACAAGCTGATTTGAGCAATGTAAGATTTGCTGCCGCTGCCTGAATACACATACATAAATCATATAGCAGATCTAGACAGGCGGAGCTGGGGGAGGTAGAGGGTTTCAGAGTTAATGTATTAGCCTATTAACGAATATGCATTAACAATCATTAAGTTGAGTTGGGAAGGTTACTTTGGAAGTGTAAAGCTACCAGATTTAAAGTAGTAACTATTAGTCTAGTAACTAATAGTAACTGTTTCAATTACTTTATTAAATTAATTACATCTGATTACTTTTTGATTACTTTTCAACATTTCTAACAAATCTTTGAACTGTTAATCATTTTCAAACATTTAAACCATAATATTCTGGGGGCCATTCAACTTTTGTGAAAATCACTAAAAACGCAGGTGTAGGCTGGCAAAAAAACGCTGCTGATGGGGAAAGAGTTAATTTAATTCGGATAGGATTAAGGTTAGCATTGTATAGAGAAAGGATATAACACTAGGGCTGGATATCGAGTTCGATATTTTTTAGGTACCAACCAAATTGCCTCGATACTATCAAGTATTGTAAAAATACCAAATTCCGATACCTAATCTTGTCAACATCAGTGAGCCAATAAGCATGCAGCATGATTGGCTGTGGTGGGTTAAAGGGTTAGTTCACCCAAAGATGTAAATTCATACATTAATTACTCACCCTCATGTCGACCCCAACCTGCAAGACCGTAGAGAAGAAGAAAAATATCTTGATTTGTGTTCCGAAGATGAACGAAGGTCTTACAGGTTTGGAACGACATGAGGGAGAGTAATAATGACAGAATTAAAGTTTTTGGGTGAACGAACCCTTTAATGACCGTGTAATGCCGTTTTCTGTACAGTATCTATACTTGCGCGCTCACCTTCAATCATGCAATGCATCGGAATAACATGTTTCTTTGTTTCATAACATAAGATTGGGAAAGTTAACTTGTAGATAAAGTACCCTATTTGAGATTGATTGTATATGAATGCATCACAAAAAAATCCTGTGCTCTATGGGCACTGCCATTAATAGAGGACAATGCGAAAGTTGTTTTGCACTCTGTGATAAAGGCACTTTTAAATATTTTGCGGGAAACATAAATCCGATCAGTTATCCAGATGGCAACCACTTGCTGTGAATAAATGTAAACTCGCCGTGTCCTGATTGACTGATGATCACCGCGATCGCATGTTAATGCCAAGTGTAAACGCAGCCAGAATAAATTACCTCTAGAGTAGATTATTTCTGATAACAAGCAAAATAAATAACAAGTAAATTACATTAGACATACAGTCTAAATTACATTAGACGCTGCTCTCGTATGACTGGATATTTATGAAGCATTTCAGGCTTTTTGGTGAGTCGCACACACTGTTCTTGCGCTGGTGTCATATTCTCTCTGATTGATCGTTAATATTTATATCATGTAATCCAAGAATAGAACGTCAAAAATGTGTTTCTACTGAGTAGTGTGCCATACTATCCCCTTGCCAGACCGATAAACAAACACAGACCGGAAGTTAACTTCGGGCCAGGCACGTAACCGTGGCAATGCGCATGCGTCCGATGAAACCGTCTATACCGGCCGCGGCACGAGGACAGAACAAAACTGTAATGTCTAGTGTTTTGGTTTTGTTTCATGTTCCCTGGTTTTTGTCATGTGTTCCTGTTTGTCATGTGATCCTGGCATGTGATCATTGTCATGTGATCCCTTGTCCTCATGTGTTATGTTCTCATTGGTTGTTTTAGTCATGTGTTCTTAGTTCAGTCCTGTCATTGGTTCACTGCCTTTATTGTTCACAGGTGTGTCTTGTTTAGTCATTAGTCTTTGTGTATTCATGTTTGCCATGTGTCCTTGTCGAGTATTGTTCCCTGTATACCACTGTTGGTGAGTTCTCTGTTTCTAGTCAAGTCTATTTCTAAAGCAGCGTTTCCACCGCAGGAACTTTCCCCAGGAATTAGGAACTTTGGGGTGGTACTCGGTGTGTTTCGACCGCAGGAACCAGGGTCTAAATGAAGTTCCGGGTAAATATTTCCCCTCCAAATGGCCCTGCTCCCGAGGTAGTACTTTTTCTGAACATGCTGATTGGATGAGCTCACGCAGCATTTCATTTCAACCGGCATTTTTAAAAGTCTTGCGAGGTTCGTTCTGCATTCAGTAAATATCAGTCTAGCTCTTTCTGTCCGATCCTGCGCGTTGTCTCAGCAATTGCACGATCAATGTCTGTAATAGCTGATTATAACATACGTTGTCTTATTTTAAAACCAGCTTTACGAGCTTTCAGAATACGCTTTAGTATCAGTGCTCGTCTATTTTCCGCCGTTTTGTTAATTACCTCTTTAGTAAACCAATATAACCAGCAAAACTGTCCGTCGGTGACTGGGAGGAGCAGTCACGCGCTGTCCTACATCACCGGACTAATTTGCCTAATCTTCACGGTACTGTAGACCGCAGTGGAAATGCAGACAGTAGCAGGTCTGGGGGGAAAAAAAGTTCCTGTAAGAAAAGTTCCTGGTACAAATTGTTCCGGGTAATTTCGGTGGAAACGGGGCTTAAGTCATCGTCTGTTCATGGTTCAAGTCATCGTCTGTTCATGGTTCAAGTCATCGTCTGTTTTGTATCTGTTCACGCACCTGTAAATAAACTGCACTTGGGTTCTGAAACCTTGCCTACAGTGGACTGTGTTACAAAAACCTCATCAGAGCCGTGATTCGCTGCAGACGTGTGCAGTGTAAATAGGGGGTAAGCGTCCCAACCCACTTAGATGTAAAAGATGTGGAAAAGATAAAAAATTGTGGCTGCATTTCACCAGGCTCGATACCAATAGCGCGCAATTCAATATTCACCACTATAACCAACAACACAACAAATCTGAAGCACTTGACAGTGCACTGAATAAACTAAAGAGCAGAAAGTTTCTCCGGATTCGACTGCAATAAGAACTGCGTCACATAAATTAACCGAAACTCAGCATATACTTTCCTCACGGAAATGAGAAATAGGCCTATAGAAAGCTTGAAATATCTACGTTTAAACAAACCAATTCAAATCGATAACAAATATTTTGATTATGTAATCCAAATGAAAGGTGCATTTCCCATAGGCGCGCGTCAGCATCATCAACTTCATCTTCAGCCCAACACGGGCTCAGAAAACACTAGTTTATTAATGAACAATTCAAATGAATGTCTCCTTGCTGTTTTTTACATTTATAAACATTAGGCTACTGTTGCCAGTGCTTTGCGGAAAGCTTTATGTGTGCGCTTGAGCGCGAGGCATATATATTCCGCCCCCCAGTACCCTATATAGATTCTGAGTTTGTTCAAAAAAAAAAATTAATAGTAACTGGAAAAATAAAACAACGTTTTTTTTTAGGTAACGTAATCTTGGTAAAACAGAAAAATGTATTTGGTATCGGGAAAAAAAAGTATCATTCAGGAACCGGTATTACATTTTTTTTATCGATACCCAGCCCTATATAACACATTTAAATGTTTTCTCTCCTAGAAAACCACACCAAAAATATTCATGACTTATATAAAACTAATCAGTGCAAAACGAATGATGTACTGCTCCAGCTTCCTCTTGTGCTGGGATCTTGAAATATGACATAATAGCCCTCAGTGAAATCCAGAAACACGGAATTATTCTATCATGTCCAATCTCCACAGGGAGACAGACATTGAAAAGGCAGCAAATTCCAGGATTGCCATCTTAATCTGTCACATGAGCAGTGTAGATGGCCCGCTGTCTGGATTCTCTACTTTCTGACACAGCTCTGTAACTCCGCCATCACTGGAGGCATCCACTCAAATGTTCGATGACATGCACCACTACATCAGACTAGCAAAAGAGGAATGTTCACCGGGCATGCAGCTCGGAGCGGGGCTCCATGGAGATACTTAAAAAATCAGAGCTGGAGTCGAACCGACTTGCCTGGGGATGCTCGAATAAGAAATTGCACCTTAACAGCTTCACCTAACAGTTTTTTTCCCGCCTAAAAGTGGCACTGCTTATGGCACCAAACACAAATGCCAAAAGGTTTACATTCACTGAAGAGGTGCTTTTCTGGGTATTTACAAAAGCATTCCTAGTTGGTTACTTACTGGCTCAAGTCAAAAGAACCCACTGTTAAGTCTCTGTGTATTCTGCTATCTTGATCTGACCTTCAGTGCAAGTCTGTGGGATTTTTCACTCTTATTATTGTTCGCCAGATGGAAATCCAATCGCTAAAAAAAGTAATAGCACAACTCTCAACAAGTGACATGTTTTATAGCATAACACTGTGTTATTTTACATAAACATTCCATATTTCACCTTTAAAGCCATTCATATTAAGATCTTTAGTGATATTAATGTGATAAATGACAGTCTAGAACATCCAAATAAGCGTCTTGAGCAAAGAAATGTCTTTCATCTTAGAAAATGATTAGTCAATTATCAAAACCCTTTTGATCACAAATTCAAAGAATTAAAAGGATTAGATAAGAAACAACACTTTGAATTTGATTATGTGCTGCTGAATTTGATTATAGGATTATTACGTAAAAAAGAAATATACCACCGATTAAGTGTCTTTTATTTTGCTGTTGTCGTCTTAGACATACACCTTTAAGACCTCCAGCATATGTGGTTTTTCCATAAGCGGCTCCATATGACACATCTGTAAGTCCCTTCAGCTCTTCAACAGACAGAAGACCCAGCATGTTCTTGAGCCCATGTGAATTTACCGGTTCCATCTCGGCAGGGACGATCTAGATCCACATGGCTTCACACCAACAGATGTATAGATGTCTAAACAACCGCTTTCCCATTTACCCTAAAGGCATAAGCAAAGCTCCTCAACAAAGCTTCCTGCCGGGGGGACAAATCCCCACTATCGCATCCAACTACACTTAAGGAGCAGGAGGGGCATTTCTACCAAGACAAGAAGTTCGCCACCTTGTGTAAGGAAGCATATGGCACACGTTGAGGCTTTCCCTTAGGCCCATGCTAATGTATGAATTTATGTGCTCATTAAAAAACACACATTAATGCAGAATGGGGAACATAATGGGTTTTGCGGCCGCTTCTTGACATTTAACACAGCGAAGCAATAAAGGGGGTACATCTTGACTATCTGGCTGCCTCTTGACATCGGGACCTTGAGTCTCATTCAGCGGCTTATGAACGTGACACAGAAGGTCATCGTATAATTACAACAGAACAAAAAGAAATTCAGAGGACAATCTTTTGTTCTCGGTTCAGGAAGAGGGAGAAAATTGAATAATTGATTACACGAAATGTGCTTATCTGAGCACATTTGAAGAATTTTTGGCAAGTCGGGAAGTTATCAACACATTATTCCGGAACAAGAAAAAGAACAAAGAAATGCAGTAGGGTGAATGTCATAAATCATTTGCAGGTCATATTTCAGTCCAACATCAAAGACGAAAATAAGAAATAGTATTTGAATTGAGAAAATGAAGCCTAATTTTATGATAATTGAGATTTTCTTTGCATTCTGACATTATTTCAACGACAATTAAGAAATATTTTCCCCCAAATAGTTCCATAAAGCATGCAAATGCTTTACTTTTGCATTTACAATTATAAACAATCATCATTAAAAGGATATTCCACCCAAAACTGAAAATTCTGTCATCATTTACTAACCCTAACCTGTATGAATTTCTTTCTTCTGCTGAACACAAAAGAAGATATTTTGAAGAATATGGGTAACCAAATAGTTGATGGACCCCACTGACTTTTTTTTTTGACGCATTGCACCATTTGATTTGATTTCAATTCATAAGGTTAATATTTACCATAAATTGCAGCAAATATAGTGAAACCGCTGTCTATCCTCCTCCAACCATTCAAACAGATTGACAGCGCGGAGTTGTTGAGAGCTCCATGAACCACGTGACCGCGAGATCAAAGCGTGTTCCGACTTTTGCATTTGTGGGATATTAAATGAAGTTTTACTTTTCCTAGTGATAATTAGTACGAGTTTATCCGGAAGTTATCATTTTCTTCTCTTTGACTGACTCAATGGAAACACTGCTTCATTAGATTTTTTTTAATGCAATATTTTATATATTTTATGCACAGGTTAAACTCGCAACTTTGGATGCAAACAGCTATTGAGGCAGGTATAAGATACCTTTTTGTGTGGTTGTTTTAGGTGTTTGTTTTTGCAATAAATCTAATTGTGTACTGATATGTGTTGCTGTGATTTTAATTTGCTATAATTTTAGTCTAAATCAAACGTAATTTACAAATGAATATAGTAATGCAATTAATATTTATTAAAGCAGCTTTGCAACCAACTAAAGTGAAGTTATGATGACTATAAAATTTAAGTTCAGAAAACTAAATGGAAATTTTCATGACTATCAAATTTAAGTTCAGAAAACAAAATTGAAGTTTTCAATGTAATTAGTTCAGATAACTCATCCAAATAAGTAAGAAACACAAAAAAACATGCAAAAAGATAACAAAATTAATTTAGTTAAGTCAACAAATTATTTTTACAGTCAATCAATCAATCAATCAATCAATCAATCAATCAATCAATCATATTGGTTGTAAAAATGAAAAAAAAAATGCTTTTCTTTATTTAACATAATTCTCAATTTCTTTATATTTTACTTTGGAGTGAAAGATTTCTTGAAATTTTCAAGATTATGTTTGTGTGCAGCTGGCAGCACTTTTTGAAAATCAAATGTTACTAAATGTTAATGTAAATGTAAAAAGGTTATTCAAGGTCATGGTTAAGGTCAGTTTATTTATATAGCACATTTAAAAACACCTAGCCAAAGTGCTGTACATAGACAAAGAGAAAAATCCCAAAAACACATAAACCATTCAAACACAATAAAGCACACAAAGCAATGACAGCTGAAAAGATGACTGGCATTTTACAAGGACTGAATGAAAGTGATATGGAGGTGTTTTCTCTTTTGTTCAAATCTTTCTTTGAAAAGATATAAAAGTCTTTCACAATCTACATGTCATTTGTGAATTGAAATGTGGACCCCTGCACTTGTTAGATGTATGGCATGTCATAATTATCTGCGTTCAGAGACCAGAAGAGTGCAGGGCATGAAAAGTGGATATAAAGTTCATATTTTCTCACAATCTATAATCAACAGAGAAATGTTCAGCTGGCAGGTGTGTAATTCATAACGGGCAAACAAAGATTAGACCATCTATTTTTACCAGACCTTTCTTAACAGAGCTGACAGCATTGACAGTTGTAGCGAGCAAAAGGCAGGAAGGTACTTCACAAATGTGTCTTCCTGCTTTTCAGAGACAGTGCGACATTGGGCTCTCTTCACAGCCCCTTGGACACCCGCTCTTTCTCATATGGTCACTGCACACTGACACCTCTGACTGTGCAGTGCAGCCGCACAGGGATGTGATGTAAGAAAGAGACATCGTAGACTTCTGCCACACATTCTGTGTGACTTCCAACAGAAACTATTTTAATGACATGTAAATAGTTTTCAACAGCTGGTGTTGTAATTACCAGGCAGAAATGATATTCCCCAGATTGCTAGGAAAATGTCCCTTGGTTGAAAACTTGTCAAAGCATATCTGTTTTCTCAGCAATACAGATGAAGCCAGAGAAATAGTTTGTATGGATATATGTTTTAAAAAAAATATTTAGTAGGGCTTTGCCCTGCCTGCCTATATACACGAGCCACACCTGCATATAATTACTGTATATTTCCATATTTATAGTACAAAGCTGTAATAATAATAAAACACTAATGATTTTTTTTTGTTGTTTTTGAATTATTGAACGTAAACTACTGCTTCAAAGATTTTAGAAACATTCATTTTTCATGTAGGTCTATATACTACAGATATTTAATAAAGTAAAAATACTGAAAAAAAGAAAAAAACTTAACTGTATTAAATATACACTCACCTAAAGGATTATTAGGAACATCATACTAATACTGTGTTTGACCCCCTTTCGCCTTCAGAACTGCCTTAATTCTACGTGGCATTGATTCAACAAGGTGCTGAAAGCATTCTTTAGAAATGTTGGCCCATATTGATAGGATAGCATCTTGCAGTTGATGGAGATTTGTGGGATGCACATCCAGGGCACGAAGCTCCCGTTCCACCACATCCCAAAGATGCTCTATTGGGTTGAGATCTAGTGACTGTGGGGGCCATTTTAGTACAATGAACTCATTGTCATGTTCAAGAAACCAATTTGAAATGATTCGAGCTTTGTGACATGGTGCATTATCCTGCTGGAAGTAGCCATCAGAGGATGGGTACATGGTGGTCATAAAGGGATGGACATGGTCAGAAACAATGCTCAGGTAGGCCGTGGCATTTAAACGATGCCCAATTGGCACTAAGGGGCCTAAAGTGTGCCAAGAAAACATCCCCCACACCATTACACCCCCACCACCAGCCTGCACAGTGGTAACAAGGCATGATGGATCCATGTTCTCATTCTGTTTAATGCCAAATTCTGACTCTACCATCTGAATGTCTCAACAGAAATCGAGACTCATCAGACTAGGCAACATTTTTCCAGTCTTCAACTGTCCAATTTTGGTGAGCTTGTGCAAATTGTAGCCTCTTTTTCCTATTTGTAGTGGAGATGAGTGGTACCCGGTGGGGTCTTCTGCTGTTGTAGCCCATCCGCCTCAAGGTTGTGTGTATTGTGGCTTCACAAATGCTTTGCTGCATACCTCGGTTGTAACGAGTGCTTATTTCAGTCAAAGTTGCTTTTCTATCAGCTTGAATCAGTCGGCCCATTCTCCTCTGACCTCTAGCATCAACAAGGCATTTTCGCCCACAGGACTGCCGCATACTGGATGTTTTTCCCTTTTCACACCATTCTTTGTAAACCCTAGAAATGGTTGTGCATGAAAATCCCAGTAACTGAGCAGATTGTGAAATACTCAGACCGGCCCGTCTGGCACCAACAACCATGCCACGCTCAAAATTGCTTAAATCACTTTTCTTTCCAATTCTGACATTCAGTTTGGAGTTAAGGAGATTGTCTTGACTAGGACCATATCCCTAAATGCTTTGAAGCAACTGCCATGTGATTGGTTGATTAGATAATTGTATTAATGAGAAATTTAACAGGTGTTCCTAATAATCCTTTAGGTGAGTGTAAATGATTATTATTAAAGTTACTTAAGCTATTCAGTCCGGTTATTGTTTGATTATCATCAATGACACAGACAACAGCAGTTTTATCAGGCTACTGTCACTTTAAGATCTAATGCGCGAATCCAATATACTGACACATCTGATTTTTTTTTCCCATAAGTTTACGTTCACTTAAAACATAGCCAATTTTGAGTGAACTTTGTGTGTATTTAAATGTGTAGAAGCACAATAAGATGAGATAGAGAACTTAATTAGGCATTCACGCACTGACTGAGAGGCACTTCTGTGAATGTGAGTGTGTGCGCACAGAAACCTGTCTTAGACAGCTTGCGAGAATCGAATCAATTGTATAAACAGGCAAGACTTAAAAACTCATACTGATTGACTTTCGTGACAATGCAGTACTGACCCAATCTGGCTACTGACAATCCCATCATCTGGACTCCCAGAGTTCCGGACTTAGTTGGTTGGAAAGTTTTTTGAGTCCCAAACACTCAAATCCAAGAAAAATGAATCTCAGTCCGAGACAAGTCTAAGTCTGCAAAAAGTTGTACTCTAGTAAATATATTATTATGAACTATTATTCAATTAAATATTGGCATTTGCTGTGATTAGGCCTTAACTGTCATGAAGTCTTGCTCACTCTGATGTGGATATCTAAAAGAATGCATTTCTATAACGTTACCAATATATATCTTTATTAGTGCTGTCAAATTTAGTGTGTTAACGCATGTGATTAATTATTTTCAGTTTAACGCAATTAACACAGCATCCGTTTTTTCTGTCATTCTTGGGCTAGAGTTACATTATATGATCACGCTCTTATTCATGCAAATGCTTTTAAACCATTTAACAAAACCACAAGACAAAAGAGAACGTGCTGACTGTGAATGTCCTGACACACACACACACAGCGCATAGAAAGACGCGCGGCAGTATCGTGCACACAGACAGCGCACCACTATGAGTTTTCTTTCGCACTTGAACGAACACTAACACACAAAATTATATCATAAGACATAAGAGCAGTCTTAAATGAGTTAATAATGTCTTAAATAAAGAGTTGTGAGAAAATGAGATGCGAGAGTTGGGAGAAAATTAGACGTCAGATCCGCATCATGTTCGGCATCGGCAGATCTTAAAGTGACAGCTGCCTAATAAACCAGCTGCTGTGTCATTAATGTTCGCTGAAATCCACTATACTGTATGGCAAGTCTGTGTCAGTTAGTGTCATTAAAGGGGTCATGAATTGAGAAATCAACTTTTCATTCAGCCTTTGATATATAAAAGTTCATCGTGATATAAGAATATCCTGTAAGTTTCGGAACTGAAAACTTCCATGTTAGTCAAGGAACAAAGGTAACAGAGAAAATGGTAGCTTTGATAAGGATTAATCTATATTTAATTTATTTATGCAGTGCAGACTGTTTGATAACTTAATCAATTTATGTATATTACCTGTTAGAAGGGTCGGAAGACCACAGGTAAATATGACATTTATTAAAATGGGTTTATGGGAAGATTGTTTCAAGCTCACTTAAATGAAAAGTAATTTTTTAAAGCCTAATAAATGTTGAAATTGATATAGCTTTCAATTATACTGTAATATTGAATGTCCGCAGAATTGTTTGTAAACAAGACACAGGTCAAGAATGTATTTTCAGACATACTGTATTGAGAGTAAAACACAATGATGTGCCTTCTATATTGGATCCGACAGGAATGGTGCAACACTTACAAGTTTTGAACATGCTGATTTGTCTGCAGTGAAGTTTTGCTGATGCACGTACTTGGCTTGAGTGTGTGTGTGTGTGTGTGTGATGCGTGGCTTGCGGATTTATCCACCGATCGGGCGGGCCAAGTAATAAAAAATATCATTCATATTAATTGCGGGTGGATGAGAGATAAATCATTGTTTTTGTTTGATAAAGACATTTTGCGAGCCCTGTGGGCAGATTCCGGTTGCCGTTTCTCCACATTGGAGTTTTCAAAACAATTCCCCACATGTACTGATGGGGGGAGCCGAAACTCATTATAATATGCCCATACAAACCGAGTGTTCCAGAAGAGAGGCTCAAAAACAGGGTAGACGAACGTAATAAGTTGACCTCAGACAACAGTATACTTTTTTTTTTTTAAAGCCAGTTCATGACACCTTTAATGTGACTTGATGTAAACTACAGTATGAGCTCACCTGTCCTCATATTTATAATAGAAAAACAGGCATTTGAATAGCCCAATATGAAAATAGGATCTACTGGGAGACAAAGTCCTTTGCGAATGTCAGGTCAGAGAAAGGATATCTTACATTGAGAGAAATTGGACATGATTAACCCAATGTAACCCCATTTTCTTCTCTGGTGACTCTGTGTCACACCACATTGAAAGATCATGACCCCCTGAAGTAGAGAGAACATGCCTGCGTTTAGCACTGATCTCAGGCTGACTGAACAGTTCCTCCGATAGCTGGAGATCGGTGGTGTTAAAGCAGCTTTTCAAATAATATCACATCAAAAAATATTAACAGTTCCTTAAAATCTACAATGATAAAGTTTAATTTTCTAAAATAAATTATACACAATGTTTCTAAACTTATAACGCATTTTTTGTCCGTTTGCGTTTTTATTGTTTTACTACTTATACAATTATTTTAATATATCATTACATAATTTATAATACACAATGTGGATTTTAATGATATTTTTAAGGGGGGACAACCAAAAAAATATGGACGTAGTGTCCGTGACGTCACCCATAGGATTCTGAAGAGCAGTTTTGATGTGTAAACTAGGGATGAGCTGGCCGTTGCCATCTTGCGTCACTCCCAGATAACAGAAAAGGCGGGAGGTGAGGTGACGTGATGACTAACAGACAGCAGACAAACGGCAATCCACCTGTCACTCAAAGTGACCACGCCCTTAATTATGCAGAACTTTACGGCTTTATATAATTTAAACGAATGAGTTGTAAAAAAAATCACCCCTCTCACAGTTGTCATGAAGAGCAAAATTAGATATATAGACCAAAACCACAATTTGTACCAGGCTGTAAACATGTTTTCTTCTGCTGTAAAGTTGGGCATTTTAACATGAAGCTCAATGAGATTCTGCTCCCTTTTGGAGCCTGTCCCTAGTGGCCAGTCGATGAATCGCAGTTTAGGTCACTTCCGTATTGGCTTTAAGAGAAACTGGGGGACATGGTCACAAATTGTAAAATTTCATACAATTTACAAATCGTCATGAAAGTGGTAGGCTGCCTATCATTTTGGTGTGAAAAGTCATAAAAATTAATATTTTACCAGCAGGATGAAAATCATATCTGTATGAAAAGTATGAAAAGTGATAAGTAAAGTAACCTTCAAGAAATGAGCGATTTGTCAAATCTTAATTTAGGTGTAAAAGTCTGGTTGTAGGAGTCTTATTACCGCTTCAGAGTGAAAAGACCAAGTAATCTTCAAAAATCACAAAAACGACTGTTAAATCTACAAACATTACATTTCGTTTTCTAATGTAGTTGTGAGAGAATGCCTTTGTTTGAGGTTGATTAACTTTGACGTGGCAGGTTTGAAATGCAGACAGCGCCACTTTCAATTACACACGAGTCACGTATGTGGAAGTCTCTGTTCTGAGGGAATGTAACAGGCTCTAACAGAGCTCTTCACCGGCAACAAAAAACAAACACACCCAAGGACGCATCATTAACATTTCACAACAGTTGTTTTTCCTCGTTCCTTTATTCTCTCATTATTTCTCCTTCGTTATTCCAAGGTAAACACTGAATAATGATGACAGCGCTGCAGACAATAATCTCTGACAAAAGAGAATTTATGATAGCTTATCTCAAGGAGTCCATGTCTAAAAAGTTGAGATGATGAAAAATCCATCAGGATCCAGCAATTACAATGTAGTATATGTGTCTTAATAAATGAGATCATTCAAATGCCAGCCATGATTGTAAAGAAAATCATGTGATTATAGGAGGGGAAAATATGTTGAACTTTTAATCTTAATTAACGCCCATCAAACAGAATCTCAAAAATCTTCTTTACTAATTCATTTCCGTTTCGAGATTCTCCTTTTTGATGAAAGCAAGAGAATGTAGATGATTAAAACCGTCCTGCCATACCGAATGAATAATTGAACTGGTGTGGCCCCTTTGACACAGAGAAACAGATGACTATTATCATCATTTCAGTTACGTAAGCCATTTCGCGGTGACACTGTGATATCCTTATAACTGCATAATGGGAGTTGAAAGAAACTTTGCTATGTGGGGGCCAAAAATATAATAATATGATTATTCAGGGCCAAACATGCAGTGATTGCTTTGTGGTGATGTATAAAGGTCTATCCATGCTTCATGAGTGTGACTTTATTTGAGTGTGTGCCGCAGTCAATACTTGTATGTCAGTGCAGTAATTGACCTGAATTGAAGCGAGCTGAGCCTTAAGGCCCCATCAAGATTAATTACATTCTCACACATGCAAATCAATGCATTGGGTTAGAGGGTTTTTCTGTACATCTCCAGTCACCCTTGTTTTAAAGAGTAATAATTTAGTTTGGGTCTGGAGAAAACTGCTGCATATTGTAATTATGTTGATCTCAACCCATTTTAGGATCTCTTGGGGAAATAATCTAGGAACTAATTAATTTATGCTGCTTGTGTCCTACTGCTCCGAGCGGGATTTGAACTGGTGTCTCCGACATGGGAGGCGGGCATGCTAACAATCTCTAGTGTCAATCGCTAGTGTGCCTCATGAGATCAGAGGAGTGAGGTTTACACGAACAGCTTACCTTTGTTACACTCAACTCCCTAAACCTCACTCACATCCGGTCCTACTCGACCCGCTCCAAGCGGGATACGAACCGGCATCTAAGGCATGGGAGGCGGGTATGCTATCAAGGATGCTAATGAATGCAGTCGCTAGCGTCAGTCACTAGCACCAGTTGCTAGTGCGCCTCTTGAGATCAAGGGAGTGAGGTTTACACACACAGCTCTTACTAGCTTGCTTCCGTCACACTCACCCCCCTAAACCTCACTCCCATCCGGTCCTACTCGACCTGCTCCAACGGGATTCAAACCGGTGTCTCTAGCTTCAGTCGCTAATGCGCCTATTGAGATCAGGGGAGTGAGGTTTTTACACACAGCTCTTACTTGCTTCCGTTACACTCACCGCCCTAAACCTCACTCCCATACAGTTCACAACATAAAATGTAACCAGTCCTACGTGACCCGTTCCAAACGGGATTCGAACCGCCATCTCCAGAATCATAGGAAGGTTCGCTAACAAAGATGCTAAAGAACGCAGTCTCTAACGTCAGTCGCTAGTGTGCCTCATGAGGCCAGGGGAGTGAGGTTTACATGCACAGCTTTTACTAGCTTGCTTCCGTCACACTCACCCCCATAAACCTCACTCCCATCCAGTCCTACTTGACCTGCTCCAACAGGATTCGAACCATTTTTTTCCGGCATGGGAGATGGGCATGCTAACAAGGATGTTAATAAACGCAGTCTATAGCATCAGTCACTAGTGCGCCTATTGAGATCAGGGGAGTGAGGTTTACACACACAGCTCTTACTAGCTTGCTTCCGTTACACCCACCCCCCTAAACCTCACTACCATACAGGTCACAGTATCAAATGTAACCAGTCCTACTTGACCTGCTCCAAACGGGATTCGAACCGGCATCTCCAGAATGGGAGGCAGGTTCGCTAACAAGGACGCTAAAGAACGCAGTCTCTAGGATCAGTCGCCAGTGCACCTCTTGAGATAAGGGGGAGTGAGGTTTACACACAGCTCTTACTAGCTTGCTTCCGTCACACTCACCCCCCTAAACCTCACTCCCATCCGGGCCTACTCGACCTGCTCCAACGGGATTCAAACCGGTGTCTCTAGCGTCAGTCGCTAATGCGCCTATTGAGATCAGGGGAGTGAGGTTTTTAAACACAGCTCTTACTAGCTTGCTTCCGTTACACTCACCGCCCTAAACCTCACTCCCATACAGTTCACAACATCAAATGTAACCAGTCCTACGTGACCCATTCCAAACGGGATTCGAACCGCCATCTCCGGAATCATGGGAAGGTTCGCTAACAAAGATGCTAAAGAACGCAGTCTCTACACTCACCCCACTAAACCTCACTCCCATCCGGGCCTACTCGACCTGCTCCAACGGGATTCAAACCGGTGTCTCTAGCGTCAGTCGCTAGTGTGCCTCTTGAGGCCAGGGGAGTGAGGTTTACATGCACAGCTTTTACTAGCTTGCTTCTGTCACACTCACCCCCATAAAACTCACTCCCATCCAGTCCTACTTGACCTGCTCTAACAGGATTCAAATGGATTTTTCTGGAATGGGAGACGGGCATGCTAACAAGGACGCTAATGAACGCAGTCTCTAGCATTAGTCGCTAGTGCACCTCTTGAGATCAGGGGAGTGATGTTTACACACACAGCTCTTACTAGCTTGCTTCCATCACACTCACCCCCCTAAACCTCACTCCCATCCGGTCCTACTCGACCTAATCCAATGGGATTCGAACCGGTGTCTCCGGCATGGGAGACGGGCATGCTAACAAGGACGCTAATGAACACAGTCTAATAGCGTCAGTCGCTAGTGCACCTATTGAGATAAGGGGAGTGAGGTTTACGCACACAGCTCTTACTAGCTTGCTTCATTACACTCACCCCCCAAAACCTCACTTCCATACAGAGCACCGCATCAAATGTAACCAGTCCTACTTGACACGCTCCAAACGGAAATCGAACCTGCATCTCCAGAATGGGAGGCAGGTTCGCTAACAAGGACGCTAAAGAA
Organism: Gobio gobio; assembly: GCF_949357685.1. Taxonomy (NCBI): domain Eukaryota; kingdom Metazoa; phylum Chordata; class Actinopteri; order Cypriniformes; family Gobionidae; genus Gobio; species Gobio gobio. The sequence goes on along the minus strand of NC_137112.1, from coordinate 8,596,290 downwards.
CACAGTCTTTAATGTCAATCGCTAATATGCCTATTGAGATCAGGGGAGTGAGGTTTTTACATACAGCTCTTACTAGCTTGCTTCTGTTACACTCACCGCCCTAAACCTCACTCCCATACAGTTCACAACATCAAATGTAACGAGTCCTACGTGACCCATTCCAAACGGGATTCGAACCACCATCTCCAGAATCATAGGAAGGTTCGCTAACAAGGACGCTAAAGAATGCAGTCTCTAGCGTCAGTCGCTAGTGCACCTCTTGAGGCCAGGGGAATGAGGTTTACATGCACAGCTTATACTAGCTTGCTTCCGTCACACTCACCCCCCTATACCTCACTCCCATCCGGTCCTACTCGATCTGCTCCAACAGGATTCAAACCGGTTTCTCCGGCATGGGAGATGGGCATGCTAACAAGGACGCTAATGAACGCAGTCTATAGCATCAGTCACTAGTGCGGCAAATGAGATCAGGGGAGTGAGGTTTACACACACAGCTCTTACTAGCTTGCTTCCGTTAAACTCACCCCCCTAAACCTCACTACCATACAGGTCACAGCATCAAATGTAACCAGTCCTACTTGACCTGCTCCAAACGGGATTCGAAACCGGCATCTCCAGAATGGGAGGCAGGTTCGCTAACAAGGATGCTAAAGAATGCAGTTTTTAGCGTCAGTAGCTAGTGTGCCTCTTGAGGCCAGGGGAGTGAGGTTTACATGCACAGCTTTTACTAGCTGGCCTCCATTACAGTCACCCCTCTAACCCTCACTCACATCCAGGTCACGACATCAAATGTAACCAGTCCTCCTTGACCCGCTTCAAACGGGATTTTAACTGGCGTCTCTGGCATTGGAAGCGAGTGCGCTAACAAGGACGCTAAAGAACGCACTCTCTACCATCAGTCGCTAGTGCGCTTCTTGAGAACAGGGGGGTTAGGTTTACACGCACATCTTTTTACTACCTCTTTTACAGCTCTTACTAGCTTGCTTCTGTTACACTTATCCCCCTAAACCTCACTCCCATCCAGTCCTACTCGACCCGCTCAGAGCAGGATTCAAACTGCCGTCTCCGGCATAGGAGGTGGACAGCTAACAAGGATGCTAATGAATGCAGTTCTGCTACTTGTGTAACCGGTCCTACTCTATCTGCTCCGAGCAAGATTCGAACTGGCATCTCCGACATGGGAAGCGGGCATGCTAACAAGAATGCTAAAGACTGCCATCTCTAGCGTCAGTCGCTACTGCGCCTCTTGAAATGAGAGGAGTGAGGTTTACATGCACAGCTCTTACTAGCTTGCTTCCGATACAATTAACCCCCTAAACCTCACTCCCATCCAGTCCTACTCGATTCGCTCCAAGCGGGTAGAAAAAAAGGGATACAATTTACTTATATTAAAGGAATAACTAGCTTATATCAAACAAGAATATCATTAAGTTTCAGGGTAGTAAACTTGGGCCAGCTAGCAACATCCTAGCAACCACCCATAATGCAAAATCTGAGAAACAACCAAGAAAACCATAGATGCAATTGATTTTCAAAAGTAAATTACTCCACTTAAAAGTTGTCAACTCAAAAGTACTTTGCAATCATCTAGTAATACCCTAGTCATCATTCAGAACATACTTAGCAACTGCCTAGCAACCATCCAGTATACCCTAACATCCAAGAAACGGTTTAAAACACATTAGAAAAATGCTGGAATGTTCACTCAAAAGTACTTTGCACTTGGATAGTAACAACCTAGAAACCACTCAGATCACCAACTGCTTAGAAACACTTAGCAACCACACAATATACCCAAACAAACTACTCATAACACCTTGGCAACCATATTGAACACCCTAGCAACATCCACGTGAAAACTCAGAACACAATATTGGGAAAGATGTTCATTCAGAACAATTTAGCAATTGCCTAGTAACACCCGGGAAACCACTCAGAACACTTAGAGAATAAGAACATTTGTGGAAAGTTGTCAGGCCAGCTCCAATATCATGTTGATTATTTTTCCCCCCATACAAAAGTCAGAATCGAACTGTTCTATTAACGTGAAATAACCAGTGTTTTAATGTGCAAGGATTACTTTGACATGTGTGGCCAAGGTTTCGGATTAAGGTAGCTTCTGGATTAGAAATCCACAGGCTTGGCGCTGACAAAGTGATGAGGCTGAACCTTTATCGGAAAACTGACCTTCCTTTTCATCCGTCCCATTTCTCATTTCTTATTAGCTTTGTTCTTCTCTTGAGTAACCTTTAGCCTTCAAACGGTCTCTCTCTCTCTCTCGCCCTAATTTTCTTTCTCTTCTTTTCTTGTGTAACAGTAACGATTTCCTTCTCACAACACTGTCACACAGTGCTATTTCACTTCAGAGTAAAGCCACCTATCAGAGGGACTGGATTATACTGACAGACAGCGTACCTCATTTGGTCCCTCAGGGCTGCGAGTGTTGGTTTTCAGACTTAACACGTCTCATCTCATTATCGGCATCACTGGTTGTTTGCCGATCTCAGGTAATTAAAAGAATATTTGTAATTAAAGGGTTGAAATCCTCCGTGTCAAAACAGTCGAAAGCAGACTGATATTAAGTAATCGTGTTTTTCTTTTAAAAATGTGTTTTCTAGGCAACTGCTGATGGACAGCTAAAGAAATGTAGCTATTTCTCAGACTGCAAAAGAGACAAAAGAAAACTCATCTTTTAATGATTGCCGAATGAATTACATTAAAACATTTTCATTCTGATGTTCATATCATTACAAACTTTTCCTGAAGGGGTTGATCCAGTTCACAAAACTTTTGAATGATACATTCACGAGCTATGAGTTCATTCAGGGGCGTGTTTGCCAAAAGCATCGTTAGTCAACTCTGGTTGCTAGTCAACGTGCTTCAGAGAGCTGGACAAAGGCTAGCATTTGTAGTTAAAAAGTATAGGGTACAACATGGCAAAAGAAATTATGCAGCAACAGATTTTGTGTTGAAATAAATAATAAAAGTGGTTTGTTTGTTTGAAAATCTTATACATATATGAGGTGGTAAGTTGGGCCTTTTGCCCCAGCCTGGTCCTACCAGACTCTCCTACATTTGTACAGAGAGTCTGGCCAGTCTCCAATGACAAGCGTTAACTTCCTTGAAGGCGGGTACTCTGTCGAAGTTTAAAACTATTGGATCTGCCATATCTAATCGCTAACGTTTGGTCGTGACGTATGTCATCTCAAACTAGCGCACGACATCAACGTCATCGTTCTCAGCCACTCCCTCTGTTTGCTGATTGGACCGGCTAAAACTTGGCCAGAGAAGACCAGAGAATATACCGCAATCCCAGACCGAGAACTGAAGGAAAATGAAAATTGAGCGGAAGTACGTAGGAGGGCGAAGCCAGGCTACTTTTACCCCACACATGGGGTAAAACCAGCATGGGGCAAAAGACACAATGTTTAAAATAATAAACTAAACTAAAATAAACTAAACTAAACTAAAATAATATGTTTTTAAAGTTAATACTTGTTCAAAACAATAATTTTTGCAAAGTTTGTACTATTTTCAAGAATACAAAATAATTAATTTGTGTTAAATAAGATGTTCATTTTAAAATACAGAAACAATATTATTTTTAAAAATAAAGATTATGAAATCATTGAATGAGATCCCTTATTAATATATTTACAGTAGTAACAATAAATATGATATTTTATGAAACAATATGATAGTTTAATTATAACGCCGATTATCTCTAAGGTGGACACCCAACTTAAAGGGTAACTAAACCCCTGCTCAGAGCTTAACTCCACCCACAGGCAATTTTTTAAAAATGCTGGAAAAGTGGGCAGAGCCCAGCGGAGACAGAGGGGATGAACCGAGGGCGGAGCTTAGAGGAGGGCGTGCACCTGAGACCCGCAGTGACGGATTGATTGACAGCTGTCTGACTCGCGAGTCGCAAAGATGGAGAATGACTGGAGTGACGCCAGCTTTGCAACAGAGCGGCCATTCTCCCCTACCTTCACCTGAAGTGGAGGAGGGTGAATTGTCTGTAGACACAGACCCAGAGCCTTATCAATGCGAGCCGCTGGCTCAAACTGCGTTAACTCCCGATGCCGACGATGCTAGTGAAGCAGCAGCGCAAGAGAACCGACCTAATCTATGAACAGTCAAATCCTTATACTGAATGCCACTAGAAATAAATCAGATATCTGATATACATACAATTTTCATTCAAATTAACTGAATCAATAAGCAGCGCAGGACCAATAAGTTAAGACCTAAAAGCCTATTATAAACAGATTTCCTCAAATAAGTTAGACAGCACGTTACGGTATTGATGTCTGTTACCGCGGCAACCACTTGCGTGTCAGGGTTTGAAACTGCGTCTCATGTATGAAAATGATCTGTACACATGATGGGCGGCAATAATATCACAAGAAAAGCCTGACGTGTACTGACAACTGCATTATTTAACCGTATTTTCTTCATTAAAATCTTAAAGCAAGTGTCGAGTGAGTTTCATTCATAATGTTTCTACTTCATGTAACATGACAGTTCATACTGGAGTGAAGCCGTTCTCATCGTGTGATTGGGGGAAACATTTCTGAGGGCGTGGTGAGCTCGTGCCAGGGGCGTGGATAGTGAGCCGTTGGAGGTACCATCCTACGTCACGATGTACCACAACGTCCAATAGGAAAATTCAACTGCAGTAGCCACCGTTCAACCTTAAGAGGGCAGCACTTTGGCGGTTTTACACCATATTTTATAGAATTAAAACACTTTATACTCAAATGTCAAAACATTTACTCGAATCAATGAACAGCATTAATAAAGCCCCAGTATTACAGATCATTAACTAAAAAAAGTAGGTTTAGGGTTTAGTTACCCTTTAATATATGATATTTACCATCTGAATCTAACTATGGCATGTCAACAAATGGAAAAGTTAGCCAGATGTTTATTATCATGTTAATTATTGTGCCTTTAGCCCCAATAGCAGGGGCGCCTTTTTACCCCAATTACCATAGTTTTACATATTCTTCCATTATTTAAAAACTGTTGCTTTAATTACCTTGAACAAAACTGAGTAAAATTAACAAGACCTTTGTCTCAAAATATAACATTATGACCTTCCTAATATTGTATTGCTCCCCTTTTGCTGCCAGAACAGCCCTGACCCGTTGAGGCATGGACTCCACTAGACCCTTGAAGGTGTGCTGTAGTATCTGGGTCCAAGATGTTTGCAGCAGATCCTTTAAGTCCTGTAAGTTGTGAGGTGGGGCTTCCATGGATCGGACTTGTTTTGTTCAGCACATCCCACAGAAGCTCAACTGGATTGAGATCTGGGGAATTTGGAGGCCAAGTCAACACCTCAAACCCGTTGTTTTGCTCCTCAATTGCTGAACCATTTTTGCTTCGTGGCAGGCGCATTATCCTGCTGAATGAGCCACAGCCACCAGGGAATACCGTTTCCATTAAAGAGTGTACATGGTCTGCAACAATGCTTGGTACATGTCAAGGTAACATCCACATGCATGGCAGGACCCAAGGTGATGTAAAAGAAATCTGAGCAGGCCAGCTTCTTCCATTGCTCCAGGGTCCAGTTCTGATGCTCACAGTGCAGTGGACAGGGTCAGCATGGGCACCCTGACTGGTCTGCGGCTATGCCGCCCCATACGCTACAAACTGTGATGCACTGTGTATTCTGACACCTTTCTATCAGAACCAGCATTAACTTCTTGAGCAATTTGAGCTACAGTAGCTCGTCTGTTTGATCGTACCACACGGGCCAGCCTTCGGTCACCATGTGCATCAATAGCCTTGGCCGCCCATGACACTGTCGCCGGTTCACCACTGTTCCTTCCTTAGAGCACTTTTGATAGATACTGACCACTGCAGACCGGGAACACCCACAATAACTGCAGTTTTAGAGATGCTCTGACCCAGTCGTCTAGCCATCACAATTTGGCCCTTGTCAAACTCGCTCAAATCCTTACGCTTGCCCAATTTTCTTGCTACTAACACGTTTGAGGACAAAATGTTCACTTGCTGCCTAATATATCCCAACCACTAACAGGTGCCGTGATGAAGAGAGAATCAGTGTTATTCACTTCTCTTGTCAGTGGTCATAATGTTATACCTGATCGATGTATTCAGTCATTTTAGAAATTCTCATTTGCAACACAAATCTACAACATTTTGTCAGGATCAGCCAAATTTCCACGTGCATCTTTAAAAAGCGGTTGTTAAGAAGAGTGCTGAGCTGAATTTTCTTTTCACTAGAGAAGACCCTTATTTTTCGGCTGTGGCCCTTTGAAGCTGTCTAAAAATGGATTTTGGACCATCAAAAATGGTCTGTTGGGCACAATTCCCTTGTACTAGATGGAGAAAAGCCCTGGAAAGGTTTCCTCCAAAACCTAAACGTATCTTCACTGAAGAGAGAAAGTAATATACATCTACAAGTATACATCTACATATACTAGAAAATAATCAGGATTTTTCATTTTTGGGTGAACCATTCCTTTAATTTCTTAAGAAAAACTCAAATAGTGCATAAGTCGTATAGACTACTTTTATGATATTTTTATGATGCTTTTTAAAGCTTGAAAGCCACAGTCCACATGGAACATATTAACTAATTGTCTTTTTGTGCAATACAACAACAACAACAAAACATAATGCTGGTTTAGAATGACAAGAGGGTGAATGAATGATATCAGATTTTTCATTTCTGGGTGAAGTATACTGTACTTTTAAATCAGGGATTTTCACATTGGTGTGTGCTGTGCACTGGATGGCAGCCAAGCCTTCTAAAGTTTAAAGAAAACTAAGTGTGTGTGTGTGTGTGTGTGTGTGTGTGTGTGTGTGTGTGTGTGTGTGTGTGTGTGTGTGTGTGTGTGTGTGTGTGTGTGTGTGTGTGTGTGTGTGTGTGTGTGTGTGTGTGTGTGTGTGTGTGTGTGTGTGTGTGTGTGTGTGTGTGTGTGTGTGTGGACAGGCCCACAGGCTGATGACAGGGTATCTCAATGGACTAGAGGACAATCTGGTGTGTGTCACAACATCCAGACGCTTTCTTGCCCAACGGAGACTAATTACTCAGCATGACAACATGTCTCCTGCCTTTCTCTCATCTTCCCTTTCTCCCAGAACGCACCAAACACCTCCACTGGACAAAGACTCACAGAAGGAGGGAAAAAGTGTTTAATGACAGCCCGTTTCATTCAATTCAACACTGCCGATTTCTTTAGCCTGCATGACACGATTGGGCAAAATTTAGTGGTTATAAATCGACAATTCCTGAGAGTGAATTTTGCAATTGGAATGAAATGAAGTCATGACTTACTGGTACACAACAGAGGAATTTAATTTGCTTAGTCCAAATAGTTTTGCATGAACATAAAATTACCATTCATTTTCAATGCTTACTTTTATTACCCATTAGATATTTTAATTTACCTATTTTTTATTTTTATTTCTAAATAAATTTTTATTTTTTTATTTAAATGTGATTTTAATTATTCTAATTGTTCCATGTATTCCACGTTGTTTTCAGATACCAGGTCCCACAATGGTCCAAAAGAAAGCTAAAAATATAACGATTTTATAGTTTAATATTCAAACATTTGGGGCCATTTTTTTTCTTCTCTACTTTAAATAAATGTTGTTCTTCAAACTTTCTGTTGATCAAAGAATCCTGGAAAAACACTTTCTTAAAAAGAAAAAACATTTAGTAATGTTACTGAAAATTCAGCTTTGCCATCAAAAGTTATTTTAAATTGCAATATTTCTCAATATCAATACTGATTTCGATTTTTTTAAATTTGTGACATAAATGATTTCTTGGTTCGCATTAGACTCTTCTTTCAAAAACAATATTCATTTCTATATTCAAATAAAATACTGTTAAACAAAAAATAATTACAATAATTACATTTATTTATTTTATTTATTTATTATATCCATTTCAATTAAAATAAAGTAAAATCCTTTTTTGCTACTTCAATTCAAATTCCAGAGATGGAATTAAAAGTCAAAATTCACAATCTTGGTGCATGATTATATATATATACACACACACACACACACACACACACACACACACACACTGTAAAAAGTCAATCTGTGGGTTTGTAGATTTCATGAAATTTAATATGTAAACTTTATTTAACAAAATTAATTTCTTGATTTTTTGACAGTTTTTTGCATTGAAATTAATTAAAAATTACTGGAATAAAATCTACTAAATGTGGTTGTTAAGGATTTAGCTATTCTTTTTGAATAATTTAAACTAGAGAGAATATTGAATTAATACAACATGATACAAATGAGTTGTTTTTAATTTAGAAGCATTTCCTGTTAAAACTTCTTAACCCGCACCGGTTCGTGGACGGGGGGGTTGACGGAAGTGGGGGGGTGTGTACTTTTATCTACTTTTGTTTTATACAAAATATTCAATCAACTATCACAAACTATGCATCATTTGAAAGCTAAAACACTCAAGATTCATGTTCTGAACTTGTTTTTGCAATAAATACACCAGAGAGGAAAGGGTTAAATGAAACACTAAAGGACCGGCCATGTAAACATTAGAAAAATATCAGCGTTACTCATCTTTCATCTCCTGTCGTTCAGATCAGATCGGACGAATCCAATAAACACCCGCATACATCTCTGTGTAAGAGTCCATTCTTCAAAATGCATCCCACTTTTTAATCCAAAACAACGAAAAAATAGGGAAAAAACTAAAAATCCTCCGTTGTTTGCAAGAGAGTTTTGAGTTAGCGTGATCAATCATGTCCATTTTCAATGAAATATCGATTCTATTCCGTGTCTGGCAAACTCCCCCTGCTAGAATGGCTTCTCCCACGTATTTTAAACCCTCCCCCGTCTCTCTCCTTCAATCAGAGACTCTTCTGGGATGCATCATATAGAGGAAGTGCCTTACAGGCTTGGTGAGCTGTCAATCATTGCGCCCATGGTTTTCGTTGGATAAAGGCACTCGGTGCCCAGCCAATGCCTTTTCAACAAAGGTTTGATTGATGGACTTAGTAACCAATCAAAAGGCATTATCTTGCGCAGTTTGCGTAAGTAGGCTTTGGTGAATACTGTTTGCGCGCTGGCTGCACGTTCTCCATGGCGCAACTGCAGTGGAGCGCGCTGTCTCTCACTGACACTTATTATCAGCTAAATGAGTTTTTTACACTTTGTAATCTCTGTAAATAGTTGCTTTAGTTTTTCAGTAACTATTTATCCATTATAATTAGTAGTATATTGCAGTTTATTGCAGATTTATTTGAATGAAAAACTACTCTTTACAATAGCAAATGTTCTGAAATAAATGGCCTTTTTGAAATGACGCCTAGACTTTTCTTGACATAAAAGCTCACAGAAGCTACATTACTGAGAGAATCATCCTCATATTTGAATCATGACATGATTAGACATTCAGTTTTATATTTAAGTTATTTTCAGGCTCTTAACATTAAATTATAATATTTTTTTCCCTAATTGAAAACAAAAAACAAAAAACGTGAGTCACTTACATGTATATTTACATGTATATTACTCTGTTCCCATATTACTTTGAGTTATTATGACTCTTGGGTAGCAATATTTCAAGTGTCTAGTTTAAAATAAGACCAGGTTTATGAATATAGACCATAGGGTTTAAGAGCTGCAGACATTTTCATTTGGGTATATCGTTTTCAAAAAATTCCACAAAAATGGGGCGCTTGTTAAGAGGTTAAAACGCGTGCTTTACGCAGCTCACAGCACGAGGCATACATGCACTGGAGTTCCTCGCTGCAGACTGATTTCTGACAAAGGTAAGGACTATTATTTAATTTATATTTTAAAAAGCTGTTATAAATTGTCCAAGTTGTCTACTTGATGTAATAAGAACCTCATTTTAAATATATAACGATATACCCAGGTAGCAAAAATTGTGCGGGCCGAAAGCGGCCCAATTAAGGCTAAAACACTCGGCCGTTCCTCGGCTTGAATCTAGGTCCGATTGCTCTGCGAGCGCTCGGTTTTAAAGCGGCCCGAGCCGTCGGCTTTAAAGCGGCCCGAGCCCTTGGTTTTAAAGCGGCCTGAGCCCTCGGTTTTAAAGCGGCCCGATTGCGGAACCCCGAGTGAGGACGTAAAGCCCCCCCTCCTATCCAGTTCCATGTTCGGGCTTACCGTATTTAAACTTTAATTATTTACACTCATGTCAGGTTAATAATTACATTTCTGAGCAGCCGTTCATTATGCAATATAAACTGAAAATAAAACAGCACAAGAGAGACAGTTTTCATGTTCAATGAATTTTTTTATTGAAAAAGGTAAAGTGTGCTTTATTTAAAAACGGGGCTTGTGATTCAGACCAAAAAAAAAATATTTTTTTAATAACATTGAGATAATCACAGAATTATTGTAAATTCAACATGGAGTTCAAATAGCTACTATTTTACAATATTTAACTTTAAAACATTTAATTCTGGCACACTCCGTTTGAGTTGTCTCTAGGTGGTCTGCCTGTGTTCGCCCTCTTGCTTCGGCCACCATCCCGATCAGAGGCTAGCTGCAGCCACCTGGTGATGAGGAGCTCAATTTCCTTTTCAGTAGAGTCTTTGGTCAGGGCATTCCGGCTAACTGCATCTGAGAAAAACAAAAGACAGAAGAGGGCAGCATGACCATGATGTTACTCAGCAACCACCAAAACTTAATTTGGATGTATATTATTGTTCAGGATTCTTTGGGGAAAAAAATTCAATGAACAGCATTTACTTGTATGTATCAAAAATATTACATGTATTAAAGCATTGATTAAATATACATTTTGTAACATTTTAAAGTCACTTATCACTTTAATGAATGATGAATTAAAGTATTAATTTCTCTCTTTTAAATCTTTCTACAAATGTTTGATTGTTAGTCTATCATTGTTTCCACAAATTAAGCAGCAAAAAATGTTTTTTTAACACTGATAATAAATAGTAAATGTTTGAGCATCAAATCAGCATACGAGAATGATTTCTGAAAGATCATGTGACAAACTTTGTTAATACCAACATATTTATAAACGATTCTAATGACGAAATTCTGATTAATGCATCATTTAACTCACCAAATTCTTCTTCTCCTCTGGATTTTTTAATGTCTCTTCCAAACGTTGTAGCTCCTCAATAGTTGAAAGTGGGAGCCCAAAATGTGTTGGGTCTGGCATGATGTCTGGAACCGCTTGACTGCTGGAATTTTTTTTTTTTTCTGTATGAGGATCTCCTTGGCAATTGCTGTAAAACAAGAAAAACCAGGCATATCAAATTAGTAGCAAAACATTGTACGTAGATATGTCAAGAGTAAACTGAAAAAGATCACATTGTAGAATTCCTACCTGTAGGCACAGCCTCCCGAGAAGACCTGTTGTGTGCGTCATGTACTTGTGGGGTGTTCTAAAAGAAAAGAAAAATATGTTTTAATCTCATCACACATATACCAAAGTGAATTTTTGTTTCCATGAGCTATAGAATAGCTTTCTTGCCCCTCTTACTTGATATCCATTTTGGCCTGATGACTGACTTCTGCCAGCTGCTGCATGGGTTGGGGTGTCAGTAGGAAGTGTAGCCCATTGACTAGGGTAGTTGGTAGTGGAGACTGAAGACCACGGTGGTGGACTAGCTGCTGGGATGTTCGCTGAAGGGGGAGAAGCCCACAGACCTACAGAATTTCTAACTTTGGGCACAGCCTCCTCACAAGACCTGTCCTGTGTGCCATGTACAGGTGGGGTGTGCTAAAAGAAAAGAAGAAAACTATTTTTTAATCTCATCACACATATACCAAAGTGAATTTTTGTTTCCATGAGCTATAGAATAGCTTTCTTGCCCCTCTTACTTGATATCCATTTTGGCCTGATGACTGACTTCTGCCAGCTGCTGCATGGGTTGGGGTGTCAGTAGGAAGTGTAGCCCATTGACTAGGGTAGTTGGTAGTGGAGACTGAAGACCACGGTGGTGGACTAGCTGCTGGGATGTTCGCTGAAGGGGGAGAAGCCCACAGACCTACAGAATTTCTAACTTTGGGCACAGCCTCCTCACAAGACCTGTCCTGTGTGCCATGTACAGGTGGGGTGTGCTAAAAGAAAAGAAGAAAACTATTTTTTAATCTCATCACACATATACAAAAGTGTCATCACAGTTTACAACAACGTCTAAGTCATGTACAGTGTTGTCATCAGTCAGATCATCATCAACAAGATTATCAATACCTTGCAGCAAGTTAGACACAGATTTAACTGCCTTGCGTCTCAGATTTAGTCCATTTAAAAGATATTAATTTGAACTAAATAGAAAATTTGAATTGAATAAGCTAACGTCTTATTCATCAAGACTTTGTTTCATTATTGGATTGAATCAGTATTTGTTAATACATTTTTAAAAGTCTGCAAGGTGCAACAAAAAAAATGCAGTAAAAAGTAAAACTGAAATATCCGAATGTAAAGCAGCTGTTATCTATGTGAAGAGTTAAAATATTTATAATTTATTCCTGTGATGAGCTGAAATTATCATCATTACTCCAGTCTTCAGTGTCACATGATCCTTCAGAAATTATAATATGAGGATTTGATTATAAACAAACATTTATAATTATTAGTGTTGAAAACAGTTGTGCTGCTTCATTTGTGGAAACCTCGATACTATTCAAACATTTGTGGCAAGATTAAAAAAATACATTATTCAAACATGCATTAAATTGATCACAAGTGACATTATTACAAAACATTTCTATTTTATGTTTTAATAAAATGAACTTTGTTCATCAAATCCTGAAAAATAAAATGCATCATGGTTTCCACAACTTAAGCAACTGTTTTCAAATCATATCCTCAAATGATTTGTGAAGGATCATGTGACACTGAAGACTAGAGTAATGATGAAAAATTCAACTTTGATCACAGGAATAAATAAATTACATTTAACAGCTTTTTATATTTGTAAACATATTTCGCAATATTACCGTTTTAATCATTTTTGATTAAATAAATGCAGCCTTAGTAAGCAGAAGATACTAAAACATTAAAAGGGCTGTCAGTTAGCACTGATTTATTCATATACTTTGTCAATAAATACCTTGAGATGGCTTGAAAAACACAAAATATATATTGTCGCAATCATGCGCCAATCAGTCATAACGAACATAACATGCGGAACAGCTCCATCTAGTAGCTAGTCTTTAGCATCTGGCCAAAAAATCCTCCGATGACGCAAAATGACTATATTTGCGTCATCTGAGGATTTTTCCCAGAAAAAAAATTGCATAATTCTCTCGTCTCAGGGGGATATGAGGGGGGAAAGTACCATCATTTGAATAAACTACCAGGTTTCTACTGATACAAAGCCTAATGCTAAATCACTGAAGTTACCCTTTAATGGTTGCCGTCTTTAGTGCCGGTTCGAATCCCGGCGACCCGCTAAAAGTGTGGGGAACTAGTTTGTTAAAATCTCGTCCCCGTAATCTACGCCAATGGGCAGCAGCAAAATATGCACTGTCCATGCATGATCACAATGTGAAATACGAGCATAAAAGACATAGGCCTAATCATGGTCATTTAAGAATATTTTAACCGGATAATCGTGCAGCTACGAGTGCGACAAATTCTTTGCCAAGCTAGTCAATGTTTGCCACGTGCTAAATATGCTGCGTCCCAATTCGCATACTATCCGTACTAAATAGTATTCGAAAAAAGAATTAGTATGTCCCAAATCTTAGTATGTTGAAAAAAGTATTCCAAAGATTCCCGGATGGTTTACTATTTCCGGTCAGAATCCGAAGTGCAGATCGATGCGCACTCTAACGGCTGATATTGCCCACAACCCATTGCGAGATGGACGAGGATTCGATTAGAACTACAAACGCGGATAAAAAGTGTTTAAAAACTACAAACATGACGGTTACGCGAGTCTGACGGTTAAGTGGAGAGGATTAGATAAAGTGGTTTGAGTGAGCAATTATCAGTATTTAACCGGACGAAAAGATATTTATTCAATATTATCCACATTATATTTCTCCTTCAGCAGCATTGAGAACTTTTGTAATGATGCGTTTGGCCATTAACTTTGTTAACACTTGAGAGGAGTCTCTGCATTAAAGACCCACGAAAGGCAGATCAACGAGCGACTACATTTCTCTCCGATACGGTAGGAAATTAAATTGAAAGTGGGGGATTTGAACTGTGATGATGATTGACAGGGCAGTTTAAACGGTGACGGGACGCACGTAACAGAGTCCGTTAAAGATGATGAAGTAGTATGTCCCAAAGCTTGCATACTCTTCTGCTACACACTCAAAAGTATGTACTTTTTCTTCACAAAAAGAGTACATACTTTTAGGACGTAGTATAAGTAGGCGAATTGGGACGCAGCCATAGTGTTAGCTAGCTTCGTTCGCGTCAAGTCGGAGCCAATTTCATATTAACGTACCCTCAACTTGCACTACTTTACTCAGACATGATAAACAAGTGTTCTGTTGTTGTTTTAATAATTAGATTTGTGAATAATTTCTTTTCGTTTCATCTGGAGGGAAGGACATTTCGAATTGAACTAACGTTAACGTTACCAACAAATTTAAACGGATCGATAATCAACATTTAATCAGCAACAGTTCGAAATACGTACAATTCATAAGATGTTAAGAGAACTCTATTGAAACCATGCTTGGCGTGAAATATTGATGTTCTCTTAAGGAAATATGGAACACAAGACTTACCTCAGTTCACCGTAATAGTGCAGGATCGAAAAGGGATGATTCACGTCAGTCGTTGAGTTCCAAGCCTGTAGTGCTCCTGTCAGAAACTGACGCTTCCGCGCCTCGATCGCCCCCCGGTGGCCGGTCCCAGTATAGCTCCTAAACCCCACCCTTCCATGTATTAGAATGGACGCCAGACACACTAAACAATTCAAATACACTTCAAATAATTCTTAAAGATGTTTTCTGTCATTTTAGGCAGTTTTTATTACGATGATTTCATTTCAAGTGTTTGTTTTTTAAATAAGCTTAGTTTTAGTGAGTTATTTGATGCTATAAAAACGGGGGGTGTGACGTCATGACAGCTGAGATTGACGGCTTCTCTGAGAAGCTGTCACTAGTCTCTAACTAGTTTTTTCAGGATTTTGGGGAGGAGATTGGAGCTTTAACTTTAATTTCTACATTTCTATAACTGTTTATTTCACACCAACATAATGAATTGTTCTGCATGAGAGTGTGGGCGGGCTTTTGATAAACACAGGATTATAGTTTAACTATACACCTTAAAAATAGCAGGTAGAAAAATATTTTGACATCTTAAAACTGATGTTGGCCGGTAGAAAAATATTTTGGCCGGCGTTTTGTTTCTGTTGAGCCAAAAGTGAACAAGTGCCTGTCTGCAGTTGGCAAAATGACGTGGCCCAATTGCGGCTGCCACAACTCAGCCGATGCCGCGACTCAGCCGACAGCGCCGCAGGTTTTACGGAAGCGGCCCGATCCTAATTGCTAGCTGGGTATATTGATATTAGTGCAACGTAGTCTAATCGTATCTAATTATGTTACGTTTATCTTGACAAATAAGGCAACTAACTAACTTAAATAATATGTTCAATTCCTATATGTGTTAAGATTACCATCTTAACTGTAATGGAGAATGAGAAACATCATGTTTAATAACGTTAATGGCCGTAGAGTTGCATTTTCACGAAGCACAACACGACATGCTCCGTACATTTTAACTCGGGTGTTGCACTTAAAGTATGGTACACCGATAAAGTAAATCATACACCGATTAATGGCTGAAGTAATTAACTGTAATTTAATTATATATTTAATAATACAAATGAATACATTTATTCAGCAAGGATGGAATTGATCAAGTGACAGTATAGACATATACTGTGTGTGTTATTTTTCCTGTTAAAATGAGAACTGTACTCATGCATTTTTTTTAATAGGTGCAATGCAATGGCGCTGCAAAGTATGCAGGTATAATTCAACAACAAGGGGTGATCTCCTACAACATTACAGATTACAGACTGAAAAACTGAAAACTGAGATGGAACTACTGAAGGTAAAGTTTATTATGAAGCACACAAGCCATTTGTTTACAAGTTATTCTATGTAAGGCTGAGAGGTATCTGTTAAAGGGTTAGTTTACCCAAAAATTAAATTTCTGTCATTAAGTACTCACCCTCTTGTAGTCCCAAACCTGTAAGACCTTCATTTGTCTTCAGAACACAAATTAAGATATTTTAACAAAATCTGAGGGTATCTGATCCACACATGAGCAGCAACGACATTGCACCTTTTAAGGTACAGAAAAGTACTAAAGACATTGTTAAAACCATTGATGAGACGGTCACATGATGGTCCTGTCATATGCTATGATATTTTCATTGCAGAGTTTCAGTGTTTCAGTCTAATACTGAGTCCACTGATGTGTTCAGTGGGCTCAGTATTAGAGCTGTACAATACTGAGCCGCCATTCGGATGTAAACACTGAAGCTCTGCGTTGAAAATATCATAAATTTGTTGAATAAGTCATTTTTTTTAATTATTTTTTTGCACACAAAAAGTATTCTTGTCGCTTCATAATATTAAGGTTGAACCACTGTAGTCACGTTGACGGTTTTAACCATGTCTTTAGTACCTTTCTGGACCTTAAAGGTGCAATGTCGTTGCTGCCTATGTGTGGATCAGATTTAATCTAAGGGTTTGTGAGTACATGTCATTTTATTTTTGTGTGAACTAACCCTTTAATCTGGATTTTTCACATATTTTACTTATCTAACATTTTATTTTTGGTTGATTTTGATTGGTTAGCTTGTCCAGGGTGTTGCAATGTTTAGCACTGTTTAGAGCAAGTTTGGTAAATGTCATGGCCCTTAGAGGAGATATTATTAATTAATTTATTTATTTTAGGATGAACATTGTCCTGTTGATATGACAAGAGAGGTGGTCATCCGCTGCATGACAGAATTCCTTGGGGAACGTGCAGGAGATCTCATCAAAGAATTCAACGTATGCAAACTTAATTTCAATATCCCAAATGTGTGAATTTAAATAAATTATTGTTGGTTACTTAACCATAATATTGTTGACTGGACTTTATTTTTATCTTACAATACTGATCAAACAAGTTGCGTTTCAGATTTTCTCTTTTAATCAGTATTTCTTAGGTTTTGAGTCTCACTGCTGTTTATGGTTGCAGGACAATGAAGAACAGACAGGAATTGAACAGCTTGTGATGGCAGTAATTGTGACCCGAACAGGAGCTTCAAGTGACAGTCCAAAGGACACTGGAATTGTTATTGAAGGCGTGAAAGTTCTCACAGGCCTTGAAGGGGTTCCCAGGGCTTGCTGTGTCCTTCTTGGTTTGACATATGCATTGAATCTCCATTATCCCAGGCATCTAAAGTATACCTTTGAGGTATTCCAGAAACTTCTCCTGGAGCTGGATTGTTCAAAGCTGTCAAACAGAGTCCAGTCCCTCAGATCTAAACTGCTGTCTTAAAATAAGCTTGATGCTTAAAATCAAATAGCAAAAGTTTACACTGCTGTTTGGAAAGGAGATTATTTGTTTAAAGGGTTAGTTCACCCAAAAATGAAAATTCTGTCAATAATTACTTTCCCTAATGTCGTTCGACACCCGTAAGACCTCCGTTCATCTTCAGACACAGATGAAGATATTAGTGTTGAAATCTGATGGCTCAGACAGGCCTTCATTGACACCAATGTCATTTCCTCTCTCAAGACCCATAAAGGCACTAAAGACGTCGTTACAAAGCCCATCTCACTACAGTGGTTCTACAATAATTTTATGAAGTGACGAGAATAGTTTGTGCACAAAAAACTAAATAACGACTTATATAGTGATGGTTTATGAATCAGTGAATCGATTCATGATTCGGATCGCCAATGTCACGTGATTTCAGCAGTTTGACACGCGATCCGAATCATGAATCGATTCACTGATTCATAACAGTTCGAAGCTTTTTGAAATAGGCCCATCACTATATAAGTCGTTATTTAGTTTTTGTGCGCACAAAAATAAATTCTGGTCTCTTCATAAATGATTGTAGAGCCGCTGTAGTGAGATGGGCTTTGTAACGACGTCTTTAGAGCCTTTATGGGTCTTGAGAGAGGAAATGACATTGGTGTCAATGAAGGCCTTTCTGAGCCATCGGATTTCAACACTAATATCTTCATCTGTGTCTGAAGATGAACGGAGGTCTGACGGGTATCCAACGATATTAGGGTAAGTAATTAATGACAGAATTTTTATTTTTGGGTGAACTAACCCTTTAAGTCAATTTATTCAAATCTTCATTGTTATTCGTTTAGCTAAATCCAGTTGTTAAAATCTCTGCTGTTTTAAAATGAGATTATTAGTATCTTTTCTGTGGTTCGATGTTACTGAAAAAGAAGTTTCACTTTCTTCTTTGTGCAGACAAAATGGAAACCTTGTTTTATATCCATTTTATGTTTAAACAGTTAAACTGCATTGTGTATTTTGAACATTTTGTACACAAAAATTGAATTTGCACTTTTTGCACTCATCGTGTGTGAATTTAAATGCCTTAAAATGTAATTGGAAAAAAATGCAGTTCTGATGGTAAAGAATAGTCAATGTTCACACTGAGAATACAAACATTTTGTGACTTGTTGGCAATAAAATGAGTTTGTAATTCATCTTTGATGTCTATGTCTGTTATTTATACCTGCAATCAGATTTAATTAAATTATTTTAATTAATCCACTCATTAAAAATAATAATACCATATTAATTTTGTGTTAAATCAAAACAATTCAATTAAGTAGTATTCATTAGCATAGTTGGGTTTTTTGTCCAAGGAAACCAATATTTTTGTTTAAATTTTAATTAATTATTTTGTGTGATGGTTGCAGTTACTCATTTTGAATGGTTGATTTTTAATGTGCTCATTTGATTAATTCTAACTCAATTTTTAAGTGTTGTTGAATTTAATTAATAACATTGTTTGTAATCTGTTGCCACAATTTTATTGAGTAGATATAGGGTATTATTTTTTACAGTACACACACACACACACACACACACACACACACACACACACACACACACACACACACACACACACACACACACACACACACACACACTACCAGTCAAACGTTTAGAATCATTAAGATTTTCTAATGTTTTTAAAGAAGTATCTTCTGCTCACCAAGGATGCATTTATGTTATTAAAAATACAAAAAAGCAGTAATATTGTGAAATATTATTAAAATGTAAAATAACTGTTTTCTATTTTAATATGTATTTTAAAATTGTATATATTCCTGTGATCATATCAGAATTTTCAGCATCATTACTCCAGTCTTCAGTGTCACATGATCCTTCAGCAATCATTCTAATATAATAAAGAAACATTTATGATTATTATCAATGTTGAAAGCAGTTGGTAAAACATTCTTTTAGGATTCTTTGATGAATAGAAAGTTCAAAAGAACAGTGTTTGTCTGAAATAGAAAGCTTTTGTAACATTATACTACCGTTCAACAGTTTTGGGTAGGTAAGAATAAAAATAAAAAAAATTTGGGAAAGAACTTAAAGAATTTAATACATTTATTCAGCAAGGATGCATTAAATTGATCAAGTTACAGCATAAACGTTGCAAATAAATGCTGTTCTTTTGAACTTTATATTCATTAAATAATCCTGAAAAAAAAAAATTCAACATTGATAATAATCATAAATGATTGGGCAGCAAATCGGCATATGAACGATTTCTGAAGGATCATGTGACACTGAAGACTGGAGTAATGATGCTGAAAATTCAGCTTTGAATCACAGAAATAAATTGCATTTTAAAATATATCCAAATAGAAAAAAAAGTTATTTTACATTTTATTAATATTTCACAAAAATACTGTTTTTGCTGTATTTTCGATCAAATAAATGTTCAAAACCATTAATACATTTTAATGATTCCAAACTTTTGACTGGTAGTATATATATATATATATATATATATATATATATATATATATATATATATATATATATATATATATATATATATATATATATATATATAATCATATCTATTTGAATTGCAAACAGTACTATTAGTTAGTTACTGAGAATCATTTAGCAAATGAACAAGCTCTCCACTCAACATCTTCAACATTAAATGAATGCAGTGTTGATGAAGGTCTCTTATGGCATCGTCACTGGAGTGTCGTCAGGGAGCAAAATGCTTCCATTAACCTTTTCAGCGGCATTTAAAAGCCATGAAAGGACATCGGATGACACAGTACCGTCAATGACAGACCATATACGAGTCCCGCCATTGGCAGACACATCGTTCTCGAGAGCTAATCCAAACAGTCATGCCCTTGCCAGCTACACATGAATTACAGAGAATTTGTTTCTAATCGAGCAAAATCCCAAGATTGGCACGAATTACAATGATTATGAGGAAAACTAAGCAGCACTATTAGGAGTGACATTTGAGTTGGGCGTTAATTTTCTAATAACATGCCTGAATAGCCGTTATGATAGACGCCTCAGGATAAACACCAGATGTCTGGACAGATGAGAAACCTTGGGAAGGGATCACAGAATATCCATGGATTGAAGTGCTCTCCAACACACACACACCGAGAGAGAGACAAACACTTTGGATTTAATTGATGCTACAGGAGAGAAGAGCAGATCTTTAAGGGGGGTTTGAGTAGCAACAGAAGGCCTTTAATCACAGTGCTGGAATAGAGACTCAAGAGCCTCAAAAGCTGTCGATAAGAGAGAAAATCATCGAAAACAAACCCTCAGCACTCACTCATGTGAGAAATCAAATTATATCGGACTCCCATGACGTGTATCGCAATGCAAGGGAAGTGCAAAAGCAGAGCATTAGGGGAGAGCGGGGCACAACCTAACGCGGGGTTAGTTGTAACACACATGGTTTAAAACTTTCCACACATGCCAGGATGACGAAACGTAATGTATTTACTAGTTGCCATTTCAACATTATTTAGAGAAAAAATTGTGCCAAAACTAAAAATACATTTGGAAGATATACTCTGAACATTTATTTAACCATAGCAAAAGTACATTTCTTACTTAACCCCTCGAGTCGGCGGTCGCGCCGGCGCAATCGGCTCTCTTTTTTTCTTCAGTGCCCAAGAGACTCAAATAACTCTGGCGATTTTTATCATTCAGGCAAGTGTTATACGTCATTATAATCTGTTAAGTTTCTTGTGTGTGTGTGCGTGTACAGTCACAATAAAAACAAAATGTTTTACTTTTTGCAAAATAAAGAAAACAAACATGATGCACGATCTACAGCCTCTCATCTCTCATCTACAGTTCATTCAGATAGTCTTCAGAATTTATTTTTCATCTCTGTGTTTTGTGTTTATTTAAAATAAGACAAATCTGATATTATTTTAATCTTATATCTGTTATTTAACGGTTGAGATCGTTCTTTAATGCTGATTTAACCATCAGAAGACACCAGCTGGGTTTAAATCACAGTTGCTCAGATGGGGCATGTTGTCACACTGCGTTACAATGAGCCCCTATTAGAACTACACTATTATATTCTATACTTTTATGAAATCTATTGAGAAACCATGAGAAAAAGGTGAATAATGACTGAGAGTCAATGTTCAGAAATTATTCATTATTATTATGTTTTTAACTATGCTTTTTAGCTGTATTTAACAATGTGTTTGTTGTCAAACTCAAAAATTTGTATATTTTTTTAAAAAGTGAATTATATTTTATTGACAAAATATTTTAGTTTGTCTTGGGTATGTTTTTGATTATATCAGGTAACATTTTAAGCTGTCATTTGGTCATGTTACAATGTACCTCACCTATGGAGCATGTTGTTACATTTCACTTCCATTCTTTCAGGGTAAATCAAGAAAAAAAGTTTACACTGTATTAATGAAACAAAACCACATAATTGTACTAGACATGTGTGGAATTAATGTGGGAAAAAATAAATACTCTGAACCCCAAGTGGATTTACACAAACTGAGAAAGTCAAAAAGCGGTGTGCCCCGCTCTCCCCTATAGATTGCGGACCACGGATGCCGCGTGGCAAGAGCTTATATTTACAGGGAGATGAAAGTGGGGTAACAAATTAAAAATAGTGGAAATATATTTCTTCAGCATGGATATTCAGGAGACATGTTTGCAAAAAGTTCTTCCAATATGGTGCTAAAGTAAACTCTTTCCCCGCAATTGACAGCATTTTCCGGCAAACCACATTCTCAATCATTTCTTAGGTTCACTCAAAACAAAGTAGTGATGACTCAGGCCCCAGTCCAGAGGCACGGTATGCTGTTTCCTTTGGAATGGAGGATATTTTATTAACTGTGTCCCTAACACCGTGTCCTAAATAAACGCGCGACGCCGCGACACGCGATAAAAGGTATCTTTTCCATGTTAAGTTTTTGTCCTAACCAGCCGCGATGGCAACACACAATGTTTCGATTTTAGAAACGGTTTCTATTTTTGCAACGTCGCGGCTGGAACAACAACACAAAACATGGCAATGATAATCTCAGGTAGTGTTTATGTGCTTTATTTAATGTTAAAGCGTGTAATGTGACTTTGAATATCATTTAGTGCTCCCAGCTTTGTAACGTAGTTGTCTAAAAACAATGAATTTGCATACTGCGTAGCGATGATGCAATGCACTCCCAGAAAAGAAGTTACAGGGGAGGTACAATTTTGTTACTTGGGGAACAAAACGTATAACTGTACCTTTAAAAGGTACACAATTGGTCCTTGGGGTACAATTATACCATTGTTTTCTTCTACTTAGAGAAGGGCAAGTTCGGACCTAGAGAGCCGCTGTCCTGCAGAGTTTGGCTCCAACCCTGGAAGACACCTATAGAAGCTCTTATTGAGAGTTAACATAAGTTTAGATGTTGATGTTTTATTGGAAATGTTTGGTGTTTCATTTAGTTGGGCAGTTTGACTTTTGGCTTTTTATGTGAGTTTTGGTACAGTGTTAACAAAACACATAATCTGTTCAAATCAAAAGAAGCCATACACAAAAATTGTCATGAAGAAAACTGCTTGACTAAACTCATCACTGACTAAAACTGTTAAACAATAATATTCACCAACAATACTTTCTTGCCACAGATTAGACATTCTGAATTTTGATTTTTAAATACATTATAGGGGGAAAAAAGTTTAGACGCACACAGATATCAAGAATGAGCAAATGAATCTCAACAATGGTGACATACTTAATGCTGCAATGCATGCTGGGAGCTATGAGTTTTATACTGTGGTGGCTTAGTAGGGTTGGAGCTAAAGCTCTGCAGGACATCAGCTCTGTAGGACCGAACTTGCCTACCCCTGACTTAGAGGTACAATTTTGCACTCTTATTTTTGAGAGTGTGAAAATGATTGGCTTTATTCTATACAGGTTCAGACAATCAGTACCGCCCCAAGGGTGTTCCCATTGTGGTAACGCTACGCAGCGTCTCGTTCCCTACTCAGAGAACATGGGTTACATAGGTAACCCGAGACATTTTCACTGATCCAAAACAACTGAAGAAGAAGCAGAAACAAGCAATAGAAGCATTGCTTACACATTTAAAGGGTTAGTTCACCCAAAAATGAAAATTCTGTCATTAATTACTTACCCTCATGTCATTCGACACCCGTCAGACCTCCGTTCATCTTCGGAACACAAATGAAGATATTTTAGTTGAAATCTGATGGCTCTGAAAGGCCTCCATTGGCTCAATGGCACGTTACACTCTCAAGACCCTTAAAAGGTACTAAAGACGTCGTTACAAAGTCCATCTCACTACAGTGGTTCTAAAATAACTTTATGAATTGGCGACAATAGTTTTTGTGCGCAAAAAAACCCCTAAATAACGACTTACATAGTGATGACGATTTCAAAACACGGCCTCATAAAGCTTCGAAGCGTTATGAATTTCAGAGCCATCAGATTTCAACTAAAATATCTTCATTTCTGTTCCGAAGATGAACGGAGGTCTGACGGGTGTCGAACGACATGAGGGTAAGTAATTAATGACAGAATTTTCATTTTTGGGTGAACTAACCCTTTAACAGCATATAAATCAAAACTCCAAACAATACTGAATTAAATGCGAACCAAGGTATAAGACTGTGAAGCTTTGTGTTGTTGGACTCTATCAACTCAATCTATGTATGTCTGGACATAGTCTTTGACAAATACATGATTTTCACAGATTTTTTGTTCAAAATGTTGCTTTTTTTTAAACTATCATACAACAAAATATTCTGGGGGCCATAAAAGTTCTGCAAAAATTATTAAAAATGCTGGTGCTGGCTGGCCATTAAAAAAAAAAAAAAGCTGACAGGGAAAGAGTTCAAATTAAGCATGCACAATGCATGTGCACCTCTTACCCCCTGAGCTCGCAATGCCCACTCAGGATTCCCATCATGCTTTGCAGCAGTAAACATGTAACGCTGTGTCGAGTGATGGAGTCAGAAAGGTCATGTGGCAGAGCTTGCAATAAACCAGCCGGTACCTGCACAGCTCTCACTGGCTACAGCTCATAAATATGAAGGAGACTGACATTTCTAAATTAAACATCATGAGGAAATCTGTCAACACTGCAATCACACGCTATGGGGGACTGTCTGAACACTGCTGCCTGAGTAATTAAGTTGTTATAACAACTTTTCATTACTCGACTCGAATTTCACGCACCAATTTATTGCACTATAACGTATGCGAGGTTAGAAAAGAGAAGGAGCATGTCCCAAACTACAGTTACACTTTATTTCGATGGTCCACTGGACATTATATTAGCTAAAAGTAACTACATGCCAACTACATTCAACTAAGTCAATTAGAGTATTAATTGACTGTTAGGTTAGGGTTACGGTTAGTAGAATAATGCGACATGTACTTGCAAAGTTACTTATAGTCAGTCTGTTGGGGTGCATCAAAATAAAGTAATATTAAGCAGACTAAGCCTACTAATACTCTGATGACTGCTAGTTGACAGTTGCAAAGTTACTTATAGTTAGTTGACTAGAAAGTGGACTATCAAAAGTGACACCCGAAATTCTTCCTTAAAAAAACATTGCAGCAGGGGGACTGCAAGGATTTTGGTAGCGTTCTCGCGGTTTTGAAGTTATTCTGTTTTGATCATTCAAATGTGGGTGACTGTTGAGCTCACTAGTTTCAAGGAATGCAAATGAACAATTTACTTTGTGACTTTGAAGTAAAAATAAAAATAAAAAAGATAAAAACAAAATAAAGCTTTCATCCTGGGCAATATATTCATCAAAACACAAAGAGACAGATGAATCAAATCAAGTAATTAATGACACACTTCAAACGAAATAAGAAGATAAAGCAATACAGAAATGGATCCAATGATCTCTGATTTTACCGACTTCAAAGAACAAGATCATTCACTCTAAAGAATAATATAAATCATTCCATAATTATGAACATCAAATCATAAAAAACTAACAAAAGATTGATTAAATAAACGAAGAAAGAAATGTATTTGTCGGACAATATTGTATTCTTGGAAATAACACTTTACAAAAATGTTTCATTAGTTAACTACTTTAGTGAACATGAACTATAATGAACAATACTTATACAGCATTTATTAATCTTGATTAATGTTAATTTTGACATTTACAAATGCATTTTTTTAAATCAAAAGTTGTATTTGTTGACATTAGTTAATGCACTGAACTAACATGAACAAACACTAACATTAACAAAGATTAATACATTCTGTAACAAATGTATTGATCATTGTTAGTTCATGTAACTAATGTTAATAAATGAGAACTTATTTTAAAGTGTTAATAATAATAATAATAATCATCATCATCTTTAAACATATATAATATGTCTATTTATCTATCAGACATTTAAACACTGGGCCTCATTCATGAAGTATGAACAGAAATATAAAATAAAATGTACCAATTTTTTAATTACAACTACTATTTATTACTACTAATATTATTATTAACTTAATTAAGTCATTTAAACCCATTGGATCTTATTCACGAAATGGGAACAGCACAAATCTTGTGTTTAAATTGTACATGAAGCTATTCTTGCATTCATCGTCACATGCAATTTAGTGGCACAATTTATGCACAAATGGATTTAGGTATGATTTACTTTTAAATAGTTTTTTTCCTCATCCTGCTCATGAATAAGGTCCATTGTTGTTTAAAGTCAAATCAGCACCAGCATTATAAGTTAAACCCATATGGCAACATTGGTTTATTCTTTTTACACATAATATCTTCAAAACAACAGAGGACACTCTCACCAAACATATTTTATCACGCACAATAGCTGCTGCTTTCAGAACACTCCCTCAAAGCTGATGTGCTTCTGGTAATTCTGAACGACTCTCAGTTAATAGGCAGAATTAATGAATCAATATTTGATTAATGAAGGTCTGGAGAGCTGTAGATCATCTGCTCGGACTTGAAACAATCTAAAAAGACAGTAAAAATCAAACACCAATCTCTCTGGGCACTACCGTGACTGTTAATTGAGAATAATTGACCCAGCAGGCTTCTCAAATGTGTGTGTGTGTGTGTGTGTGTGTGTGTGTGTGTGTGTGTGTGTGTGTGTGCGTGTGTGTGTGTTTGTGTGTGTGTGTGTGTGTGTGTGTGTGTGTGTGTGTGTGTGTGTGTGTGTGTGTGTGTGTGTGTGTGTGTGTGTGTGTGTGTGTGTGTGTGTGTGTGTGTGTGTGTGTGTGTGTGTGTGTGTGTGTGTGTGTGTGTGTGTGTGTGTGTGTGTGTGTGTGTGTTGCGACATCGCTCTGCTCATGTGGGTGGTTGGTTGGTGTCAGTCTCAATAAGCCACTTATGTTCTCAAAGCTCATTTCTCTCTGGGGGTGGTAGCAGAACATGAATAATACACTCTTATTCTGTTCAGAGAGGCATAATAATAAAGGTCTGTTTCCATACTTTTTTGACTCATGGTGGGGAACAAAGTGGGGAATGTTTGTTTGCCAAGACATGACAAACTACAACATGGATAGGAAAGTGTTAAAGTGTCCAGAGATCATAAACAGCAATGGCAAATTGATATTTCAACTGTTAATAAAAAGTAAATAAATGAACAAACAAAATAATGCACTTAAAAATGCCTCCTGATGCAAAATATATATCATATACTTAACGTAGAGTCATAAATAAATAAAATGCATATAGTGTGTAGGCCTATATATATATATACACCTAAAGGATTATTAGGAACACCATACTAATACTGTGTTTGACCCCCTTTCGCCTTCAGAACTGCCTTAATTCTTCGTGGCATTGATTCAACAAGGTGCTGAAAACATTCTTTAGAAATGTTGGCCCATATTGATAGGATAGCGTCTTGCAGTTGATGGAGATTTGTGGGATGCACATCCAGGGCACGAAGCTCCCGTTCCACCACATCCCAAAGATGCTCTATTGGGTTGAGATCTGGTGACTGTGGGGGCCATTTTAGTACGGTGAACTCATTGTCATGTTCAAGAAACCAATTTGAAATGATTGGAGCTTTGTGACATGGTGCATTATCCTGCTGGAAGTAGCCATCAGAGGATGGGTACATGGAGGTCATAAAGGGATGGACATGGTCAGAAACAATGCTCAGGTAGGCCGTGGCATTTAAACAATGCCCAATTGGCACTAAGGGGCCTAAAGTGTGCCAAGAAAACATCCCCCACACCATTACACCACCACCACCAGCCTGCACAGTGGTAACAAGGCATGATGGATCCATGTTCTCATTCTGTTTACGCCAAATTCTGACTCTACCATCTGAATGTCTCAACAGAAATCGAGACTCATCAGACCAGGCAACATTTTTCCAGTCTTCAACTGTCCAATTTTGGTGAGCTTGTGCAAATTGTAGCCTCTTTTTCCTATTTGTAGTGGAGATGAGTGGTACCCGGTGGGGTCTTCTGCTGTTGTAGCCCATCCGCCTCAAGGTTGTGCATGTTGTGGCTTCACAAATGCTTTGCTGCATACCTCAGTTGTAACGAGTGGTTATTTCAGTCAAAGTTGCTCTTCTATCAGCTTGAATCAGTCGGCCCATTCTCCTCTGACCTCTAGCATCAACAAAGCATTTTCGCCCACAGGACTGCCGCATACTGGATGTTTTTCCCTTTTCACACCATTCTCTTTGTAAACCCTAGAAATGGTTGTGCGTGAAAATCCCAGTAACTGAGCAGATATTGAAATACTCAGACCGGCCCGTCAGGGACCAACAACCATGCCACGCTCAAAATTGCTTAAATCACCTTTCTTTCCCATTCTGACATTCAGTTTGGAGTTCAGGAGATTGTCTTGACCAGGACCACACCCCTAAATGCATTGAAGCAACTGCCAGGTGATTAATGAGAAATTGAACAGGTGTTCCTAATAATCCTTTAGGTGAGTGTATATATATATATATATAATATAATATATACTAGGGGTGTGCATGAATAGTCGAATATTCAAATATTTGATCTGTAATTAATATTCAAAAAATAAAAAAACTATTTGAATTTTACTATGTTGCTTTGCTGGCGGTAAATGCAGTGAATCCATGATGAATCCCACTAAAACACGCAGTTACAACAAAATCCAATGGGTGGCGCTGTGGAGCATGTTAATAAGTTGATTGTATTTGATCACATAATGTCGCCGTCTGCCTCGCAATGTTTGGAATTACTTCACTTAAAATCTAAAATGATTTACTTTTGATAAAATTAATTAATGAAACGTCTTCCTTATTTTCTCTAAATAACCTTATTTAAATAAACAAAATTTGAATATTCATATTTTTATGACCACAAATATTCGAATACAATATTTTGGAAAAAGGCCCATCCCTAATATGACCGTGAATAACACTGATTATCTCTTCATGACAGCACCTGTTAGTGGTGGATATATTAGGCAGCAAGTGAACATTTTGACCTCAAAGTTGATGTGTTAGAAGCAGGAAAAATGGGCAAGCGTAAGGATTTGAGCGAGTTTGACAAGGGCCAAATTGTGATGACTAGACGACTGGGTCAGAGCATCCTCAAAACTGCAGCTCTTGTGGGCTGTTCCCGGTCTGCAGTGGTCAATATCTATCAAAAGTGCTCCAAGGAAGGAACAGTGGTGAACCGGTGACAGGATCATGGCTCATTGATGCAAGGCTCATTGATGCAAGTGGGGAGCGAAGGCTGGCCCGTGTGGTCCGATCAAACAGATGAGCTACTGTAGCTCAAATTGCTCAAGAAGTTAATGCTGGTTCTGATTGAAAGGTGTCAGAATACTCAGTGCATTGCAGTTTGTTGCGTATGGGGCTGCATAGCCGCAGAACAGTCAGGGTGCCCATGCTGACCCCTGTCCACCACCGAGAGCACCAACAGAGTGGGCACATGAGCATCAGAACTGGACCCCAGAGCAATGGAAGAATGTGGCCTGGTCTGATGAATCACATTTTCTATGGGAAGAAGGCAAGCCGGCGGAGGCAGTGTGATGCTTTAGGCAATGCCCTGCTGGGAAACCTTTGGTCCTGCCATCCATGTGGATGTTACTTTGACACGTACCACTTACCTAAGCATTGTTGCAGACCATGTACACCCTTTCATGGAAACGGTATTCCCTGGTGGCTGTGGCTCTTTCAGCAGATAATGTGCCTGCCGCAAAGCAAAAACGGGTCAGGAAAGGTTTGAGGAGAACAACAATGCAAGGTGTTTGAGGTGTTGACTTGGCCTCCAAATTCCTCAGATCTCAATCCATCTTTAGGATCTGTGGGATGTACTGAACAAACAAGTCCGATCCATGGAGGCCCCACCTCGCAAGATATGTGATATCTGGTGCTAGATATCACAGGACACCTTCAGGGGTCTAGTGGAGTCCATGCCTCAGGGTTTGGCGCCAAAAGGGGGACCAACACAATATTAGGAAGGTGGTTATAATGTTATGCCTGATCGGTGTATATACATATCATTTGTTCTACATGGTGTTATGGAAACAGTTTGAAAGCAGTTTCCTTAGCGGGTACCTTCATAAGCTGCCCATTAACTCAATGACTGATGGGGGAGCAAAGTTCGAGCACAGGATAAATCATGCAAAACAGTTTTCAGCATTGAAACAAATCCAGCGTCTGTGATAATGTGAGAGAGTGCCTCGGCTCAAATTTGAGCTGTCAGAATGTCAATGACTACATTTAAGGGATGTTGTTTACTTATTAAGTGTCATTGATTTTCTAGTCACAATCACATACTGCAGGCTATTTGGATTACATTCACTTCATTTGTTCTGTCTCTCTCCATCTCCATTCAAGGATTTGTTGTGACCTTGCTCTCTGTATGCATGTCACTTTTCAGAACGAATGCACCGACCAGACATTGATCTTCAATCTGCAGAACATTGTCCGCACAAACAGAATTGTCATTCACAGACAGAAGTTAGTTAACCTGCAGTAATGAGCATTTAAAGCTAAACCATAAGTATATTCTACACAGTACATAGGTCACTCCTGTTATGCAGAACCTTTTGAACATATTCCTTTATTTAAAAATAAATACAAATAAAATTACAAAAATAACATAAAATAAAATAAAAGCAATGACCCCAACAAAGAAAGTTTAAATATTAGTATTCATATTATTGTATCAGGTTTCCCACTATCTAGAGCTGGAAAAGTATATAAATAATAAACTGTTATATCTCCATGGGCATGTTTATAATAAATACATTTTCCTCACATTTTATCGGTTAGAAAGTGGTAGAGAACCACTGCCCTTTAGTAATAATGTCCCACCAACCAACAAAGACGTCTACCACAGACATCTATATGCTATCTGTCGCTCAGTCTTCTTTGCTTTTTTTAACAGAGAGTGAGGTGTATCAATAAACCTTGAGGGAAGTTGTGAATCACGTTCCTCTAACCTCAGCCTCTCTCTGAGCTGCAGGATCTCTGCTGGATCTCCACTTGAGATGAAGGCTTTGCTATTGTGCTCAGTCTCATCTCAAGGTCTTATGTGAGGAGTTATGATATCTCCAAAACACATATTCTCATCCATTTAGCAGCTTAGTTAACAGTTTAAGGGCGTGTTCACGCTTGAGGTTTTTTTGTGGAGCTCCCAGTGTCTGTTTTACATTGTAAACCGTGCTTTCAAAAAAGTTGTGGCGCTTTTTTAAACGCCAATGCCGACGTCTTTTTCTGCAGCTCAGAGCGTCTTTTCAAGTTGAAAAAAGTTTTCTGATAAAAACGCCCTACATCAATCGCCTTTGCAGAGGCGGGCAGTACTTAAGTATTTTTTTACTTTCTACTCCAGTACATTTTTCAAGTATATATTTTATCAGTGTTTTTCTTTGGAAAACTTTTGATTCATTACATTCCAAAGCATAATTTATAATGTCATATTTTTTTACTTCACTATATTTCATAAATAAAAGTTCTTGTTTTTTACCTTGAATACTTAATTACATTAAAAATATAGTACTTTCTTACTTGTACTTTACTTGAATACTAAATTTTTTATGTAATTAAATTATATTCAATATGAAACATAGTGCAGTAAAAAGTACAATATTATGTTTTGGAAGGTTGTGAAGTAAAAGTTTTCCAAAGAAGAACACTGATAAAGTACATATACTTGAAAAAAAAAAAATACTTGGAAAGTAAAAATACTTAAGTACTGTCCGCCTCTCCGCCTTTGACAGCTGACCAATGACAAGCAAGTAGCGAGACCTGACTAATTTCCATAACAACAAGAAAAATGGAGAGGGTGCCGGTAGATTGACTAAACAGCTGTAGCAGGTCTTCAAACTGACTTTTGTTAAGTCTAAAATATGCCGCAAACCGCGTATCATCCAACCGGAGCTCCTGGACTAAATTATTGTAAGCACTGTTTTCTTCCCCGTATAGTTAATGTTGTGCATCCACAAATGTCGTTGTGAACGGACATTCTCCTCCCCGTTAATTTCAAAAGCCAACACAAGAGCCAACTTTCTCTTTCTCAACATTTTGTATCTCTGCACCACACAGCACTCTTGTTGCAGCTGTTGTTATAGCAACAAAAGACGCCCTCTGCTGCTATTTGGAACCAAACGCTGCCAGGGTGTTTCTTTTTTTTTTACTAAAAAGAGTGCTCTTGTCAACTTTTTCTTGTCAAAAAAGACGTCAAGTGTGAACACAGCCTAACAAAGCAGGAATCTACAGAAACAGCAAAACGTACGTACATAGAATGTAAATGTGTTGGTCATCCGCAGCAGTTAAACCTGCATCAAATACAAACAGATAAACATGAATACCTCATCCAGTCTTACATTAGACAAACAGATATTCCCTGCCTTAAACTCATCAGGCACTTTTTGTGTTTTTTCGCCTCTTCATGACGAATTGCTTCCTGTATTCCTCAGTTGTAAGTCGCTTTGGATAAAAGCGTCTGCTAAATGAATAAATGTAAATGTCTGTAAATGTCATCTCACTGGTCGAGGTTGGTAGAAGTAGAGTTTAGATCGGGCTCAAAAAATCAAGCCTGACCCTACCCGAGCATGTGCACGTTGTGTCACTGTAATTATGAGCCCGAGCCCGATTTTTTAATACGTGGGCGTTCTGACGAGAACGAGCCTGTAATGAGCGAAGCGGAGCGGTGTGACGCTCAGCTCAATAATCCGCTCTATGCCAGCGCACCACTCATGAACTGCTCACCGGTAAAACAACGCTCACTCAAATCCCGCTCAGACATGAAATTTATCTGTACTGTAGCCTACTGTACTTGTTGTAGCCATTAAACAATTTATTTTGTTTCATATTTATGTTTAAATATTATAATGTTATTTTTAAATTCCATCTGATTATGAAAAGTGTAAAGATGCGAGAGGGTCCGAAATGATTTTGACCACTTCATTAAGTTTTGTTTTGTAGAAAGCCTTTACTGTAAAGTGAATTTCATTTTGTATAAATTGTATCTTAATTTTAATCAAGGTTTCATCAGCCAATTGCCTGGATTTAATAAATAAGAAGCAAATAGACTATAGTAGACAATAATCGCGACATGGAGGCACCGGAGCGATCACTTTCATTGCACATGAACTGGAGCGCGTCTCATAAATAAACCGAACCTCAGCAGGCAACTTGCCTCACAGACATGAGAAATATGCGTATTGAAAGCTTGAAATGTCTACTTTTAAACGAAACAATTCGAAACCAAAAGAAATAGTTCACGTGAGCAGCTCATGACTGTTGTCTCCGAGTGTTTCTGTTCAGAATGCTGCGCTCCATCACTGCATGTGTTGTGAGTTTTAACATCCATTTTTAGATTAATCCTGACTTGTGCAAATTGTACACATTTGTTTCTTAGTTGTAGTATTAGTATTATATATATATATATATATATATAATTTCTGATTATGGCATAGATTTCTGCCCACCCAATTAGGCTAATAAAGTAATGATTAAAAAAACACAAATGCTTCATCAAGGACCCGGCCCGACCAAGCCCGAACCGGCCTGAAGATAGTGGCGGGAAATATCGGCCCGACCCGGCCCACGGGTCAAGTTCGGGCTCGGGCAGAGAATCTACACTCTAGGTAGAAGGCAATGGTCAGTTTTTTCTTTCCAATTCATACACACTCTGCAGAGTCTATTCATTTACATTTATGCATTTGGCAGACACTTTTATCCAAAGCGACTTACAGTGCACTTATTACAGGGACAATCCTCCTGGAGCAACATGGAGTAAAGTGCCTTGCTCAAGGACACACTGGTGGTGGCGACTGCTGGGATTGAACCAGCAACCTTCTGCGTATCAGTTCAGAGGTTTAACCCACTAGACCAGTGGTTCCCAACCTGGGGTCTGCGCGCCAGAGTTTACAGGGTGTGTGCGAGTTTATATGCTTTGAGGTCAAACATGGATACGAAAAACCTTTCTAGGAAATAAATGCTCCAAATAAATGCTCCAAATGATCGGATGATGCGGAATAAACGGTTGTCTTTCAAATTCCCTCTGCACGCAATAGGATAGCGCTACAACCAACCAGGGGTCCGTTCTTCGTTCCTCGCTTAATACATCTGAGATGATTTGACAGATCCCAGATCTTTTAATCGTGATAACTGATCTCTGGCTAATTTGGTTCTTCAAACGAATTTGTGGATTGGATTAAAATATCTGGATTAAATTGTCTAAGATTACTGCACGTTCCTGTGTTCCCTGAAGAGGGCAGATGCATCGATACTCAAAACCACGATTAGCAGTGCAGCGATTGGCTGGTGGCAAGACAATGTAATGACATCATTTAAACATTATTCCCAATTATTTATATTCACGATTTTATAGTAATTATAGTACACCCTTTGCATTTTTATTTCAACTAGCTATCCATTTATTTTTTTATTAAATTTGAAGCAGATTTGTTACATGACAGCATTAATGAAAGTTTCTCTAATCTCTTAATCTGCGTCCCCTGCCCCGCATCAAGCCATCCAATAATATCTGTCATCACTCAAATTAATGCATGGCTCAGAGTAACTATACAGCATGTGTGTAAGACAATAACATTATTCCATCAAAAATAAATCTCTCAATCAAGTGGCTTTGTCTACAGCATTATACACAACATAATAATATTATTTTATAATTATAAGATGCAATCTAATCCTGTTTACATTAAATAAGCTGCTCGCGAGCAGGTTTAAGCTTACAGACATGTTGCTATCACAGCAAGTCCAGGATGAGCTTCAAAGAACCGAACAATCCAAGATCATGCCAAATCATCAACAATCAAATCCAGCTAACTGAGTTAGCGAGGTACGAAGAACGGACCCCAGAGCAACGAAGAAGGTGGAAGCTAGTTGATAGACTAAACTTTCGCCGTATCCGGTCGGGAAAACTCCGAACACATCTTCCTTTCTTAAGAATGACTCCAGTGCCGTTCTTTGTTCTTTTCTCAAAGAAAAGCTTAACTCAAAGTCTTCCAGAGTCACGACCAAAGCCGATTCGAAAGACTGCTGTTCACCAGCTTCTTTTTTTTCAAGTAACATGCGGAACCGCCGCAACTCTGCCGTCATTATGTTAAGCCCGCCCACCGGCTCTATACACGATGTGATTGGCCTGACCAGAATTAGTTTTTTCCAGCTCGCAAGCAAATTGAGATTTGCTGCCGCTAGTGTGCGTCTAGATTTCTAGGCTATGGTCTCTCAGCTTGCCGATCACATAAACCGATCACATTTTAATGACGCAAAAGATGTGAGCTTGCTCACACCAGCTGTGAGAGGTGCAGCAAAAATGAAAAGATCAGCAGCGGCTGCGTCTCCGGGCTCAATTATAACGCAGTGAACAGGTGTGTATGGTTCAAACTACTTTATTTAAAAAAATCCAGAATTCTTCCACTCTCTTTCCCTCACACAGTAGCGTGTTCTCCTCATTAGAGCTTCGGGTGAAGGGTTGCCAGTAGAGATGCACCGGTCTACCGACCATCAATCAGAACCGGCCAGTCCTGTTTATTTTGTTTTATTTCGCCCGGTCTCTGTCCCGGACTTGCACACAAAATGCATTGCAATCGTTTCTCAAAATGTAATTTGTGTGAACAACGTTAACCGAGGTCGGAGATGGGACACGCTGAAGAAGGACTCAAAGAGAAGAGCAGAGAAAATACTGTAGCGGGCAGAGCAAGCTCACTGTTGCGATGCTTGGAATATTGGAAGAAAATTATACACATTAAATTGGAGTGGGGGCTTATTTGACAGCATTTCTGAAAGGAACTGACTTCACACAATTTTCGATTACATTTTCTTTTAATCTTACCTCCGTATGATGTCTATTAAAGTAGTGTTTATATGTAAGTACAGCACTGGTGCTGCTTTGTTTCCAGAGGTAACCAAGGAAACTTGGCTTGCCTTCTTCCCATAGTGCATCCTGGTTTTATGTGTTCCCCAGGTAAGAGACACACACGCACCCGGCCATCCACGTGATGTAAAAGAAAACTTGATTCATCAGACCAGACCACCTTCCATTGCTCCGTGGTTCAGTTCTGATGCTCATGTGCACACTTGTTGGTGCTCTCGTCAGTGGACAGGGGTCAGCATGGGCACCCTGACTGGTCTGTGTCTATGCAGCTCCATATGCAACAAACTGCAATGCACTGTGTATTCTGACACCTTTTTATTTTAGAACCAGCATTAACTTCTTGAGCAATTTGAGCTACAGTAGCTCGTCTGTTTGATCGGATCACACGGGCCAGCCTTTGCTCCCCGTGTGCATCAATGAGCCTTGGCCGCCCATGACCCTGTCACCGGTTCACCATTGTTCCATCCTTGGACCACTTTTGATAGATACTGACCACTGCAGACCGGGAACACCCCACAAGAGCTGCAGTTTTGGAGATGCTCTGACCCAGTCGTCTAGTCATCACAATCTGGCCCTTGGCAAACTCACTCAAATCCTTACGCTTGCCCATTTTTCCTACTTCTAACAAAATGTTCACTTGCTGCCTAATATATCCCACTCACTAACCGGTGCTGTGACGAAGAGATAATCAGTGTTATTCACTTCACCTGTCAGTGGTCATAATGTCATGCCTGATCGGTGTAGATTTATATTGCTGTGGCAGGTTGTAGCTATTGTTTCTAAATGTGTAGGTCTCATATGTAGGTTTAATGTGTAATTTTGCCCTATTGTAAATGCTGCAGTTAAACAATTACAATGATTATGTATTTATAATGGGAAGGTATAACATAGAATCAATAGCTTAAAAGTCTGGACCTTTTTGAATTATTGACCAAACAATCAGGTTTCCCCAAGTGTAAAATGTGTTCAGTTCCACTTCTAATGAGGACTGATATTAGGAAAACCTAGCTAAAACAGTTCACTCTATAACTCCCCACCCCTAATGTTCAAACCAAAACTACGTCCTTGCCTCCACCCTTAGACTTCGTTTTTTATTAGCTGATTTATTCTGTCAGTTTGTGATAGCGACATGCAATCTGATAGTGGCTAATTAGCATGCTAATTCATGGGACTGTATTGACTAAGGGATTGAATTGGTTTGTGGTGCTATCACCTGTTCAATACACCTGCCAGAGAGACACACTAGCCGAGAGTTCAGCGTCCTCACTTCTCCTCTCCTCACTTTGTCAGCCTGTTTTCACACCAATCAATTCAATGTGTCAGTCACAGCGGAGAGAGTCATTTCATTTTGTTGTTTGGCTTTTTCAGCTACAGAATAGTATATTTTAAGCTTCATATTCATTCATACGTTGCATGACCTCATATGTGGAACCAATTCAACCGTATTTATTGCAAAACATAGTATGGCCAGACTCATGAAGAAATAAAGGTAACAGATTTTATTATTAAAAAATGTGTTCATATTAAGTAAGCGATTTCTGAGAATCATTGTTGAACACTGGTGATATCTGAAATCAACCCAAACAAACGAATTAAAGCTTTGTAAAAAAAAAAAGCGAAAATGACGAACAAATGTAGCCTGGATGCCAGCCGAACTTAGCCCCGCCCACAACATTTTTACTCGGGCAGTTCGGTCTGGACTTGATCGGTAGAGAAGTAATTATGCCCGAACAGAAACTGTTCGGACCAATGAAATTGTCAGGGCGGGCTTTAGACGATGATGGACAGATGATCAACAGTAACGTAATCATCTACGTCATCAAAGGCGCTTGGGTTGAGTTTGTTCTAATCCTAAACGGAGAACTTGTTCGTATATGCATTCACCTTTACTATTTCTCTCAGAAATGATGATCGTGTTGGTAAGTAAACTCTATGTATCCTTTTTTTTACAACACCGGCAAAGATCGTTTACACTCATATTTTTCTTCTAACGTTAGGCTACTTATTCCAGCGTGCGTGCAGGTACAGGGTTGCCAAGTTTTTACAACAAAACCCGCCCAATTGCTAACGTTCCTCAAAACTAGTCAAAAACAAGCCCAATAGCTTTCCAGTGGGGGGTTCTCCGGGAAAAAAGGCATTTGGGGGGTAAAATATGTGTTATTTTGGCAGGGCTGGCAGCTAAAAATCGCATTCCTGGGTCTGTATATCACATAATTGGGGTCGCTTCAACCCGCGGACATGGCAACACAGTGCAGTTGAGTTCTGTTGACATTTGATAACTAACGTTATGCGTCGCTCCGTTGCTCTGATTGGTTGAAGGTCAATCCAATTGAGGTCTTTCCTGGTTCGGTTGAAACACGCCCCCTAATCACAGCCCAACGGAGCAGTATCAGACTCATATTCTGACTAGAATTGAGTATGACGACGTCAGGCTAGAATAAATGACAAGGAAGAACAGAACAAACAATTAACAGGAGTACACGAGTACATAAACGCAAGAGTTCGTTTTAAGTCGCCAGCAGCACACACTTCAAACCAATGTTACATGCATACAGAGCAGAAACAACACAACCTCTGCATCCATTTTAAAGCCCTCCTTCCCATCTCTCCAGCACTGGAAAGCTTTTCCTATATTAACGCGTGTCCTAAAGCTCTTGCCTGATCATAACCCTTCTTTTCCCAGTGATATTCCTCTGACCTTTTCTCTTTTGTAATATCTCTCAGCCACAATGCTGAACCTAGGTATGGGGAGGGGTGGGCTGAGCTCACCCAAACATCTGCCTTGCCCACCTAATCAGAATTTAGCCACATTTAGGGCCCTATCATACACCCGGCACAATGCGACGCCAGGCGCGACGCAAGTGTTTTTTGCCTGACGCAGTTATCATTTTCACGTCAAGTGCCACATTGTTAAAATAGCAAATGCACTCACGCCCATCTTTTTTTGTGTAATTTAAAGGGTGTGTTAGTAGTATGCGCCTATAGGCGGGTGCACAATGTGTGTACACTCTGTTTGTTACACACACAGGGATGCGCAGCAGCACACAAACATTTTTTAAATATTAAAAATAAAATGATTCCTCTCTAGAAGCATTCAGTCTTTCTGCTCCAAAATTCGGCTAAATAGTGAATCTGCCATGGTGCAAGCGCAACTGGCTTTTAAAGGGAATGGGAGATGAGACCATGATTGGTTTATTGCATGTTATGCTCAAAACACACCCATGGCTCATTAACCTCCTTAGCTCTGGGACCATTTTTGGGGATTTCCGCCTGGATTTGTCTTACCCAAATTGAAATGCTTCCCATACCCACATACAGTGGTCTAAATACACAATTTTGGTGTCATTTTACAGGTAAATCTTTAAAGTTACATAAAACACAGTGATAAACATAAAACATTCAGTCATTTAGCAGACGCTTTTATCCAAAGCGACTTACAAATGAGGGAAATAGAAGCAACTGGAGCAGTCAAGGGCAACAATATGCAAGTGCTGTAACAAGTCTCAGTTAATCTAGCACAGAACAGATTTTTTTTTTTTTTAAATAAATTAGACAGACAGACAATGAATAGAATGATAAGTGCTATTCTTGATTGGTCCGGTTCTGCTGGAAAAGATGTGTCTTTAGACGTTTTTTGAAAATGGCTATAGACTCGGCCGCACGAATTGAGATAGGCAGGTCATTCCACCAAGTCGGAACGGTCCAGGAAAAGGTATCACTAAAAGTGATAAACATTTAAAGGGGCACTTCAGCGCTGGGAAGATGAATGTGTATTTAAACTGTGTCATTTATGTAGTAGAAATGTGAAATTATTTTTGAATTTGGTGCCTTCTAGACTGAGAAAAGACAGAAATTGTATTTTTGTCTTATGTGGATGAAAGACAACAACTCCCAGAATGCACTTGCACGTCGTTTTGATATTCATAGTAATAAAATAATTTTGTTCAGTTAGAGAATAGACACTACAATTAAAAACTTAACGTGTCTTTTCAATGAAGTGTGATTGAGCCGAACGAAAGTCACGTCACAGACGCAGCAGGATTCAGATTTAATTCACACAAGAGAAGAGCTGAGCAGAGCTGAGGTAAGCGCGGCTGTCATTCTCGGCGCGTGTCCAGTCTGGCGCGTTATCAGATCGC
The DNA here is from genome assembly GCF_949357685.1 of Gobio gobio. Lineage (NCBI taxonomy): Eukaryota > Metazoa > Chordata > Actinopteri > Cypriniformes > Gobionidae > Gobio > Gobio gobio. Next base: position 8,556,334 of record NC_137112.1, on the reverse strand, counting down.
ATGTGGAAGCTTAACTTTCATAGGAAATCATTGAAAAGTTGAAACACTCACTTTGCTCCGTACCGCACCTTTATAAATGCCCATGGTTGAAAACATGCAGAACTAGCTCCTGTAGGCTCTAGGCTCTGGCCAAAAATTCTCAGATGACGCAAAATGACAATATTTGCGTCATCGGAAGGATTTTTTCCAGAAATAAAATGCATAATTCTCTCGTCTCAGGGGGATATGAGAGGGAAAAGTACCATAATTTGAATATACTACCGGGTTTCTACTGATACAAAGCTTAATGCTAAATCACTGAAGTTACCCTTTAAGTATAGGTTGTCTGAGCTGTAATAATACCCCTAAAAAAGAGGTGCTTTTTGGTTATAAATTAATCTTTGTAAAAGTGTATAACTCAGGCCCTGTGTGCTCTAGCACCCTGCACACCATTTTCGCTGTTTCCACTAGATGGCAGAAAATACTGGAAAACAAAATTGTGTATGTATCATGTATGCAAGATTTATTCCAATGGATCTGAAGGGAGAAATATTACCTTTTTTATGTAATTTCAGCCTATCCAAATCTCTCCAATATATAAGTATCCCCACATACAGTGGTATAAATGCAAAATCAGTGTCAGACAATATTTTTTTCCAGTGTTTGCTGATATATGCTGGAAACAGCCAAAACTGTCTGCAGGGTGCTAGTGCACACAGGGCCTGAGATATACACTTTAAAAAATGAATTTATAACCAACAAATCAAAAAGTGCCTCTCTTTTTTTTTGGGAGGGGGCAACATATACTTAAGACAACATAAAATTAAACATATACTTGTTTTATGTAGCTTCAAAAGGTTTCCTGTAAAATGGCACCACAATTGTGTATTTAGACCACTGTATGTGGGTATGGGAAGCTTTTCAATTTGGGTTGGCCAAATCCAGGTGGAAATGGTCCCAGAATAATTTAATGTAAATAAGTTATTTTGTGTAAAACAAATGGCAAAGTATTGCATATCTCCAGAAAGTAGCCATTCTAAGCTATCATGGTACCACATATGAGCTCCTCAACAGACATTTAAAATGTAAAGGTGTATACTTGATGACGTCTTATCAGGGTCCTTGGAGTTTAACATTTTAAGAGACTAGGTACAACCCTTTTGGACGATGCGCCTGACGAACCAACCATTTTTTCCATCTTTAAACTAGCAAAAGTGGATTCGGACACTATCTGCCATGAGCTTCAGACCATGTGCTCAGATCTTAAAAATAGGGCCAAGAGTGTTAATATATTTTTATTATTATTATTAGTAGTAGTATTATTTGCGCATTGATTAAGTGTTGAGAAATTTGATGAAAGGCTGTAGAATAGCCAACCAATCAAAAACAAACAAACAAAGAACACCAGATAATAGCAGTAGGCTCATTTTTTTTTCTGAAAGTAATAGCGAAGTGCGTTATACATTCACGTGCTTCAGTGTGTTGCAGAAAAACAGAGGCTGACGATCACACGAGCCAAAATGAGCAGAAATATTTGTGTGCTATCAAGGTGCGATTTACAGGGAATTGAAAATTACTTGTAAATATTAATATACACTTCTATAGCTCTGATTGACTTTAAAGTCTCATTTGGCTGCCACTAAAATGAATCATACCCAGAGCAGTTGAAATTCGCTAGAAAACCTTGCTCATTTAAGAATGTGCAATTATAGCATGGACAGAGCAACAACATAATGTAAGAGTATAAAGTGCATATAGTTCAGTTGAAATCTTGCCCTCTTTGGCTTGCTGTCAATGCTGTTTAAACTGAATGTACGAGGCAAACTGTCTGCTTAAATAACAACACAGAAATAACTATGCACTGTTTATATTTCAGTCAGTTAGGGTTCATCCACACAGAATCTAAATTTCACATATGGAATTAAATAAACTCTACTTAACTAAGATAAGTAAAATTAACAAAGAAAATAAGTAACTTTAACTTCAGTGTTTGTTGAGTAATTTCTAGTTGAAGTTTACTTTGCAATACTTTTTACTCAAACAATATAGCACTGAATTAAACACTGAAACGCACTTTGTGAGTGCTATACTTAAAAACAGCTAAGTAAATAATACAATAGATATTCATATCTACATAATAGAAGTAACATGGTACCCAAACACAGAGACCTACTTGGTACACAATGACGTTGACAGCCTCATTTTTGAGTATGAATGTGTCATTTGTAGTAGAAAATGAACTCCAGTTGTCACAAAATGGCAAGTTATTAAACCTAACAGCAAAGGCAATTATAAAACACTAAATAAAGATGGTGTGGGGGGGTCAAACTTATTAATTATTCATGACCCGGTGCATGAAGGGAACACCAGCATCAGAAAAGCTGAGTAGGTTTTACTTAATTTTATAATGTTGATATGTACGCTTTAATTTCCACAAGCTTGAATTGAGTACTAATATAAGCCCCTTTTCAACTGAAATTATCCGGAACAATCTGTCCCAGGAACTTTTTTTCCCTCAGACCTGTTGCTGTTTGTTTCCATCGCGGTCTAAAGTACCTTGAAGATTACTCCGGTGACGTATGACTGTGCGCGGCTTTCCAGTTTCTGTTGGATTTCGTCCTCCGCATAAGCTTATTAAAGCCTGAACCTCGTCATCGGTCCATCTGTTGTTGTTTTTTTTTACTTCATTGTTGATTCGAAAAGCAAACAATTCTTACTAAATGCACCGCATCAGAATTTTAGGTTGAAATAAAATGCTGCATGAACTGAACCAATCAGCATGTTCAGTGCCCAAGTCCCACCCCCGAAAGTTCCTGAACTTTGAAAAAAGTATACTACCTCGCGAGCAGGGACGTTTTGAGGGGGAAATATTTACCCAGAATTTTATTTAGATCCTGGTCTCTGCGGTCGAATCACACAGAGTACCACCCCAAAGTTCCTGGGGAAAGTTCCTGTGGTGGAAACGCGGCTATATAATTCACTTAGATTTTTTAATTCTTGCCTGAACTGTTTCCTGCACTTAATTTACAGCAACTTTAACAACAAAGAGCAACACACTCTTAAACAAGCGGCGACCTCCCCCAGTTTCTCTTCAAGCCAATACGGAAGTAACTTAAACTGCAATTCATCAACTGGCCACTAGAGACAAGCTCCAAAAGAGAGCAGGATCTCATTGAGCTCCATGTTAAAATGCCCAACTTTATAGCATTAAAAAAAAACATGTTTACAGCCTGGCAAACATATTTATTCCAAAATGTTCACTGAATGCTCACTGAAATGTTTCTATTTTCAAGAAAGGCATTTGATACAGTTTAGAAGGTGAAGTGAGAAGTTTGAAGCTTTGAATGGAACAGTTTGAATAGACAGTCGTCAATGATTACAATGAAGACAAAATAATAATAATTGGAGCCATAACCAGGCCGGAGAGGTGTGAATGTGTGCGGGGAGACTGAAACTGAATGGGGCAGTTTGCACCACAAAACAATAGAGACGATACACTGAATGGAAGCTTAGAAGATGGCAATAAACATCAGTTAGCATTTTAGAGTCTTCTCAAAATAAAATCACATGACATGATATTGAAAAACATATTATAAAATTCAGAGTTTTAGACTTATCATCTTCAGATTTGTAATATAACGTGGTCAGACATGTGGGTTTAGCTGTAGTGCATTTCTAGATTGCAACAAGGCCAACTTCAATTTTATTTTCATAAAGATATTTAATAAAAAATAAATGTCTAATAACTTTACAAAGCTTATTATAACATTTTTTTTTCATTATGTCAATCATTTACAGTACATTTACAGACTTTCATAGTGTCTGCTTTCAAATGAGACCATGCTTTTAGTGCAAAGGATTCGTGAAATGTATCTGTTTTAGTCTGGGTATGCCACTTCTTGGGATTTTTTCAAAATATTGATTAACCTTTTTGTTCATTGTTAGTTGTTCATTGTTAATTAATTTTACCTCAAGTCCATTAAATAATATTAACAAAACAAACTTTTACTTTGAATAATGTATTAGTAAATTAACATTTATTGTTAAACAATGTAGTTAATGTGAACAATTGGAATCTTATTGTAAAGTGTACACTGCAAAACAACAATCGTCTATTATTCATCTAGCAAAGCTTGGGGAGTCAATCAATGACATTGAAGCTCATCTTTGATCCTCTGAAAAGGGCGGAGTAAAAAAAAAAAAAAAAAAAAAAAAAGAAAGATATGCAATGCACACCTAAAAAGAAAAAAACAATTGAAAAAAGTCAGGAGACGAAAATCAAAACAGAATCGGGGTTGAAATACACACATGGGATGGATGCCCAGAACAAAGCAGAACTCTTTAGTCAGGGATTGAACAAAATAAAAGGCCAGTGGTGCCCTTGGCGAGGGCAGAGCTTTGCACCGCATCCCCACTGTGAAATCATCAGCCAGGGTTGTGCCGGACAGGCCTTGGGCAGGAAGAGAGACTGCTATTCCTGCTAAAGCAGAACCAGAGGGGGCGATAGGGGAGTTAATTGGCATCAGCCGATGCCCAGATTAACATGCCTGGCTCTGGGGTGGCGGCCAGGGTGGGCAGGATGATGCTGACAGGCACCACGCTGGCACTAAAGGCATGTCAGGGCAGGTGTCGGAAACGGTTAGGGCTGGGAAGAGATATCACTCAGCAGGGATGAAGCTACAGCGAGGACCCTTAAAGGGGGGTGGAGGGGAATGACACGGCGGCCGGCAGCCATTACGAGTTCTATGTGCTTTCATGAAAATAAAACATTTCATTTCATATAATTAGTCTTAATGTATGACTGCTCGAACTTGACTTTCAAACTGTATGTGAAAGTACATCAAAAATGAAACTGTTGCAACAAGTATTATAGAATCAGCCATTCTTTTATTGGTCTGTCTGGACATGTACTATGGTAATACCTCTGAAGTACTATGCAAATGGTACAGTATATGAATGTAATAACCATTGTGTGTGTGTGTGTGTGTGTGTGTGTGTGTGTGTGTGTGTGTGTGTGTGTGTGTGTGTGTGTGTGTGTGTGTGTGTGTGTGTGTGTGTGTGTGTGTGTGTGTGTGTGGGCATGTTTTTGTGAAATATCAGGACACAAATGTGTATAATGACATGGGTATGACACAGGTATTACAAAAAGAGGGTGAAATATGAGGACGTTCCCCATGTCCTCACTTTTCAAAATGCTTATAAATCACACAGAACAAGTTTTTTTTCACAGAAAGTGAACTGCACAGTCTCCTGTGAGGGCTAGGTTTAGGGGCAGGGGCAGTGTAAGGGGATAGAAAATACGGTTTGTACGGTATAAAAACCATTACGCCTATGGAATGTCCTCACATTTCACAAAAACAAACATGTGTGTGTGTGTGTGTGTGTGTGTGTGTGTGTTTAAAGAAATCAAAAATAAGACAAAAAGACAGAAGTGCAAGACGGCTTTAATAAAGTTATTTTGGCACAATTTGCTGTTTTGATTCCCTGATGGGTGATTTATTTGCACAGTCATGGGTAATGTAGTTTTTCCACTAGGAATTCTGCTGTTAAATCATTTAAAAAATAAGTTAAAATAATAAAAGTTGATGGCTCCAACAATAGTTTATCATTGATTAACAACTTTGCAGCACACGGTAAGTGTGTCTTCTTTAGCGATGTATACGTTTCCGTTAAAAATCAATTGCCCTACGGAGAAACTGAATGGGATTTTTACTTCCGGAACCCAACCGTTGCACTCTATTACTAAACATTCAAGAAATCACATTTTCCCACTTCAGGCCCAAACAACTACACTGTAAAAAAAAATCCCCGCAAGGTTTACGGTAAAAAAAACGGCAGCTGTGGTTGGCAGAAATTTACCGTAAAAAATATGGTAGCAACATTTTAGGTTTTACAGATTTAAGTTAAATTTACAGTTAAAAACATATATCATTAACTGAAATAATGTTAAATTACCAATCTATTGTAGCGTTGTCAAAAGTACCAACCCTGATACCAAGTCGGTACTGATATTTTAAAAATGTGACGCTTTGAGCGTGAATCGTATTGAATCGTAAACAGCTCTGATTGCCCATTGTGCTCACACACTCGTCAAATATGTCTGTGATTGGCTACAATGACCAGCGCTTCAAAAGCATGTTATAAATATACATCAATGACGCTTTTCACAGAGCGCTTACACAGATACACACGGGAGCGTTTGAATGCAGGTGCCTATCAGCCTACCGGTCCGCTGGTTGATGCCTGCTTGTGCTTTCAAACGCTCCCACTTTCAAAACACTTTCAAACACTTCCCGGTGCTTTCAAACGCTCCCGTGCGTTGATCATTGTAGCCAATCACAGACATATCCGATGAGCGCGTAAGCACAATGGCCAGTCAGAGGTGTTTACGATTCCAGCTCAACAGCGCTCAAAGATTGTCTCGGTTACGGATGTAACCCTCGTTCCCTGAGGAGGGAACGGAGACGTAACGTTAGTGACTAACGAATGGGGGTTTCGCTTAGAAGCCTATCAACTTCGAGTTTTGAGAAAACGCCCAATGGCGTGCCAATGCCATGGGCATGCGGAATTTGCATACGTAACTCCGCCTCACTGCGTGAGTATATAAGGAAGTACGAGGCAATATCGCATTATGTTACCTGCTTGAGGAGCCAAGACTGAACTCCTGCGTTCCAGGTAGCACAGCTGATGTGGCAAGGGGACGTTACGTCTCCGTTCCCTCCTCAGGGAACGAGGGTTACATCCGTAACCGAGACGTTCCCTTTCGTTCAGTCACTACGACGTAACGTTAGTGACTAACGAATGGGGGTCCCAATATAATCCCGCCACTCAGCTGTCTTCCAGCGCCCTGCGTAAGTTTGAGTACCCTGTCGTAAGACTAGTACGGACGAAGGACTCCCACTTAACACAGGAATACCAAGGTACACTGGGAAGCATATCCCAGAGAGGGAATGCCAAAAATGCCTACCCGTGGGGAGGACTTAAGAGACACATAAGACCCGCTGAGGGTTGCATATGGAAGATCTCTAGGGTACCAGCCGAAGGTGGATTTTTAACCCTAGGGGTGGCGGAGACACGCCAAGGGAAGAAACCCGCTCACTGCGGAGACTTACGGTGAAATACACATGTGGGGGTCGCCGGAGGGAACCATGCACATGGGGCACCTGGCCGGACATGAGGGTCTGGGCTCGAAAGGGCAGACTGAACTGATGTCGGCGTCGACAGTGCTGGAGGAGCTCAGGGCTCTCGGGGAGCTCACCTGAGGAAAATATCGCACGTATCCAGTCCGTGGAGTGGAGTGGCGAGCAAGCGAAGACACCTGAGCCTGGCCCATCACCGGCCCCTCGGGGGGGCGAGTACATAGTCGGACACTGGCTCTACTTGGAGATTGTAGAATCTGGCGAATGTGTTGGGTGTCGCCCAGCCTGCAGCTCTGCAGATGTCTGCTAGCGAGGCGCCATGCGCTAGAGCCCAAGAGGAGGCCACACTCCGGAAGTGTGCCCTCACACCAAGGGGACATGGTCGGCCTTGCTGCTGGTAAGCCAAAGCAATGGTGTCCACTATCCAGTGAGACAGCCTTTGCTTTGAGAGAGCACTTCCCTTCCGCTCTCCACCATAACAGACAAAGAGCTGGTCTGAGGTCCTGAAACACTGCGTCATGTCTACGTAGGCGCGGAGGGCGCGTACTGGACAGAGCAATGCCAAGGCTGGGTCTGCCTCCTCCAAAGGCAGCGCTTGCAGGTTCACCACCTGGTCCTTAAACGGAGTGGTGGGAACCTTGGGCACATATCCAAGCCGGGGTCTCAGGATCACGTGAGAGTTAGCCGGCCCGAATTCCAGGCACGCTTCGTCAACCGAAAATGCCTGCAGGTCCCCGACCCTCTTGACTGAGGCCAATGCGGTCAGCAGAGCCGTCTTCATAGACAGAAACTTAATATCAACCGACCGCAAAGGCTCAAAGGGAGGTCTCTGCAGAGCAGTTAACACTACTGCGAGGTCCCAAGAGGGTACGAGAGGAGAGCGAGGAGGATTCAGTCTCCTGGCTCCCCTCAGAAACCTGATGACCAGGTCGTGCTGACTTACCTTCTTGTTCTCCAAGAGATCGTGGTGGGCAGATATTGCGGCCACATATACTTTGAGGGTGGAGGGAGACAGCCTTCGCTCCAGCCCCTCTTGGAGAAACTCAAGCACGGACCTGATCGGGCATTTCCAGGGGTCTTCTTGGCGGGAAGAGCACCAGGTGACGAAGAGGTTCCACTTCAACGCATAGGCTTGCCGAGTGCTCTGCCCTAGCGGAAGTGATGGTAGCGACCACCGTAGGTGGTAGGCCACTCAAACCTGCCGCGTCCCGTCTAGGAGCCACACGTGGAGGCTCCAGAGGTCGGGACGCGGGTGCCAAAGGGTGCCCCGTCTCTGAGTAAGGAGGTCCGGTCTCAGAGGAATAGGCCAGGGAGGGGCTGTCACAAGGAGAATGAGTTCGGGGAACCAGGTCCGGCCGTGCCAGTACGGGGCGACCAAAAGGACCTGCTCCTTGCCCTCCCTGATCTTGCACAGGAGCTGTGCGAGTAGGCTCACTGGGGGGAACGCATATTTGCGTAGGCCCCGCGGCCAGCTGTGCGCCAGTGCATCCGTGCCGAGCGTGCCCTCGGTCAGGGAATAATACAGGCTGCAGTGGGAAGAGTCGTGGGAGGCAAACAGATCTACCTGTGCGTCGCCGAACTGTTCCCAAATCAGCTGAACCGTCCGGGGATGGAGTCTCCATTCTCCCGGGAGAGGCTGAAACCGCGAGAGCTCGTCGGCTGCGTGGTTCAGGACTCCCGGAATATGGACAGCACGAAGGGACCTCAGGCGCTTCTGACTCCATAGGATGAGATGGCGGGCGAGTTGAGACATACGGCGGGAGCGTAGACCGCCCTGGTGGTTGATGTACGCTACTACGGCCGTGTTGTCTGTCCGGACAAGCACATGTTGACCCTTCAGCAGCGCTCGGAAGCGGTGCAGGGCGAACCGTACTGCCAGCAACTTGAGGCAATAGACATGCAGGAGGCGCTGGGGTCCTGTCACGGAGCCCGCGGCTGCTTGTCCATTGCACATGGCACCCCAGCCCGTGGCAGAGGCATCCGTCGATACGACAACATGCCTGGAAACTCGTTCTAAGGGCACACCGGCCCGTAGAAAACTGAGGTTCGACCACGGGGTGAGCGTCTGTAAGCAGGCCCGAGTCACTTGGACCCGGAGCGTGCCAGACTGCCATGCCCATCTCGGGACTCGATCGCGAAGCCAGTGCTGAAGCGGTCTCATATGAAGCAATCCGAGCGGCGTTACCGCGGCTGCAGATGCCATATGCCCCAGGAGCCTCTGAAATAGTTTCAGTGGAACCGCACTCTTGCTCTCGATTTGTCGGAGGCAAGTCAGCAGAGACTGCGCGCGCTCGCTCGAAAGCTGCGCGTACATGGCGACCGAGTCGATCTCCATACCGAGAAAAGAGATCCTCTGCACGGGGCAAAGTTTGCTCTTCTCCCAGTTGACCCGAAGGCCCAGACGGGCTAAGTGGTGGAGAACCAGATCTCTGTGTCCGCAAACCTGCTCTCGAGAGTGGCCTAGTATAAGCCAGTCGTCGAGGTAGTTCAGGATGCGGACCCCGTGCTGCCGAAGGGGCGCAAGGGCTGCCTCGGCGATCTTCGTGAAGACGCGAGGGGACAGAGATAACCCGAATGGGAGAACCGCGTACTGGTATGCCCGCCCCTCGAAAGCAAACCGTAGGAACGGTCTGTGTCGAGGAAGGATGGAGACATGGAAGTAGGCGTCCTTCAGGTCGATCGCTGCAAACCAATCGTACGGACGAACGCATTCGAAAAGGCGTTTCGCAGTCAACATCTTGAACGGAAGCCGGTGAAGGGATCGGTTCAAGATGCGAAGGTCCAGGATTGGTCGTAACCCACCGGTTTTCTTGGGTACAATGAAGTAGGGGCTGTAGAACCCCGACCTCATTTCGGCTGGAGGGACAGGCTCGATCGCACCCTTCGCCAGTAGAGTGGCAATCTCCGCACGCATGACGGGGGCATGGGCCCCGGTCACGGTATAGCGGACTCCCCAGTAATGGGGAGGAGCCTGCGCGAACTGAATCGCGTAGCCGAGCCTGACGGTCCGGGCAACCCAGCGGGACAGCCCCGGAAGCTGAAGCCAGGCTTCCAGAGACTGCACCAACGGGGTCATACGGACGACAGACGTACCCTGGGTGGGGCAGCGAGGCAGCGTTACCGGCGCGGACAAGGGAGGCTGTTGGGCGTCCCGGGGTCGGAGCACGGTTAACAGCTGCGCCCTGACAGAGGAGACCAGGGAAGGACTCGCGTTCCACTGGGGTCTGCTCTGCCAGGGGGCTGGCGACAGAGAGGGATGCGAGTGGCGAGACCCGAGGGTGGCGCGCACTGTCATCACCGGTCTCTGGGTGCTTAGAGACAGGAACATGAGTTCTTCCCAAGCGCTGCTAGCCCGGGGGCGGACTGGGCGACATCCTCAACCACCTCCACGGCGCGGCCCAGGTGAAGGCTGCTGCTGGGGCCGGGCGGGAAGAGGGAGGGCGCCCTCGGCGGCGAGCGGACTGAGGCGACTGGGCCGGCGGCTGGTGCAGCAGCTGGCCGCCGGGGCAGTACGTGTTACAGCCTCAGTCTGCTCTGGGGCGGCCGAGAATTGTTGGGCGCAGTTCTCAGCCGCGCCGCCGAAGAGGCCAGCCTGGGATATGGGTGAGTTGAGGAGGCGGGCCCGCTCAACGTCCTCCCCATCACCAGGTAAGGCCCGGTGTTCTCCCGGACCACAGCTGTGGACATCGCCCGACCCAGGGAGCGTGTGGCCACCTTCACCGCCCGGGGGCGGGGTCAGTTGCGGCACGCAGCTCAATGAAGAGCCCTGGTTCGGCTCCACCCTTGTGCATATGCAAAGGGGCGGCGGCCTGCCCGTAGCTCTGCGGGACCACGCCACCGAAGTAGACTAGCCCACAGGCTTTGGGGGGGGTGCTTAGGACAGCCACACCATGCCACGTCAAAGCCCTCTGTGGACACCGTAGTGCGCAACAGAGAGTTCAACAGTGGGGGGGAGGGGGCCCCAGTGTACCCTAGGCCGCGGCCCCATCAAGGGCAGAGAAGGCGGAGGAGGCCACCAAACGGTCACGGGAAGCACGGGGACTTCCGGGACCGCGTGATCTCCTCATGCACCTCGGGAGCGAAAGGCATTGGGGGCGGGGCCCAACAGCTGTCGGGTGCCGCCCCAAAAACCAATCGCGCAACCACGAGCACCCGCGACTGGGCGGAGTTCCACACCAGCGCGAGACCCGCGGCTGCCCGAGATAACATGGCTGTCAACTTTAGGTCAGATCAGGCAGTGCTAACACACCCGGAGGCGGAGCACAACCTAATCGTCATCCCCAAAGGACTCCAGCCCACCTTGGGATGCGGCGATCGACATCTCACTGCTATCCGGAGCGTGAACTGAACGAACGGGGCGTCAGAGACGGGCCGTAGATTCAATCCAACACTCACGGAAGCGATGTATAAGAAGGGGGCGTGGCCCGAGGAATGAACGTCGGGGTTCTTAATACCACAGCACCGCCCTCAGGTCACCCTGGCCACCAGCCAAAGTACCATCTCACTCGGGGACGGTAGATTGGGGTGTGGCAGAGGGGACTCTCTCTCCTCACGGAGATCATTGAGTCTCGACCGCGACATCACGATGGTCACGCCCCCGCAATGGAAACGTGACACATCCGCAAACACTGTCCGAACGTGCTGAAGCCCAAACACGCTCGAGCAGTGAATGCGTCCACAGACAGCAGCGGAAAATCGATCGCACCCGGAAGTGCACGGGCGAGCCGTCTTGAAAAAGACGTGCCACGCGCAAGCTGTTTTTGTGAGAGGAAAGCCTCGCAGTCGATGCCGAAGCGCCCAGGGAAACACACACCAGCTGTCAAACGGACCACTGCGCAGATCAGCAGGCAGGAAGTATGCGATCACTGGAACGCGCCGTCACACCAACACCGACTGGAAAGCTGCTCGTCTCGAAGAAGCTGACAGAGTCTCAGAAGGCTGTAGGAGTGAAGAGGTAGGTACTCTTGGCTCCGAAAGCAGAACATAATGCGATATTGCCTCGTACTTCCTTATATACTAACGCAGTGAGGCGGAGTTACGTATGCAAATTCCGCATGCCCATGGTATTGGCACGCCATTGGGCGTTTTCTCAAAACTCGAAGTTGATAGGCTTCTAAGCAAAACCCCCATTCGTTAGTCACTAACGTTACGTCGTAGTGACTGAACGAAAGGGAACAGTACAATTTCAGTAACGACTTGGTATAGCGGTCGGTACTTTTGACAACACTAATCTATTGAAACACTAATATCTGTTATGTACCTTTGATATATACTGACAACCACCAATCACAGCGGTGATGAGAGTCACATGATGAATCAAAGCTCAAAAGCAGCTTTTAGGAGGACAATACTAAATAGAAGGTGCACAGTAATTCACACAAACACTAAACACCATCATGGTAACACACATGAAATATAAAAAAAATGCAATAAACATTAATTTAACAACATAACATAAAACCTTAATTCACATAACTGATTAAAAAAATGAAGAACGAAAATAAATCAAATGTGAAGTGTCAGGCAAGGAATTCCGGGAATGTCAATTTACGTTTCTGTAAATTACACAACGATTTGTTCTTTTTCACTTCCAAAAACTGTACATTTAACGGTATTTTACTGTAAAATTACATTAAATGTAATTTAATCAAAAGGTTAGATCTATTACAGTTATTCACCATATATAGGACAGAAGCTTTCTGTTAACCAATTAACTGTTTTTCACCGTAGCATTTTAACAGTAAAATACCGTTCAAATCATGATCATTTTTGGGTAAACCATAGAGGGGGATGACCATAGGGGTATTAGTGACCAACAAATATGGGTTATTCAGCGACTGTAAAACTAGGCCTACTCAATCCTAAATGTAATTTTACAGTGCTGCAAAGTACTAATAGTTTTACTATCAACCAGGTCACAATACGTTCATTATATAGTGCCCAAAAGTGATGTCCGGAGGTGATATTTGTTTTGAATTAACCTACTAGTTTGATTAAACCCCCAAAATATAAGGACAATTTTTAATAAATATTTTAAATATGAGGGAAGAACAAAACACTAAACTTGGTTAAGGTATTTATCTGACAAAATTATCTGGCAAAAAAGGCAAACTACATCTAAATATTTTTGCATGTGTTCATAATTACGTTTAATCTTAGCCTGACAGCTTGACAGTATAAACATTTAAAAAATGCCCATCATGAAAGATCTACTACATATGTCGTGTAGTTAAAGCATTTTAATTTCAAGCAACAAGCAACATTCAGGCAGAAATGAGCTTTTTTATATGTAACCAATTAAAAAATTTGATGTTGATAAATGGGGACATGCAAATTATGCATTTATTATGATAAAAAAACACAAACAAGGAAAAAAATCTGCTAATTTGCACTGCATTCTAACTATACTCAGTATCCAATCAATTATATCCATAGTACCAAGACACGCATATCAGAAAAATGACAGTTTCCTGACAGTTACCCACTTGTCAATGTACCACGGCATTACCATCTGATAGCACCAATGTACCATGGTACCACCACAATACTTTAGCAGCACAATAGGCGGCCTGCTTGAATGATTTGACGAAAATCTCCTCTATTCTTTGCAAAACTTTAATCTAAATGTGCCCTAAAATGAAGCACTTTTGGCAGAGATAACACCTTTCCCATTATAAAGCTCTAATTGCAGGTTGGCTACATATGAGCGGTGCGATTAAGCAGCCGATCTGATAACAGCTCCAGCACCTTCATGCCTCTCTGCGCATAGCACTTAAAACTCTCCTTAAGCGGCAAGACCTTCGGCTCTCCTGCCACGCAGGTTTAAACACTTAATCGTCTTTAATTACACCATTTCAGGAGGAAAATTAGTATTGGAGTAATACATCTAACAGTCCAGGCTAGGAGATTCATTATTTCCCTATTTGTACCAAAAAAAAGCATATGAAGGGGAAAAAAAAAGGACAGTGTGTCTTTTTTGCTTATTGATAATAATGCTCGGCAAGAGTTTTTCTCTGGATTCCGTCTCACATCTTCAAAGCTATTACTGTGCACTTACACAAGTGACCCACAGGTTTATAAATGCCTCTGAGCCGGAGCCATCATCCCAGAACAAAGCCAAGCCGGAGAAGTGCTGCGCTTGGCAGAAGGGATGTCAAAAGTCAGGTGATTAGAATACTTCCTACTGTCCACCGCAGGTGTTTTTGTGAGGGAGGATAATGCTGCTCGTTTTTGTAAGCTTTCTCAGCCTCATTTAAATAAATCGAAATCAGCTCCGAGACTCTTTAAAAGTGGACCCGTACGATTTCTCTCCTTTATCATATTCAGAATTTACGCATTAACATATTCATGAATTTAACAGGCAATTATGTTGTGGGTAAGGTCCTCATAGTGCTATTAATCTTAAGTATTAGCTATTGGGATTAAAAGGTGTTGGAGTAAAATAGGAGGGAGAATAAATCATATCCGAATCTCTTCATCAAGTCAAACAAATATGGCATCAAGTTTTTTACAGGCTCACTGGAGTGCCTTGAAACGCGCAGCATTAATCAATGTGTTGACGTAATTTCCACTGAAACAGGAAGACAGGGCGGGAAATGTCGAACAGCTCCTCCCCCTTTTTTTAAAACAGCCAATAATGTTTTGTTTAAAGGGGTCATGAACTGGCTTTTATTTTTATGACGTTCGCGTGGTTTTTACATTCAAAAACATCATAGTGAATAAGTAATAGGCTATTTTCTGCCTTGGATTTAAGGCTCACTGAATAAATGCTGGGTTTTGATGGGCGTGCCGCACTGAAGACTTGGAAGTAAACGCCCACGGCTAGGATTGGATAAGATTTGCATATTTAATGAGCTTCAGCTCCCCTCAGTACAGTACAGTACAATCAGGGATTGTTTTGAAAGCGTCTGGGGAAACGCTCACAGGGCTCGCAAAATGCCTTCACCAAACAAACACAATAATTCATCTCTCATCCACCCGCGATTAATTGGAATGTTATTTTTTTATTACTTAGCCGGCCCGATCAGTGAATATAACCACGAACCGCACACACACAAATGCGCACGCGGAATGTTATTTCACTATTTAAGATAGCCCGTCGGCAGGCCGGTGATAAGTTTTGGTAACCCGTCTGAAAAACACAGGCCCGGGACGTTGTGCTTTGCGAGCCTTGGCCTATAACTTTACAAGTCCGAGTCTGATCATGAATGAACCAATAACACCTCAAATAAAGGAGCCTGTGACAGCATGCTAACCCTCTATGGCATGACTTTTTATTTTTTGGGGAAAAAAATATTTCACCCCATTTTTTGGGAGCTTGGGGGTCCCTGATAATATATCCATCATAAAAAGTGTCGCCCCCCCACCCCTGAACCAGATTTTGGTTTGTTGCCTCAGGGCAACACTGTGCCATAAGGGTACTAAAACTCCAAGGTTTTCTACATAGATTTTCAATAGGGAAAATAAGCAATATGTGCATTAGATAAAATTATATTTTGAAAAACATCAAACAATACAAAAACACTACTACTAATTACAACTAACACCTCATGTATTATATTCATACACCAATCAGGCATAAAATTATGACCATTGACAGGTGAAGTGAATAACACTGATGATCTCTTCATCACGGCTCCTGTTAGTGGGTGGGATATATTGGGCAGCAAGTGAACATTTTGTCCTCAAAGTTGATGCGTTAGAAGCAGGAAAAATGGGCAAGCGTAAGGATTTGAGCGAGTTTGACAAGGGCCAAAATGTGATGGCTAGACGACTGGGTCAGAGCATCTCCAAAATTGCAGCTCTTGTGGGGTGTTCCCGGTCTGCAGTGGTCAGTCTCTATCAAAAGTGCTCAGAGGAAGGAACAGTGGTGAACCAGCGACAGGGTCATGGCTGTCTAGGCTAATTGAGACCCATCAGGGTGCCCATGCTGACCCCTGTCCACCGGCCAAAGCACCAACAGTGGCACGTGAGCATCAGAACTGGACCACTGAGTAATGGAAGAAGGTGGCCTGGTCTGATGAATCACATGTTCTTTTACATCACGTGGATGGCCGGGTGCATGTGTGTGGCTAACCTGGGGAACACATGGCACCAGGATGTACTGTGGGAAGAAGGTGTGGCGGCGGAGGCAGTGATGCTTTGGGCAATGTTCTACTGGGGAACCTTGGGTCCTCCATCCATGTGGATGTAACTTTGATATGCACCACCTACCTAAGCATTGTTGCAGACCATGTACAGCCTTTCATGGAAACAGTGTTCCCTGGGGGCTGTGGCCTCTTTAACTCTTTCACACTTCCACAAAGCACAAATGCTTCAGGAATGGTTTGAGGAGCACAACGAGTTTGAGGTGTTGACTTGGCCTCCAAATTCCCCAGATCTCAATCCAATCGAGCATCTGTGGGATGAGCTGAACAAACAAGTCTAATCCATGGAGGCCCGGCCTCACAACTTACAGGACTTAAAGAATCTGATGCTAACATCTTGGGGCCAGATACCACAGCACACCTTCAGGGGTCTAGAGGAGTCCATGCCTCGACGGGTCAGGGCTGTTTTGGCAGCAAAAGGGGGACCAACACAATATTAGGGAGGTGGTCATAATGTTATGCCTGATCTGTGTTTATAATAATAATAAAAAACATAAATGATACTCATAATTCACATTCTTTGAATTTTCTGAACGTGTAAAAACAAACTTCCCAGGAAGACTTGAATGCACCATATGGTACTAACACTATGATATGGCCTGAACAAAAGTGGTCTAACTGCACAGTGTTGAACAAAAAAACAAAAAAACACAGTTTTAGTATATAAATAAAAACAAAATAAATATTTAAACAATCAAACATACTTTTTTACATGCTGATGCACATGCATATATTTTTTTTAATAAATGTATTTCAATTTAAACATGTTAAAAAGTGATATTTATCCAACCAATTGATGGCACTGTGTCCCATGTGGCTTTGCTTCATGAAAGGACTGCTCCACCCCCAAACAAAAAGTCACACCCACTTCAGCCCCTCATTTCATTGCAGACATGTCAGGTGATATTATGTATTTAAAAAATATATAAAAAAAGTTAAAGGGGCGGTGTGAGGTCCAAAAAGGTGGTTTGTTGCCTGAGGGCAACACTATGCCATAGAGGGCTAAGGTATGTAATCAATGGATTTCAAACGATCTGTAACAATTCAATACTAACACATATAAAAAACATGTTTTACTCACATAAGTGTTGCACCATTCCTGTCGGATCCAATATAGAAGGCACAGTATTGTGTTTTAATCTCAATATATCAGCAAATCCAGTCTCAAGCTGTGTCTTGTTTACAATCGATTCCGCTGTGAAATGAAGCGAACAAACGCGCAATGTCTTACGCATGTGAGCTGCTTTATTGCTCGGTAGCGCGACCCGTTTAGCTCCACGAGTCAGTGGGCGGGCTTGAGGCAGCGCTTCTGCTTTCTATGACGTCAAGGGTCGACATATTCTGAGATCGAGCGTTTTCTGGGCCTGGTGTCAATAAAAGCTTTTCTTTGACTAACAAGGAAGTTCTCAGCTCCGAAACTTACAGGATATTCTTATATCACGATGAACTTTTATATTTCAAAGGCTCAAAGGAAAGTTGATTTCTCAATTCATCACCCCTTTAAATCACAGCTCAACCAGAGCCATTGAGCTGGGTAAAGCCGCAGTTTCCTCCTAATCTCCCCACATATTGCTTTAAAATATAGCATTCTGTGCAGAATTCAAATGGGTCTGATACATCTTCTGGTATGCGCTGACTCGCACTAATGATCAGCTATGTGCGGATCTGTCTCTGGACCGAAGCTGACTGTTTGCGCTGCGGCGGTTCACATGACGCTAACGTGAAACCAGACTTAATTCGCTCCAGTGGAAAGCACATTTACACAGTTCCCTATCCCCTATTTAGTGCACTAAATGTTCATTCAACATGGTGAAAATATTAAATGTGTGAACAAGTGACCGATTTCAGCCGCAGCTTCAGCATCTATGTATAATGTAGGGGGCAGGACACTTCAGATTCTAGAGAGCCTTTGATTGGACAGAAAATCTGAGAAGCTGCAGAGTGATGTCATCAAAATCATTGATCCATATTGGCGGAAGTGAGAGACTGCAAGTTTTGAATGCTTATATCTTCTAAAAGCAAAAAATGTATTGGAGTACACTAGCTTATAGATAACACTAAGGCTAGCTTATAGATAAAATATTCATACTACATGCCAATAAACATCCATTTTTTATTTCATGGGGACTTCAAAAAATATAACACAAACACGGGTGCTAGCAGGATTTCATCTTAGGGTACAGAAACTAGCTTGGCTCCGCCCTCCTACGTACTTCCACTCAATTTTAATTTTGCTTCAGGACTCCATCTGGGATTGCGGTATATTCTCTGGTTTTCTCCGGTCAAATTTTAACCGGTCCAATCAGCGAACAGAGGGAGTGGCTGAGAACGATGACATTTATGTCGTGCGCTAGTTTGAGACCAAACATTAGCGATTGGTTATGGCAGATCCAGAGTGGCTCTGGGCAGATCCAATAGTTTTAAACTTCAACAGAGTTCCCGCCTTCAAGGAAGTTAACGCTTGTCAATGGAGAGTGGCCAGACGATCTGTACAAATGAAATGTAGGAGAGTCTGGTAGGACCAGGCTAACAGAAACCTGACTGACTAAGAAAACTGTACTGCATATTCACCCAGAAGAACGTTCAACACAACTTATGGCAATTCATAACTATTTTATGTTTTGTCAAATTGGTGGCTAATGCGTACAATCTCATTTGTATGTTTTCGTAAAAACAGTACAGACGGACACAAAAAAAAATGACAGGACTAGCTAAAGTTTCTTAAAGTTACTTCTCAAAAAAGTAGCTGTTTGTTTTAATTGTTCATAGGTAAATATCCACTTCATTCAACACAGCGTTCTTGAACTTGCATGATTGATATTGCTTTTATACAAAATTTCAGTTAACAAAAGTGAATATTGTGTTACTAACTGCCAGTTACGTTCTCTGTTCTTCCTCTGCCAATGAAAACTGCTCGGGTTATGTATATAACCCTTGTTCCCTGAGAAGGGGAACGAGCACTGCATCGGGACGACGCTTTGGGGATGCTCCCTTAGCATCAGCGAATCTGAAACCAGAATGCCAACTAGGCCAATCCGATTGGCGTGCGTGATGACGTCATCGTGACGGCATACCCGGAAGTATAAAAGGGTTGCTGGAGCGTAATGGCGGTAGTAATTGCTCTGAAGCATGCGCTCCAGGCGCGCCAAGGTGTGGCGTCGGGATGCAGTGCTCGTTCCCCTTCTCAGGGAACAAGGGTTATATACATAACCCGAGCAGTTCCCTTTCGAGGGAACTCGCACTGCATCGGGACGACGCTTTGGGGAACGAGTACCCACTAGGCCACACCGAAGGGTAGCGCCTGCCCTAGTGTGAAGCCGGAAACCGGGCACAGCTAGGACTGGAGCACCCTCGCACCAGGCGTCGTAGGGAGATCCAGGCTATAAAACCTGATAAAAGTGTGTGGGGTAGCCCACCCGGCCGCCTCGCAGATATCCTGCAAGGGGACCCCAGAAAGAAGGGCCACCGAAGAGGCCATGCCTCTGGTGGAATGAGCCCTCACAGCCACAGGTGAAGGCAAACTGCGCACCTGATAGGCCATGGTAATCGCCTGGACAATCCAATTACTGATTGTCTGAGTAGACGCAGGCAATCCCTTCTTAGGTGAGCCAAAACACACCAACAGTTGTTGTGATCTCCTCCACTGTGCAGACTTCGCCAAATAAACTCTGAGCGCCCTAACCGGGCAGAGTAGGTGAAGTCTCCCCTCTTCCGCCCTCACATGAGGCGGAGGATGAAATGCCTGCAGGACCAATGACCTGACCACCCTTGATGGCACCTTAGGCACGTAGCCCGGCCTAGGGTGTAAGATGGCCTTTACTCCTCCCGGGGCAAACTCCAGGCAGGTCGGCGTTACCGCCAAGGCCTGGAGATCTCCCACTCTCCTGAGAGAGGTAATGGTAAGGAGAAAAGCCACCTTAAGAGTCCGATCCTTTGGTCCAGCCGACTCCAATGGTTCGAAGGGGGCCTCAGCCAATCCTTCGAGAACCACTGCCAGGTCCCAGGTTGGAACTCTGGACCGAGCCGCAGGCCTCATCCTCCGAGCCCCACGGAGGAATTGTACAACCAGCTGGTGCCTACCCAGAGGCCCATCACCCAAAGGAGTGTGGAAAGCCGCAATGGCAGCCACGTACACCTTGAGTGTGGACGGGGTAAGCCCTGCAGAGAAACGATCTTGGAGGAACTCCAGCACTGAAGCCACTGGGCAGTTAACTGGGTCCACCTCACGTTCTCTGCACCAAGTGGAAAATACATTCCACTTGAGGCTGTACAGTCTCCTCGTAGACGGAGCCCTGGAGCTGAGTAAGGTCTCTATCACGTCTGCCGATAGGCCAGCCTCTATGAACCTGGTCCCCTCAGGGGCCAGACCCACAGGTTCCAAATCTCCGGGCGGGGGTAAAATATCGTACCCGCCGCCTGAGATAGGAGATCCCTCCTCAGAGGAATCTCCCACGGCTGACCTGCTAGCAGAGCTATGATATCCGAGAACCAAACTCGAGTCGGCCAACGGGGTGCTACCAGAAGTAGACTGACCCCCTGTCGACGGACCCTTTCCAGGACTCCCGGGAGCAGAGCAATCGGGGGAAATGCGTACAGACGCAGCCTCGGCCACGTCTGCACCATGGCATCCAGCCCCAGCGGAGCTGGATGCGTGAGGGAAAACCACAGTGGACAGTGGGACGTCTCTCGAGACGCAAACAGATCCACTTCCACTGGGCCGAACCTCTTGCATATGGCCTCCACCACCTCTGGGTGGAGTCGCCACTCCCCGGGCCTCAGCCCCTGCCTCGACAGGATGTCTGCTCCCTGATTTTGGACCCCCGGGACATACATTGCCCTGATGGACAACAGTTTCCCTTGGGTCCACAGGAGGACTCGGCGTGCTATCCTGTACAGAAAGCGCGACCTCAGTCCCCCCTGGCGGTTGATGTACGCTACGACAGACGTATTGTCTGTCCGTACCAGGACATGCTGGCCGCGGAGGTGCGGGAGAAAGCTCCTGAGAGCTTTGTAGACCGCCATCATCTCCAGGCAATTTATGTGCCAGGAGGAATGACGGCCCTCCCATGGGCCCCTCGCAAAGCGGCCGTCCATGACCGCGCCCCAGCCAGTGAGGGAGGCGTCTGTTGAAACGGATTTCCGGCAACAGGACGCTCCCAACACTGGCCCTTGGGACAGAAACCAAGGTTTATTCCATATGACTAGGGAACGAAGGCCACTGCGCGTTACCCTGATCATACAGAATGGATTTCCCCTCAAGGAAAGCCACCTGGTTTACTTCCATATCAGGACATGGTGGCTGCGGAGGTCCGGGAAAAAGCTCCTCAGAGCTTTGTAGACCGCCAGCATTTCCAGGCAGTAGATGTGCCAGGAGAAATGCCTGGTCTCCCACAGACCTCTCGCAAAGCGGCCGCCATGACCACGTCCCAGCCAGTGAGGGAGGCGTCTGTTGAAACGGATTCCCGGCAACAGAACGCTCCCAACACTGGCCCTTGGGACAGAAACCAAGGTTTCTTCCATATGACTAGTGAACGAAGGCCACTGCGCGTTACCCTGATCATACAGAATGGATTTCCCCTCAAGGAAAGCCACCTGGTTTACTTCCCATAACCACGTCCCAGCCAGTGAGGGAGGCGTCTGTTGAAACGGATTCCCGGCAACAGAACGCTCCCAACACTGGCCCCTGGGACAGAAACCAAGGTTTCTTCCATATGACTAGGGAACGAAGGCATCTGCGCGTTACCCTGATCATACAGAATGGTTTTCCCCCAGAGGAAAACCCCTTGATTCCCAGCTACCACTGTAAGGGTCTCATGCAGCAGGCCAAGAGATATTCTGTTGGACGCAGCCGCAATGAGCCCCAGCAGACCTTAAACTGCTTCACAGTGATGCTGTGGCCTAGCTTCATTTTAGAGACCAGGCCGCCTGGAAGAACCCGATATTGGTACGCTTTGCCCCAAAAAGCGAACCTCAGGAACTTCCTGTGACACAGAAGGATGGATACAGGGAAGTATGCGTCCTCTTCAGACCCATCGTGACAGACCAGTCCTCAGACTGGATCTGAATCACAATGGAGGAAATGCTAAGCATCTTGAATCTGAATCTCCTCAGAGAACGATTCAAGTACCTCCGGTCTAAAGTTGGATGCAACTCGCCATCCCTCTTAGGAACTATGAAGTACTGGCTGTAGAACCCGGACTCCCTGTCTGGCGGAGGAGCACATTCTGTGGCCTCCTTACCAACAGGGAGTGAACTTCCTGTTCCATTACCCGAACCTGCCCAGGGACCACTGCCGTCCAGACCACCCCACTGAACTTCAGGGGAAGGTAACCGGACTGCAGTCTGTATGCCCCTTCCTACAGTCGCAGGCCCCAAGCTGATATATTCGGAGGCATAACCATGCGCCGAGATAATCTGCTAAGGGAACCAGCCTCTCGAGGCCGGTCTTGGGTGTCAACCGAGCCTCCTCCCCGACCCCCTGAAGCGGCTTACCGGCAGGGCGAAATCGAGGAAGATTTTCGGTGTGCGTACGCGTTTGCTGGACCACCGCAAGTCTTGCTAGAGGCGGCTGGTGCAGCACGCGTGCACGGGGAAACGATGTGGCCCGAAGCGTACTAGACGGTGGGAACACAGCGTCGATTCCCGAAAACTCCACAGGGGAGGCGACCTCGATCGCTCCTACCCGGGAGAGGGGGCTGGCCAGCAGGGGGCCTCATCTAAGGGAGCAGCTCAACAGGGCCACAACCCTAGAGCGGACACTGCGATTAGCAATTGCCTGAAACTGATGTGTCCCGCAGGCCACAAGGCGGCGAGAACGACATCAACTTCAGGAGGGCTCCATCTTAGATGAATATCCAGTTCACAAGTAAAACACGCTTGGGTGACAGAATTTAAAGTATCCAACTTATCAAAGTAGGATAACATGACACTCAATTCCTCGGAATTAAATGCCATCATAATCACCAAACCCGTGCAACCTGATCTGAATAACAGGCTGAATAAAAAATATATCTAACTCCTCAAAGTCAGATAATATTTTAATTTAATTCCTCAGAATTAAATGCAGCCACAATAAGGTGAAACATAGTCTGAATGATAGGCTGAATATCTAACTCCTCAAAGTTAGATTATATTTAATTTTAATTCCTTAAAATTAAATGTAGCCGTAATTAATCAGACGACACTGTTTTATTTGTATTTATACGGACTCATAGACCCCGCGTTGCCTCAGCAACGTGGTTCAAGCCGTCATAATACAATTGGCTTTCATCCCTCGAGAAAAAAAGCCAAACAGTGTCACACAATACAGTGAAACATGGTCTGAAATGACTGAATATCTAACTCCTCAGAGTCAGATAATATCTCATTTAAATCCTCAGACTTAAATGCAGCCATATCAGACAAATACTGATTTATTTTACTATACGGACTCGTCCGTTAAGCCAACCAGTATCTCATGCACACCGATCGCGTGTGTTCACATTAATTGCAGACTCATAACCTGCGCGCTGCCTTTTTTTTTTTTTTTTTCAGCAATCGTGTTTTGGATGGAATCTTGTATATTTAAGAAGTGCTTATGACTTTGACTGCCTCGATGCTGAGTACGTCTAATTCCTCAGAATCAGACCTCTCACACATCGCGTCCTCCGCCCCGGGGGAAGAAGCCGCAGCGCGGGCTTCCACACGGGGAAGGAGAACATCTGAACTGTCAGATAAAGACTGGGAAAATGCCTCAGCAGTCCCAGTCCCGCTGACAGTCCATCCGTGAGCCCCATGACCAGCCTCGCCGCACCGCCTCGGCGGATGCGGGACCGATCCACGGGGCTCACGCCGAGAGCGGAGCACTCTGAGCGTCAGCTTCCATAATGCTCACAAGCGGCTCCCTCGAGAGCCGCTCGAGCATGCTGAACGCCCAGGCAGTGCACACACAGCAGGTGTGTATCCGAGCCCGACATGTAGCGAGGGCAAGGATGCACACACTGCTTGAACTCTCTCACTTTTTCACACTTCATTTCAATCACACACTTTCACTGACAAACAACAGTAAATAGACAGACAGTAACAGATAGCGCTATGCTGAAGAGCAATAACTACCGCCATTACGCTCCAGCAACCCTTTTATACTTCCGGGTATGCCGTCACGATGACGTCATCACGCACGCCAATCGGATTGGCCTAGTTGGCATTCTGGTTTCAGATTCGCTGATGCTAAGGGAGCATCCCCAAAGCGTCGTCCCGATGCAGTGCGAGTTCCCTCGAAAGGGAACTCAGTTTTGTTGCTAAAGGAATCAGTGTTTTTGAATGACTCATTCAAGAGAATGATTCTATTACTCACGGATAAAGTTCCTGGATAAATGAGCATTTTGAATGAGCACGAATGGGTTGAGTGAATAATTCAATGACTCACCCATAAAGACAGAAATCACATACTAAGTAGGTACTACATTTGATTTGAAAAACTAAGTGTGTGACCATTAAAAAAGTATGTTCTTTATTTTATAAATGTGTGTAGCATGAATGAAACCTGGACGTACTACATCCAACATGTTAGTTTTGTCATGTGACCTATGCGGTTAGTTTTGCTGCTAATAATAAAGTGGATGGACATGTGGTGGAAGTAATAGGTCTTATGGCTAGTTTTCATCTACTGCTTTATGAATACTACAAATTCTGGCATACTGAATTTGTACACCCTGTTTTTCACCTACTATATATTAGGAAAGTAGGCGTATTCAGATTCAGCGAGTCACTTGATTAGTTCTTGACTGAATTGGCTTGTTTGAATAAATTATGATGAATTATTCATCAATTATATAAATCACTCATTAAAACTTGTTGCCACCTACTTGTGTAGCCATGAAACCTACAGAAAAGACACACCGCTAATTCACAGACCAACAGTCTGTCTCAGACAAGGCATTACAGACAAGCTGAGTGATACAAAAAGTGAAAAGTCCAAGTGTTGTTGTACATCAGCACTCTTGGAAAGTTGTGCGACCAATCAGATTCGAGGACAGGAACTAAACGTTCTATACACCCAGAAAACATTACGCAAGAGGCACTTAAATGCTTAAATATAGCCAGTCTCTCCTACCATACTTGAAATATTTGATTTCAAGAGGGGCACCAGGCTTCATTTGCATGCTCTCTGTATAATTGAGCCACATGAGTATAGATTTCTAGAGCAGTGTTGAGTTACAGATCTATGTAAATGCTACATAACATATTTGTGATCATTCTAGCATGTTCTGTGATTTCTATTCTCAAAACTATTCCCATGCCAGTAGGGACACACTTGCAAGTGTTGCATAGACTTGCGAAACATGAAATGGGCCATAAGGATCCATGAAAAAAAAAAAAAACTATATATATATATATTTATATATCAGCCATTCCCTGTAGAAATTAAGAGGTGGATATGCTCATACTGTACGTGACCATGGAAGTTCCCACCGGACTCCATAAACAAACCCACCTGCTCAGTTCATTATACATTCATGCCAAAAGTCAAAGCATCTCATATCAGAAGAAAAAAAAAAACATAGGGATTTTAAAGAGAAACAGCCAGGCGACTTTGTGTCTCGAGCTGTAGAGTTTTGTGGAATCAAATTACAGTTCCGTGGCCGGCACCGCAGGGAACGGCCGCTGCTGGATGCGTCACGCACCTCTCCCCAGGCAGATCTGCGGGCAGTGGACACAGCTGAGCAAAATGAAAAATGATTTCTGTGAAAGGTTAGCTGCCATCATCCTCTCGGCCTGTCTCTGCTGGCGCCTGTCACTCTCCATACACCAGCTAACCTGATTCCCAGCAAATAAAGACAGAACATATTCTGTCTGCTTTGGAGAGACAGTGCTAGAAGCAAAAAATCGAGGTAGATCGGGGCAGTGATCTAAATTGTTTTTTAAATGTTAGTTTATACAGTCCAATGGCCAGATTTATTAACAGCTTGCACCAGCGCAAACTCTCTTTGGGCGTTAAAAAACTATTGTCAGGATTTACTAAAGACACACAGTGAAGAATTTGCGCTGTGGAGGCATGTACACAGTTATTTTTGCAACTGACCTTATTGCATATGCACTTGTAGAAGTTTCCCTTTCAGATGCAAAATTTAGGGAAGGAGAGTATTTATGTGAATCACGCAAGGTGATTTACTAAGGTTTGCGCTAGTCTATTTACTGGTATTTGTGCCATTTTTTACCGGCCAAAAAAGTTTGGGTAGATTCCATTGGTCACTATGGAAATTATCTAGCTGTATTGTGTTCTTTACTTTGCACGTTGTCAGTAGATTGTTCGTTCGTTTATTCATTTATTCATGAAACTACTATTTATTACAACAAAACAACATTGTGAATGTAGGTCTCACAAACCTTACAGGGATAGTTCAACCAAAAATGAAAATTATATCATTATTTACTTACCCTCATGTTGTTTCAAACCCCTGAAGGGGGTATTTTGAAAAGAAGGTATTTTGAAGAATTTTGGTAACCTCAATATGTCTTATTTTATATTCCACAAAAGAAAAAAAGTAATTTGGGGTTCAGGTTTAGAACATAATTTTAAATTTTTGGTGATGCCCACATGAAAAAATACTATAGTATATTATATTAAAATTACAGTAAAATTACTCTAGTAAATACTATAGTGTTTTTGAACCGTACAATAGTAAAGATACCACAGTAAATTGTAGTATATTGTAGTATATTATAGTATTTATTACACTTTGTTAATTTACTTTAGTATATTTACTATAGTACGGTTCAAAAAACACTATAGTATTTACTAGAGTAATTTTACTATAATATACTATAGTATTTTTTCATGTCCTTTAAGTACTACGAAGTATAGCTGTTCTCAGTTTCAAGTCAATTGGTTTAATATGCCAAGAACAACTCTGACCAATTCAGTAAATGAGTCATTAGACTGATTTAAACTGATATTTGCAATACTTTCAAACTCAACAAATCAGAACCAGTTCTCAGTACCCATCCCTTTGAACAGCATGTCTGTACTGAGTCCACTGCAGGTTTCATTTACCAAGGACCGCCCAGAGACCGTCTGACCTACATGCAAAGCATCCAATCACTGTTGATGTCCTTACAATAACACCCCAGCGTGCATCTAATACATTATTCATTCAAGAACATTGTGCACATTTACTGCAAAAATGTGAACTTCACATAATTTTGAAAATCCAGTGTTTAGTTGATCCTGATAAGTGCTCATTGTCACAGCCGTAAACACAACTGCTTGCTTCTACCATAAGGGGGTTTGCCGTCACGGCATCTTTCCTTCTAGGCGGTGAGGTAAGTCGTTGTTGAACATTGTAGATATTTGAAATCAACCCAAACAAACACACCCCTTTCTTCATTGCTCCGCCTCCAAAGCTCACTCTCCAATCCTAACCGCCCTGCTCCGAGTCGGTCTCAAACACCGATCACCGGCATGCGAGCCGAGGCGCACAAACAAGGACGCTAAACAGTAAACACCATCTGCCTGAACAACTCTCACTAGCTGACCTCCATCACACACGCAAACGTGGATGTCTATTTATCGTAACTGAAGTGCAACAAAATAATGCTTCACGAAAAATAAAGTGAAGATGGAAAAGGAATGACAGGAAGTACAAAAAATTAAAGGGGTGATGAACTGAGAAACTTTGCCTTGAGCTTTTGATATATAAAAGGTCATGGTAATATAAGAATATCCTGTAAGTTTCAGAGCTGAAAACCTCCTTGTTAGTCAAAGAAAAACTTTTATTGACACCAGGCCCAGAAAACGAGAGCTCTCAGAATATGCGGATCTCTTAAGTAATAGGACCTAGACACCGCCTCTACAGATAAATATGCTTCTGTAGCCCCGCCCACCGACTCGTGAGCAAAGGATCGTCCCTGCATAAGCTTCCTTCTGAACACACACTTATGTGAGTAGGCTAAAACATGTTTTTTTATATGTGTTAGTTTTGCATAACATTACAGATCGTTTGAAATCTATTGATTACATACCTTAGAACGCTGTCACAGGGTGGAGAAGGTGTTATTGAATTGATTCACTTGTGATCGGACTTGTAACGTTATGGGCCAGCCGCGAGTGTGTGTGTCTCCACGTCCTCGCGAGTGAGTGTGTGAGTAAGTGTGTGTGTGTCCGCGCGAGTGAGTGAGTGAGTGTCCGCACGAGTGAGTGTATGTGTCCGCGTGAGTGAGTGAGTGTCTGCGCGAGTGAGTGTGTGTTTGTTCGCGAGAGTGTCAGTGTGTGTGTGTGTGTGTGTGATTTAATCATTGTGTTTGTTTGATATTTTGCGAGTCCTCTGAGCATTTCCCCCAGACGATTCATGGGACAGACGGTAGCTGAAGCTCATTAAATATGCAAATCTTATCCAATCCTAGCCGTGGGCGTTTACGTCCAAGTCTTCAGTGCGGCACGCCCATAAAAAAACGAGTGTTTTTCAGAGAGCCTCAAAACCAAGGCAGAAAATAGCCTATTACTTATTCAATATAATGATATTTTTGAATGTAAAAACCACACAAACGTCATAACTTGACCTCAGACAACAGTATACATTTTTTTTTAAAAGCCAGTTCATGACCCCTTTAACATACAGTACACAAGAGTAAATACAAGCATGAGTTCATTGTTAGTTGCCAACAGCACAGCAGCCCCAGACAAACAATGAAAACTAGTGTTACTCACGTATGAAGTGGAATCAGAGCAACCTCTGCGTCTGTTTTCAGGCACTCTCCAGCGCTGGAAAGCTTTTCTAATAATAAGGCGGGTCCTAAAGCCCTTTCCTGATCATAACCCTTCACTTTCCACTGATATTCTAATGAGCTTTTCTAATGTCTCTCAGGCATCTCTCTTTCAACAGTCTTCCTTCAAATCTCTCTCTTGCACAATCTCTCTCCTCCACCGTCATACACCCCCTAATGCTGATTGGCTACACGGCTGTTGTTGTGTTGGTCCGACCAACATTCAAACAGCGTTTTTCAAATATCTCTTTAAAGAACCTGACACACGTATCCCGGAAATCCTGTACAATTCAACCAATCAGATGACGACTTCTGAAGTGTTTCCAATTTTGTGTGCCAGATGTATCAGATATTCAGCCAACGATCCATGAGGCTGAGACTAATACTGATTTGCCAGCACTAAACCAGCATACTATAAACGAACCTTCAAATCCATACTGTTTAAGCTTTTTTTTTCAGCTGGGTATATTCATACATGATAATATGCTTAATAGGTGCGAACACTGCACATTCAGAATTCAAATAATATGCAAATCAGCTGAAATTAACAGTGTTTAGCTCATTATGTAGGTGACATGCTACTGGCGAGGGCATGGGTCACATGATGAACACATGTTAATGCACACACACTTAACTTGCAAAACTGCGAACACACATAGTCATGCATAAATATGCATATGCAAAACATCTCACTGGCCAATTAACTAGTTTCCCACACTGCATCCTGATTTACAATGTGAAAAAAAATAAAAATAAAAGCAACTTTAAAGACTTTACTCTTTACTGTAGCTGAATCTAGTCCGCAGTCTCCAGCATAATTAACTGCATCATCAAACATGCTCAAACGCTTATAAAAGACTAAGGGCCCTATTTTAACGATATGAAACGCAAGTGTCAAAGCGCGAAGCGCAAGTAACTTTGTGGGCGGGTCTCGGCGCTGTTGCTATTTTCCCGGCGGGATAAATGGCTCTTGCGCCCGGCGCAAATCTAAAATGGGTTGGTCTGAAGTAGCTTCATTATTCATAGGTGTGGTTTGGGCGTAACGTGAATAAACCAATCCGAGCGTCATCCAACATTCCCTTTAAAAGCAGGTGCGCAAGTTCCATTATGGATTGCTATTATTATGGCGTATTTACCAGGCGCACGCCAGGAGCGGTTCACAGCCGAGGAGACTGATGTGCTTGTAAGAGCAGTGAAAGACAGAGAAGTGAAGTTGTAATGTTGTACATTATGGTAAAGGTGATTTAACAGTCTTTTTTTTTGTCAGTTTTTTCAGTTTTTCAGTCGATTTTTTTTCCTGGTTCTTGACGGACAAACCAATTTGTCAGATGTCCTTATATACATATATGTCTT
This sequence comes from Gobio gobio, assembly GCF_949357685.1. Lineage (NCBI taxonomy): Eukaryota > Metazoa > Chordata > Actinopteri > Cypriniformes > Gobionidae > Gobio > Gobio gobio. Next base: position 8,525,973 of record NC_137112.1, on the reverse strand, counting down.
GCCACTATTGGGCAAACAGGTCTTATCCTTAATTATTACAATTAGCCTGAATCATTTGTAAGCTAGATTTATGCCTATTTTTTCACATATTCGTGGCACACCACAATGATTTCCGTCATCTCATGTGTTAATATTTTTTTAGTGTAACAATTTATGATTTGCAAAAATAACTGTTGCATCTGTGTAGATTACATGAGCAAAGTGTATGCGCGTTGTGCACGCTATACATTATGGTCAAGCATGCGCCCTTAAAATAGCATAATGAACAACGCGCAACGCGCCACTGACTTTAGACTTTATTTTTTTTTTGGTCAGTGGCGCAATTGTTTAATGGAACAGCAAAATAGCACCAGGGATTGTTTGCGCCGGAACACGCCTCCTTTTTTGCGCTGAACCGCCCAGGGAGCGCAAGTTCATTCACTAGTTTAGCGACGTGCTTCTGTGGAGGGAAAAGCGCGCTTTGCGCGGGTGCAAAATAGGAATGACACATGCGTCGGTGTACAAAGTCAGTTGCGCTGGGTGCAAGATAGGGCCCTAAATGTCTTTGTGTCCTCTGCAGACTGGGACAGATGGAAGACTCAAAGACGAAAGACAGTAAGAGAAAAGTACCCGGGACAAAGGGCAGAGAGCTGTAAAGAAAAAACGCAAATGCTAAAATCAATATATAGAACTTTGCTCTTATGCTAGACAGTTCAAAATGACAGATACTCGGTCAGAAGCATTTTTGAAAATGGTTTGTTTTTGTTTGTTTCTTCTTTAGTAGGAAAGGGTGCAAAAAACACGAAAGGTCAAATGTTACAGCAGTTAAACCATTATGGATATTGACAGTATCTTTGTTTCATTTATCTGGGCAGGACAGGACAAATACCAAAGAGGTCATTTTTTCAAGGTGGGAGGTTTTACAAAGAAAAGTTTGTGGTGTAGCGACCAAAAGGGAAGTCAGATTTGACAGACAGATATTTGTTACTAATATCCTCTGTTCTGCCAGACACAGTTCTCTATTCTCTTAGATCAACACCTGGCACTGGGAAAGACAGAGCTGAGGAAACAAGGCTGCCGCCATCTGTGTGATTACTTATGAATAAAACCCATCCTGCATTATAAATGTCTGTTTGCTGCTCAAAAGAAATTGAGTCTCTGAATTGCTTCCTCCAGATATAATTTTTTTTTCACGCCTGCTTTATTTTCTTACAGTATATATAAAGGATTATTACATTTTTCTAAAATAACTTTAGCATCCTTGGCTGACTCTTATAAATACAACTTAGAAGAAAGTACATATATTTAGTATAGTACCAATTACCAGAGCAAATATACCAGCAATTTGTATGTTTCAAAACTAAAGCTATTACATATAATAGCTTAATAATAATAAGGATATTACAGGCAGGAAAGTAAAAGATGAGCAACAGAGGGGAAATGGAATTGAGAATGGACCAAGCTGGATTTTAATTCCTGCATGTGCACTACAGTTTAGCGTGAGTTTTTATGCCAGACTGTCACGTTGTTTTGGATTTTGTTTCATATCTTTTACTTCATGATTTTGCCTTAAGTCATTGTGGCGTGGTGGGCGAGCGAGAGACGTGGGAGGAGCGAGCGAGGCCGGTGCATGATTAAGAATCAGCGTCACCTGTGAGGTCTCCAGTCCTCTCATGAGGCAGCCCGGAGGCATAGAAGCAGAGGAGAGAGGACCAGGCCTGTGTTATGTTTTACACTATGCTTCCTGTTCACTGTTTTATTTTCTATTTTCAATAAAATTCACTTTATTGTCAGCCGGTTCCTGCCTGCTTCCTCTTTTTTAATGAAGACCTCGTTTCAACTCATTACAGTGGTGCCGAGACCCGGGACAGAAGAAGGGATGCGCTGTCGAGGAGCCCTTGCTGATGGTCGCAGAAGGTTGCCCGAAGCGTTGGTGCTGGATCGCTGGAAGACCCGGAAGCGTCCGTGCCGTACCCCTGGGCCAAGGTGGGATGAACTGCAGGAATCCTAGAAGGAGCGGAGGAGTCTCCGTAACTTGCCATAGGCCGGAGCCTGCTGCCATCTGCCGGATCGGAGAGGAGCGGGGAGCACGTGTCTCACTGCCGACTGCCTTCGAAAAGACGAGCCATTGCTGGCCACCAGGGGGCGGAATAGTATCGAGCCATCCCACAAGGAACGACCAGTGTCATCGCATGGCACCGTGAAGAAAAACTCGGACGGTTGAGGACCGAGTGACACTGTGTCGGGGGACCGGACCCAAAATGTTTTCTTTTGTTTCCTCTCTCCCCTCTTTCGTCCTTTTGCTTTCTGTGTCTCCATCTCCCGTTTCTCCCGTCTCGTCTGTCCATACCCCCAGACGCAGGAGACATGGAAATTGGGCCCCCGGGCCTGCGAGGGGTGATGGGGGTATGTGGCGAGGTGGGCGAGCGAGAGAAGTGGGAGGTGCGAGCGAGCCCGGAGGCAAATAAAGACGAGTGACACTAGTGAAGGAGGAGAGAGGACCAGGCCTGTGTTATGCTTTACACTATGTGTGCGGCAGTCCTTCGTGAGCTTCCTGTTCACTGTTTTATTTTCTATTTTCATTAAAATTCACTTTATTGTCAGCCGGTTCCTGCCTTCTTCCTCCTTTTTAATAAAGACCTAGTTTCAACTCATTACAGTGGTGCCGAGACCCGGGACGGAAGAAGGGATGCGCTGTCGAAGATGGTCGCAGAAGGCTGCCCGGAGCGTTGGTGCTGGATCGCTGGAAGACCCGGAAGCGTCCGTGCCGTACCCCTGGGCCAAGGTGGGATGAACTGCAGGAATCCTAGAAGGAGCGGAGGAGTCTCCGTGGCTTGCCATAGGCCGGAGCCTGCTGCCATCTGCCGGATCGGAGAGGAGCGGGGAGCATGTGTCTCACTGCCGACTGCCTTCGAAAGGACGAGCCATCGCTGGCCACCAGGGGGCGGAATAGTATCGAGCCATCCCACAAGGAACGACCAGTGTCATCACATGGCACCGCAAAAAAGAACTCGGATGGTTGAAGACCGAGTGACAGTGTGTCGGGGGACCGGACCCAAAATGTTTTCTTTTGTTTCCTCTCTCCCCTCTTTCGTCCTTTTGCTTACTGTGTCTCGTCTGTCCATACCCCCAGACGCGGGAGACGTGGAAATTGGTCCCCCGGGCCTGCGAGGGGCGATGGGGGTATGTGGCGAGGTGGGCGAGTGAGAGACGTGGGAGGAGAGAGCGAGCACGGAGGTATATAAGGACGAGCGACACTAGTGAAGGAGGAGAGAGGACCAGGCCTGTGTTATGCTTTACACTATGTGTGCGGCAGTCCTTCGTGAGTTTCCTGTTTACTGTCTAAATAGTGTTAATAAAATAAATAAATAAATAAAAGTAAATAGAAGAATGCTGGCTGATTAAATTGAGAATCACACACCAACATGTCATTATGGCAAAATCATAATCCAATATATAATTTCATCATGACGATAACGTGTCTGTGTATGACGCCAAAAGGTTTCTCATTAAAATCAATGGAGCACCCTGTACATCGAAAAATTACACTAAAGGGGTACCATGTGCGTTAAAATGTGACGCCGAAGGGTCCTGACCAAGGGTCAATATGTGACGAATTGAGAGTGAGAAAGTGTTGCCTCAACCTGCTTCCCTTAGTGTTTTTACACGTAGAAAAGTCGGAAAAGCATATTACATTGTGACATGTGACTGCAATCAAGCTATTGGTCCGAAAATTGCCTACCCTGCCTTTAAAAGATATTTACAATTTTTTTGTTTTTAATAAAAAATTAGAATTTTATACACAAATTATACAATGAATTTTTGCTATATATGAATTTTGAAGGGAACAGAATTATTGTACATTTAAATGTTGACTAATGTACAGTTTAAGCCCCTCCCACATTTGGGTTTAGTTGAATACATAAATGGATACAAATCATTTTTACCATTGCAACAGATCCACATAAAGATATTGGTGTTGCTGCACAGGGGACACTGCCATCATGGGAACTCAATTATAGAAGGGTCACATTTACCATATTCAAGATGCACAACCGGTCATTAGAATAGTCTGCTCAAACCCCCCAAAAATGATTTCCCTGAGGGAGGCACACCCACTGAGTACCACAGCTCACAACCGCAGGTACTGCTGGTAACACAAACTTTAAGGTCGGTACAGTGATTGCTACGCTCAGCGGGACAAGAGCTATGAGCAGGTAAAAATATGAAACCAACTGCTGGCTCCAATGTTTATCATTCTCACGAGGAGCAGTGCAGCTATGTTTCTGATTCTTCATCTTTATCTAAACTATTAGTGGAGACTTATACTCTCGTCTAGAGGAAGGGGGTAAAAAATGACGAGTCCTGGCCCTCTGATAAAAATGTTAACTAGGTGAGTGTCAAAGAGATGGATTGTGTGCTGTCAGGGAGAGCAGGAACATGAGAATACATTGATATTTCTCATTACGTTGCCCTCTCCCCCGTCTTTGTTTTTCCGGGGAAACTCTGGCGCGGAGGAAGGAGGGCCCGACAATAAATCACGCCCTAAATAACAACCGAGCCTCTCCCGCCCCCAACCGCTAGGCCAAATATGATCGCTCGCTCACTGTTCCGCCATAGCTTGTGAGACGGAGCCATCGATAACGATCTAATGAACAAAGCTATCAACCGACATCAGGGTAGAAAAAAAGGAGAGGGTACAAGAGAAAGAAAGTATGAGATACTTGATTTCAAAGTCTCTAAGTGGCTCAGTGTATTTCTCTGAAATTGAGAGAGGTCTGGGAATGATGCATTGATTGCGTAGATAATGAAATAAAGGGTAAAATCAGTGAGATAAAAGACAATCTGAGCTATAAATACGCGCAGAAGCATTTTAGACCGGATACAGGATTGATATTATCTTTAACTGAACACTTTTGACAAAAAACAATGCCAAGTGAACTAACTGAGGTTGTTTTTTATGCCAAGAGCCCCAAAATAAGATGACACCCTTGCAAGGGACCCTCAACTATATGATTTCATGTAAAAATACCTATTCATTCGGAATGAAATTTGCAAAATAAATAATTTTGTATTGTCAATGTACTAAAGCAAAAAAACTAAAACTGTTCTAGCATTTTCACAAATCTATGTGCAAATTAGCTTATTTCGTAGTGTAAAAAAAACAAGGTTATTAATAAAAATAATCTCATGATTTTCAGCAAGATTTATGAAACGGTAATAATGTAAAATTCTCCAAAGTTAGTCCGCATTAAATCAAAGTTGAGGTTTTGTGGCTTTTAAAACTAATATGTTAGCCTTAAGGTTATCTATAAACAATTGGCAAAAAAATAACAATACTATTTACCAGATATATACATTCAAAATATACAATCTCTGTACCACTATCATAATCAAGACTTCTTCTCAACAGACATTCTGTCAAATCTGGAACCTAAAACGCCCGCTCCTAACATTGTTTTTTTTAAAGCACTGTAGAGGAGATCAAACATCACAAACAGTTAGACAGCCATTCATAATAAAACAAATGTTATAACATATATTACAATGATTTTACAAATCAATATCATTAGTTACAGTATATTCTGCTCTTGGTCATGTCAGTCACTCAGTTTCAAAGTATCCCCAACACTGTGCATTCATAACTGCATTTTATTCAAACATCAGATCAGTGCCATTTTCTCTTAGTTTTAATGAACCTCAAGGGATCTTTTAAAGGTGAAGTTTTCATATTGATATCAGTATGAACCTTATTTGCTTTCCTTTGGCGTGGGACTGGCTGTTTGCCATGTAAACATTTTGGAAACCTGTTCAGAAACTTAATTTTGCAATTCCGTTTGTTGCTAGTGGGCATAACACGCATTTCATATTTTGGCACATGTGGCAGGCCACTGTTCGTCTTGCTTTTCATAATTAGGTTCCTTTTTCCCCTTCTAGAGTTTGAGAAAAGAAAAAAAGAGATTAAATTTAGATTTCTAAAGTTAGATGCCTGGGCTCTGTCCTCTCAACCCAGAACCATCTTTAACACTCCTCAGAAGATTGGCAGAAGCATGATTACAATCCTCACTCTGTCTTTTTAATATCTCCTCATTACAAGGGTTAGTTCACCCAAAAATGGAAAATCATTTACTCACCCTCGTGTCGTTCCAAATCCCTAAGACTTTCGTTCATCTAAACACAAATTAAGATTTTTGTCCCTCCATAGACAGCTAATTAACTACCACTTTTATGCTTCAAAAATTTAATAAAGAGATCGTAAAACGAATCCATATGAATTAAGTAATTAAAAAATTTCTGAAGAGACATGATTGCTTTATTTGATGAACAGATTGAATTTAGACTTTTATTCATGTATAATCTTTAATCAGCAAACATAGAGCAAAACTCAACTGTACTTGCTTGACATGAGAGAACAAACCTCATTGGTTCTTGCGGAAGCTCAAACGTGCTGTGTAACACGAGAATAAACCTCATTGGTTCTTTTGGAAGATATAACATGCGGCGTAACACGATAATAAACCTCATTGGTTCTTGAGGAAGCTCAAACGTGTTGCATAACACAAAAATTAACCTCATTGGTTCTTGCGGAAGCTCAAACGTGCTGTGTAACACAAGAATGAACCTCATTGGTTCTTGCGGAAGCTCAAACGTGCTGCGTAACACGAGAATAAACCTCATTGGTTCTTTTGGAAGATATAACGTGCTGCGTAACACGAGAATGAACCTCATTGGTTCTTGCGGAAGCTCAAACGTGCTGCGTAACAAGAGATTGAACCTCATTGGTTCTAGAGGAAGCTCAAACATGCTGCGTAACAAGAGATTGAACCTCATTGGTTTTTGCGGAAGCTCAAACGCGCTGCGTAACATGAGAATTAACCTCATTGGTTCTTTAGGAAGATATAACGTGCGGTGTAACACGAGAATAAACCTCATTGGTTCTTGCGGAAGCTCAAACGTGCTGTGTAACACAAGAATGAACCTCATTGGTTCTTGCGGAAGCTCAAACGTGCTGTGTAACACAAGAATGAACCTCATTGGTTCTTGCGGAAGCTCAAACGTGCTGCGTAACAAGAGATTGAACCTCATTGGTTCTAGAGGAAGCTCAAACATGCTGCGTAACAAGAGATTGAACCTCATTGGTTTTTGCGGAAGCTCAAACGCGCTGCGTAACATGAGAATTAACCTCATTGGTTCTTTAGGAAGATATAACGTGCGGTGTAACACGAGAATAAACCTCATTGGTTCTTGCGGAAGCTCAAACGTGCTGTGTAACACAAGAATGAACCTCATTGGTTCTTGCGGAAGCTCAAACGTGCTGTGTAACACGAGAATAAACCTCATTGGTTCTTTTGGAATATATAACATGCGGCGTAACACGATAATAAACCTCATTGGTTCTTGAGGAAGCTCAAACGTGCTGCGTAACACGAGAATAAACCTCATTGGTTCTTTTGGAAGATATAACGTGCGGCGTAACACGATAATAAACCTCATTGGTTCTTGCTGAAGCTCAAACGTGCTGCGTAACACGAGAATGAACCTCACTGGTTCTTGCGGAAGCTCATAAAACCTCATTGGTTCCATTGGAAATTCTTATTTTTGAAGCGTCAAAGTAGTAGTTGCATAGTCTGTCAATGAAGGAACAGAAATCTTATAGACCTGAAGTCTTACGGGTTTGGAACGACATACGAGTGAGTAAATGATACAAAGCTAACCCTTTAAGTATCCCTTATAGAGAGATTTTAAGATGCAGAAGGCTGTTTTTACAGCATGGATTTATAACACCTTTCTTTTCAGAGTCATTGCAGTGCAGCCAGAATATTATGTTGTGAATTTGAAAGATGAATGAATGATCAGATTAGATCTTAGATCCAAAACTGGATTAAATGTCTTACAAGGAACAGTATCACCAATCACTTTTTTAAAGGAATAGTTTAGTCATAACATTATGATGTTTCATGACCCTTAGAGACCGTAAAAACAATGAAAAGTTATGATTTTAGGGCTAAACTCTCACGGTCCTCTTTCAAATTTACAACTGTTAAAGTGCAACGCTTTTGCTTTCCTTCTCATGATTAAAAAAAAGGTCACAACACTTATTTCTGAAAACCACTGACCTTTACTGAGAGGATGGAGTTGGTGAGATTAGAAAGCACTTCATGAAACCGAGAACCTCTATAGTTGTGTTTTTGTTTTTTCCTTCTTTGCGAGCATGGTGGCATCTTTCAACACACCATTTAGCAAATGGCCATTTAATAATACATTATGGATGAGAAATGAGAGACAGCAAACAAATAAAGTCCTGGTTCTTGGAATCCATCCAGGGCCAAATAAAACATAGCATTTAATGCGTATGCTGCGATGACAGGTTTTGGCCAAACTTGAATCTTGAATTATTAAAGGATTAGTTTACCACAAAAAATTACAATTCTGTCATTATTTACACTGTGAGAAACAGAAAGAAGAACACCACTGGTCAAAAAGTAGTTTATATGACTACTTGTGACACCATATATCATATTTTTTAACAAATATGACACAAACATAGTGATGCCTCATTCAAGAAGTCAAATCCAGTTCACAAAACTGGTCCGAACAAATTGTTCATGACTTCCTGACTCAATGATCTGGTTGAAGCAGTTAACAGCTCAATGGAAAGGAAGGTTATTAGAGAATACCAATTTAAATATTAGATTCAGAAGACTTTGAATATATATATAAATGTAATGGTGTTTTGTGTCTTTTTGGAAACTTGAAAGCTTCAGTGCTCAGTCATTGTAACTGCATGAAAAAGAGCAACCAGCACAGCTATACAGGTTTGGAACATGTGAGATCATTATTGAGAGAACTTTTATTTTGGGATAAATAAAGACGAATAAACGCCATTAGATTGACTGACAAGAAAAAAAGCGTGATAAAGAAATAAAAGCAAGAAAGGAAAAAATAGCCACACCACAAGAATAAGCAGCGATAGTCTTTTCTCTGGCAAGGTGACACTGCAAAGGGAAGTGGAAATACCATCAGGTACATCAGACAGAGCAGGAGCACAAAAGCTGTGCTGAAGACTGAATCTTTCACACAGGAGCTGTCAGGCTCTTTATGACTACGCTGCGGGAGTCTACTGTTGCATGACACATTGTATCAATAAAGTGACAAATATAAGCCCACGCTGGAATCCCATTGTTAACCGTGCTGGATAAACACCCTAACTGTGATGCCTGAAGTCGTGGGCCCTGTGCTTGGGATGAGGCCTGTGCAGAATTGACGTAGAGGGAAGATAACAGGACTGAAAAGATAAAAGGGCTGAACAAAAATCTTCATCAGCTTCAGCAACTGGCACATAAATAGTTTCTTCAAAGTATGGATGTTAAAGCTGAAGGGCCCAGGCGCGACACAAGTGTGTTTTGCTAGTTTCTGCCCGATGCGGTTATCATTTTCACGTCCAGCGCCACGGTGTTCAAATAGCAAATGCACTCGCGCCCATCTGTTCGCCCATGGGCGTCTGGTCTGGAAAATGAGGTGTGTTCAGGTGCATTGTTGGCGCGTTTCTATTTTGAGGAACTGAAAACGACTGAGCCATTGACCAAAATAAAACTGGTCTAAAGTCAACAGCGCAGTATTTTTTGTGTTATTTAAAAGGTGTTAGTAATATCGCATATAGGCGGGTGCACAATGCACGTTACACACACAGGGACGTGTGTGACGAAATATTAAAAATAAAAGGATTCCTCTCTAGAGAAAAGTTCAGGTTCGCAAATTCCAACTTTTAAAGGAATTGGGAGATGCGACTCTGATTGGTTTATTGCACATTACACCAAAAACACACCCATGGCTCATTAAGAGACTAGGTACAACCCTTTTGGACCATGCACCTGGCGTGCTGACTGTTTTTCCTGTTGTTAAAGAAACAAGCCGACTTTTTGGGACTTTAGCTTAATCACCGTATTCCACAGAGTCAGATAAGTCCATTCATACCATTCTCATCTCCATGCGTGCCATAACTCTATCTGACGCAACCACCGCTAGCCTAGCTTAGCACAAAGACAGGAGGTAAACGGCTCCAGCTAGCCTACTGCTCAATAAGTGACAAAATAACACCAACATTTTCCTATTTATATGTTGTGATTTGTATAGTTACATCGTGTACTAAGATATCGGTCTAGAAAATCGCAACTTTTAGTACACAATGTAACTATACACATTCTAATGGACGTAGGAGATGGATTTAATGAGCTTCAGTTCCCCTGTACATGTAGGAATTGTTTTGAAAGTGTGTGGGGAAACGGCAACCGGAATGAATCGCCCACAGGGCTCGCAAAATGTCTTTATCAAACAAACACAATGATTCATCTCTCATCCACCCGCAATTGATTGGAATGTTATTTTTTTATTACTTGGCCCGCCCGATTGGCAAACACACGTGCGCGCACAAGCCCTTCAAATATCAAGTCAAGAGAATGAACAACAAAATACACCAAGAAAGGAATGTTATTTCACTATTTAAGATAGCCCGTCGGTAGGCCGGGCTTACGTTTTGGTAGCCTGTCTGGAAAACACATAGCCCCGTGACGTTGGGCTTTGCGAGCACTGGCCCATACATGTCTGAGTCTAATCCCGAATCGCAATGAACCAACTACACCACAAATAAAGGATTCTTCAGCCTTTGACAGCTTGCTAAGGTATGTTCAGTTAGACATGTACACATAATCAATAGATAAGGAATCAAACGATCTGTAACAACGCAATACTATCACATATAAAAAAAATCTGAAAAGTCTGCAAATCCAGTCTCTTGTTTACAAACGAATCTGTGGTGAAATGAAGGAACAGACACGCAATGTCTTCCCCACGTGAGCTGGATATTCATTAAAAATAAAGTTCATCCATGCATTCATAATATTGGAATCCGAATGAAGCTTATGTGGCATGTTTATTGCTTAGAAGTTCGATCCGGTTTAGCTATGTAGGCCTATGTCATGTCAGGCACGAGTCGTTGGGAGGGGCTACAGAATCAGGCATTGTTCTTTTTATGAACTCCCAAAACTTACTGCCAAATTCTCTAAAATAAATTCTTCAAACAGTGGTACAAGAAGAAGTGGTGCTGGTCCCATCAAGAGTCAAACTATCTGTCTATAAAGCCTTAAAATCTTAATGTATTTCACAACATTGTGATAACATTAGATAATAAGAATAACATTCTTATTAAGTGGGGGTCATGTTTTCTTTACCTTAAGGAAGCCTCTTAGAACCTGACACCTAGTAGACTCCAAGTAGATTGCAGAAAATGGTGGCACTGTAGACTAAAGTCCCTATTTTAACAATCTGAGTGCATGGTTTGAAGCGCATGGCACAGGTGCACTTAGGGCATTTCTAAATCCACTTTTGCTAGTTTAATGCCTTGGTCTAAAAGGGTTGTACCTAGTCTCTTGTCATGGGTGTGTTTTGGGTGCAACGTGCAATAAATCAATCAGAGTCTCATCTCCCATTCCCTTTAAAAGCCTGTTGCCCCTGTGTGTAATAAGCAGAGCCTATAGGTCCACATTAATAACGCACCTTTTAAATAACACAAAATATACTGCACTATTGACTTTAGAGCAGGTTTTTGTTGATCAATGGCTCAGTCGTTTTCAGTTCCTCAAAATAGCAACGCACCAAAAATGCACCTGAACGCACCTCGTTTTCAGATCCGCACGCCCATGGGCGAACAGATGGCCGCGAGTGCATTTGCTATTTAAACAACGTGGCACTGGACGTGAAAATTATAATTAAGTCAGGCTGAAACTGGCAAAAAACACTTGGGTCGCATTGCGCCTGGTGTATGATAGGGCCCTAAAGAGTTCCTGATGGTTTCACACCTAATTCTTCACCCTGAATTCTTTTGCAGTTAACATGTGCCTTTTCTTCTCAACCTGTGTTTTTTTTTTTTTTACCCTGCTGACCCAATGTCCACTTCACTGTCCACTGGTCACGCCTTAATTGTGAAATTGTGGAATTATCTAGTATTGCATTAGAATTACATCCTTCTCATGGGCATATCATATTTTTTTGAGTGCCCAGTGCGAGTTAAATAAATTGTTTTGCCCATTTTACCTGTAAAAAACTCTCCAGAATAATAATCATGCATCTGCCTAACATAACATTATAACTACTGACAGGTGAAGTGAATAACACTGATTATCTCTTCATCACAGCTCCTGTTAGTGAGTGGGATATATTAGGCAGCAAGTGAACATTTTGTCCCCAAAGTTGATGTGTTAGAAAGCTGAAAAAATGGACAAGCGTAAGGATTTGAGTGAGTTTGACAAGGGCCAAATTGTGATGGCTAGACGACTGGGTCAGAGCATCTCCAAAACTGCAGCTCTTGTTGGGTGTTCCTGGTCTGCAGTGGTCAGTATCTATCAAAAGTGGTCCAAGGAAGGAACAGTGGTGAACCGGCGTCAGGGTCATGGGCGGCCAAGGGTCATTGAAGGCTGGTCCGTGTGATCCGATCAAACAGATGAGATACTGTAGCTCAAATTGCTCAAGAAGTTAATGCTGGTTCTGATTGAAAGGTGTCAGAATACACAGTGCATTGCAGTTTGTTGCGTATGGGGCTGCATAGCTGCAGACCAGTCAGGGTGCCCATGCTGACCCCTGTCCACAGCCGAAAGCGCCAACAGTGGGCACGTGAGCATCAGAACTGGACCACGGAGTAACGGAAGAAGGTGGCCTGGTCTGATCAATCACGTTTTCTTATACATCAAGTGGATGGCCGAGTGCGTGTGCGTTGCTTATCTTGGGAACACATGGCACCAGGATGCACTATGGGAAGAAGGTAAGCCGGCGGAGGCAGTGTGATGCTTTGGGCAATGTTCTGCTGGGAAACCTTGATCCTGCCATCCATGTGGATGTTACTTTGGCACGTACCACCTACCTAAGCATTGTTGCAGACCATGTACACCCTTTAATGGAAACCGTATTCCCTGGTGGCTGCGGCTCATTCAGCAGATAATGCACCTGCCACAAAGTAAAAATGGTTCAGGAATGGTTTGAGGAGCAGTGGCGTAACTAGACTTTTTTACATGGGGTGGCCGTGGGGTGGCCAAGGCTACTTGAGGGGGTCCATAGACCGTGAAAAAAATTATGTGTAATACTTACTGTATTTGTTTTCATTGTTTTGAACGATGTAACATTGTATTCTAATAAATAAGCTACCAAAATTGTAGATACCAGTGAAATTTCACAATTCTCGTTTACAACTAATATAAGTCTAATATAAACTTAAAACATTATTGAATACAAGTGAACAGTCAACAATAAAGTAAGAACAGTGCTAAGAATTAAGTTTCATGTCTGACAGTAATTCAGGTACAGAAACTGAATAATCAGTTTGAGGTGTTGACTTGGCCTCCAAATTCCCCAGATCTCAATCCAATCGAGCATGTGTGTTATGTGCTGAACAAACAAGTCCGATCCATGGAGGCCCCACCTCGCAACTTACAGGACTTAAAGGATCCGCTGCTAACATATTGGTGCCAGATACCACAGCACACCTTCAGGTGTCTAGTGGAGTCCATGCCTCGACGGGTCAGGGCTGTTTTGGCAGCAAAAGGGGGACCAACACAATATAATGTGTATAATATTACAATATTATTAGTCATAATGTTATGTCTGATCAGTTAAAATGATTATATACAAAAAAAGAGTCATCAGAGTCCCAATGTGTAGTGAGCCAGTGTCCTTTACTGTCCTTACCAGTGCCCAAATTCACGGGAGCTAGAGAGCTGATTGAGACGCACCGGTTGATTTCTTATGCAGACACTTTCATCTAAAGCGACTTATAAAAATGAGGAATGCTGCAAGACAAGCAATTCATCCTTAGGAGATCATTTTACATACAGCAGTATGAGCCATTATGAGGATTAATGCTCTTTATCTTTATGCAGAAGCCGTTGCCGTTTGGGGACAAAATTTTGTCATGTTGGTCCTACTTTGTTGTCTACTATATGATTAAAATTTATAGTACAGAAAATTCAGTGAAGGAACCCAGGTGCCCTAAATACAGTACATAAGAAAATGTTCAATTGGGGTTTATAACATTTGTGTATATAAGGGTTTAGTGTTTTCCTGTTCAGTTTTTTTCATTTAATTTGTACTGTTTTGACGGTTTTCTTTTTTATCGTTTCAAAACATCATTGTGGCTGTAGTGTCTTTAAAAATTGTACTCTCACAAATTGGTTTGGAATTCTGGATAATGTATGACTTTATATTGCACATGGTAATAACAGTAATCTAAAAGCAGTTTAGCCGAAAACCTTTCTTTCCTAGGAATAATCATTAGTCATGTTAATTAAATTACTTTTTGGTAAAAAAAAAAAAAAAAAAAGCAGAAGACGACATTGCAACTACATCACATCTTTTTTTTTTTTCCATATTGCAGTATTTATTCCATATCCATATTTACTCCCTATCCATGCACATCTTTATTATAAAAAGAATGAAAATGCCCTCATAATCTTTAGTGAAAATAACTTCCCCTTCCTCTGGCAGCGACATCTCTTCTCTGAATACGTTTTTACTGGCGCGAGGGCGGGGCAACCTGTCACTCAAATGAGATCAACCAATGGCAAAACAACCATCTAACTATCCAATCAATTCCCCACGGAAAAAATCAAGTCCCACCCTACATTTGTTCTTGTTTGAGAAGCTGTTTCACTCGGATAAATGACATAATAGTGAAGAAAAGACTAGCACTAGCACTCATTTTCATGCCGACTTTAACTCAAAAATAAACTGAACTAAGCTAAACTAGAAATGAATGAATGAATGAATGAATGAATGGATGAATGAATGAATGAATAAATAAATGCATTAATGAATGAATGAATGAATCTTGAGCAAAAAAATAATGACAGCTGAAAAAAAAAAAAAAAAAAAAAAAAAAAAAAATATATATATATATATATATATATATATATATATATATATATATATATATATATATATATATATATATATATATATATATATATATATATATATATATATATATATATATATATATTTTTTTTTTTTTTTTTGTCAATAAAACGTTATATTTCCATGAAATGTCCAGATGTTTTACTTATGTTTATTTTATTTTTTGTAATTCCCATTATTATCAATACTCTAATTAGAAATGTTCTCTATTTCAGTTATTTATATATATACTGTGATATATATATTAGGGTTGTCAACGTTAACTCATTAACACATGCAATTAATTTAAAGTCCTTAACGTGTTCAAATAATTTAACACAATTGACGCAAATAAATGACAGAAGTACGTGAAGCTGCGTCATTACCGTAATTTTCGTCACACATTAGATGATGTAGGAAGACTGGAGTTTATCACAATCACACTGAGCTTCTACAGCACCTGTAACCCTGGGAGGAGGAAATGTCCATCTAACTCTTTAACTCAATTCTGCTTCTCTGATGTGATCAGACCATTTTAAGCTGTTAAACTCTGGGAAAGTTTTCAGTGATCCAGTAATCGAATTCATTCAAACAGGCTAATGTAAAGAAGGCCAGGCTGATCACACCACACATATCAGAGAGAATAAAGACTCACATTGCGTTTTTTGTGAATTGTTTGTTCCAGTGTGTGCTTTGCTTTAAAACACGAGCTCTGTTGTATTCTGCGATTGTTTCTGAAGAGTGCAATTTTGGTGCCGTACCGGAGTCGTACAGTAAGCACGTAAATGTCTGATGCAACAAACCGTGTGTGCGTGCTCTCGATCACTGATCACACGCTGCATTCATGTACAGATGCACAGTACATTCACGTCATTTCCACACACTCAGGAAGGATGATGTTTGATTTGTCATGTGTACGTTGTTGTGATTAGTAATCGTAGGTTTATTTAGTCAAAGCGGTTGATTTAGGAGTTTTTTTGGCGTGTGGTCCTGTTCGGTATCGCAGCTTGACGTCTAAAAATGAAAGCAATCTCATTGCTGTTGCTCTGTACACACATTATACACTATGAATTCTGAAAAGTTTTTTATGTAATGTTTTTTCATGGGTGCTTAGGTGTGTATAAATTAGTGCTGGGCAAATTAACGCATCAGCGCGGGCAATATTTTTTTTCAGTTTAACGCATTAAAAATATTTAACGCAGCGACCGTTTTTATATCCATTTTTGCCCAGCGTTACATTATATGATCACGCTCTTATTCATGTTTTTTATAATGCTTTTAAACCATCTAAGCGCAACAAGACACAAGAGATTGCGCTGTATGTCAGTGTCCTGTCTGTGTGGGTGCGTCTCAATCCGCTCCCTAGTTCAGAAGTCAGGGCACTGATCAGGTACATTCATGTACACGATATACTGATTCACCACCTAGGAAGCTAGGGAGCTAATCGAGGGACACCCCTCATAACCCTGACACACACACACAGCGCCAGTCTCGTGCACACATCGAGTTCTCTTTCGCTCTTGAACAAACAATAACAACACACAGAGAATGTTGCCAAAATGTCAGTTTTGTCGAGTATTCTCATATTAGGAGTCTTAAATTAGTTAAAAAACGTTAAATAATGAGAAAATGAGATGCGCGGGACAAGGCGTCATGTTCGGCAGCGGATCTTAAAGTGACAGCAGCACTGATGATGCCTGTCATTAATGTTCATCAAAGAACAACAGGAACAGAGACAATTGTAGCTTTAATGATGATTAATCTAGATTTCATTGATCATTTATGCAGTTAAGAAAGGTGTTGATAACTTTATTCAATTTATGTGTAGACTATGTCTAAGGGAAGGCCATGGGTAAATATAACATTTATTATAATGGGTTTATGTAAAGATTGTTTTAAGTTCACTTAAATTAAAAGTTGTTATTTTTTAAAGCCTAATAAATGTTGAAATTGGCAGCTTTCAGTTATACTGTAATGTAACGTCATTAATGTTTTATATAGACATTAGTATCAGTGATACTGGCCATAAGTCATAAAAAGATGCCATTACAACAAATATTTAAAATTAGCTGTCTTTAAATTGTTTCTACATTAATTTGGAGAGTAACTGAAATGAATACAATATAAAAATATTTTAAAAAAAATTTACAATTTTTTTAATCGATTCCCAACACTAGTATAAATGTATTATATAATAGAAGTATATACTAGACTCCTTATATTTGGTTATTTGGTGTCAGTTTGGAGTCTCCAGTGATCCTTGAAGCTGCAGAAAATACAGTTTTGTGAGAATCACCCTTCAATCTGATAGTTTACTTTGGATATAGTAAATTATGACAAAATGAATGTGTTTAATGAGATAAATGGCGTATGATTAATTTCACAATAAGTGTGTGATTAATTGTGATTAATCACACAACAACAGTACGATTAATTGCGATTACATTTTTAAAAAATTTATTGACAGCCCTAATATATATATATAAATATTTTTTATATATTTTTTATATTTTTTTAACCAGCAGGACATAAATGCTGTGCACCTCAATCAATATTACCATGATAGCACAAATACTATCTATACTACTTTAACTTATACATGCTGTTAATGTTTTTTTTTAATTATTATTATTATTATATTTATGACATTGTGATATTTTGCAGTAATGAAATTTTGGAGGGAAATATATTTAATTATGATGAAAACAATGTCACAATGCAAAAAAATAAAAAAATTAAAATGTTATTGAGGCAAAACATAATGTGTTCATTCGCTGTGAGATATGAGCAGGGCGTGTTCTTGAATGGATTTCTCCATAAATAGCCAGAGAAAGTGTCAAGCACTAGATGATTAGCTCATGTATTTACTTTTTTCACACACCAGTGCAACATAAAATGTCCACGAAAAACCCCTGTGACATATGACCTGTTATCCGAGCACTACTCCCACTCTCCTGCCAGTTACAATTACTACAGCATAAAGCACATGGCAAGAACCTGCTTGGAAAAACATTTCTTCGTAATCTTCAGTATCAGTGGGATGCTAAAGCCCTGTCGTCTCTTAAATAGGCTTTATGAGAGAGTAAATGCGCCTAGTTTAGCTTATAAAACATTTAACAGTGTAAGGTAAGGGGGGGATAGCCCTCAGTCATTATTTATAGGAAGACAAAAACAGCTTGGGGGGGTATGGGGGGGGTTGGGTTATCTCTCTCATTTGCCGTGCAAGACAACGAAAATATAAACGGCAAAACTCTACAATAACCCTTATGACCACATGCAAATTAAAAACAAGCTAATTTATCATGCACCGGTCCACCACTGTTGATGAGGCCCTTCATTTCTCTCCAAGCGCTTTTGGGAATTAAAAAAACAAGGCTTATAAATAGGTTGAGTGGAATATTCATTTGAACCTGCTGATATTCAGGCTAGCATTTGCAAGACCATACTTAAATATAAAATGTCACAATAAAATATACAGGAAATAAAACACTCGGAAGGATTCAAATTGATTGCATGACTGTAATTTACTTTAAAAAATACAGATAGATATTTATATAGCCTAATTTAAGTCACATTATTCACATCATGAATTATGTACATATGTACAATTTCAAATAACACTAATACAAACATTATTGTTTTACAAAGTATTAAAGGATCAGTTAAACCCAATTGTATGTTTGCTTGTTTGTAGTTATGATGAAAGGGGTCCAAAGTTCTTTTGAACTTCATAAGCTATGTTTTAGGGATGGAATGATTACCGGTTTCACGATAAACCACAATAAAATGTACTGACGGTTAGTAATATCATTTAAAATTGTATTATCATTAAAACCGTGTTTGATAAGCACGATTTTGAAAACTCGCGGTCAATCCTGTCCAGCCAGCGTCAGTCTAGTGCAGGTGCAATGCGCAATGTTGTTTTTTTGAATGAGAAGAAAATGGCGGAAGGCAGTGACAGCGCCGGGAGGTTTCTCTGCCTTCTAAAAGGCCCGAATCTGAGGTGTGGTCATATTTTGGCTTTTACAAAAGTCCTGAGGGAAACTCAATCGAGGATGGTCACTATGGTCAATATGTAAAAAAGTCGCTGCAATAGGGGGAAACACTTCAAATCTGCGAACGCACGGCAAGTGGACTTTGACCTCAATTCTAAAACTACATCTGGGAAATAATAACGTGAAACTTGAGCCAAAGATGAACAAACAAGTTCAGACAAGACTAGGGTGACATTTAAGGGATAATAATGTACATTCATTGTACACATACACATATTTTCTTTACCACATAAATAATTACGGCGACAGATTGAATTGAGATTAATGTTTTAAATCTTACCCGTTTATAAATCCATTTTGTACAGCGGACAAAACAATCTTCCAGACAAGATGATCACAAGAAGTTATAGTCATAATTATAGTAGTATTAATAGTAAAGTCCTCTGATTTAATTTTCAATACAATCAAAAACAGAGACGCAAGTTTGAATGAAACAGAGCGAGTCCGTTGTGATACGTGGATGTGCGCTGTTATAATGCATTGCTATTGGCGACGGTCATTATAAGGAAGGAAATGCCACAGAATAGAATCTTGCTTAAAAAACTGCATAGAGCTGCTCGTGTTATTTGTTGATTTTCAAATATAAAACTTGTTTTCAGTGTGTGTATCTGTTTCATACCGTTTCATCCCTACTATGTTTCCATCCACCTATTTCTATGCAAATTTTGGGATGTTGCTTAAATAACGCTGGATGGAAACATCAAGTAAAAAAAAAAGTGGATCATTGTTTATCCAATAACAAGGCATGCACAAGCTACGATGGAGACACATTTACCGAATAAATCCCTCAATATGCAACAAAAAACTCATGTGACTTTGCCACAACAGAGAATATGATTGGATAACTGGAGTAATCAGCGGGCCAATTTTAATTACACAGCAACTCAAATGTTGATTTGTTCATTCTGAAATGCCTTATCCAACTCGTGAAAATGGTGTATTGAAATTTCCCTCCCAAAAACTCTCACAAGGGGCTTCTGGGTTGGGGGAGCACAGTGGCTTCCCCGATTGCAACAACTTCACAATCACATGTTGTATATGTGATATTCCAATTTATGTCAAATTCGCAACTTTGGATGGAAACATAGCAACGTACTTTCATTGTAAGTTCAAAAATGTACAAATATTCAGCAAAATATTCAACAGAAGATAGAATTGCATGCAGGTTTGGAATTACATCATTTTCGTTTTGGGGTGAGCTATCCCTTTAAGAACTAAAGAACTAAATTAGATGTCAGTTTTACTTGAATGACGACAGTACATAGTTACATTTACTGACAGAATGTATGTGACTATGTAATACATGAACTGGAACATGTAAGAAACCTCACCTCATCATAGATGCTGTCATTCTTCTGGAAGTCGCCAGCCTTTCTCGGAAGCACGTGGACATGGACATGCTGTAATTACAAGACGAACAGAGGAGCGGTTAATCGAAAAACTCGTTCATTCAGCAAAGCTGAGGTCACTGTCAGAGAAAGTAAGGACAGGTACGCTCAACCACCCTCCATATCACTTCCTTCATTACAACACAGTCTTCTGGCAGCTATTCGGTGCTAACTTCTCTTAAATCATGCAAGAGTTACTGTAAATCCCACCAAGCGTGCATCAGTAAACCTCTAAGACTACTTCTTTTTAGGCTTTTAAAACTTAAATTGACTTTGTCAGATGTCCTCGCTGAATTCCCTTCTGCAATATGCTGTCACAAACTTGGCCATCTGCACGGTTAGTTTGCAGAATTGTGCTTTCCTTGGGTGCACATTAGCAACGTAATTTGAGTCCCAGTAGAACACGCTCTGTTTTAATGAACAAAACATTAGCTATTGTGTATACAGTGGCAACCCAACATATTTGCAGTCTTTTCAATCCCATTTTTGTTCCGCATTATCATTTTGGTTTGGAGGGCTGAGTGCATTATCTGAAGCAATGACATGACACTTATTTTTTGACTGAATCTATACATTTATTTAGCAAAGTCATGTGGCACGACCAACAAAGTCAAATGATTATATCATAATAGAAAGGAAAGGACACCTGCGGATCCTGTATGTCAGATAAGTCTGTTAAATTATCAGATAAGCTTAGTTAAGGATGTGGTGCAACTCCCCAAAAATGTGATATTAATGAACAGTGTTGGGGAAAGTTACTTATAAAAGTAATGTATTACAATATTGAGGTTTTTTTATTCACCTGGGTGGGCTTGCTTGTTTGTTTTTTAATAACAAAATTTTTTTTTTTTTTTTGGCAAATGGAAAGGCCCTTTCACAACAACAGTTAAAGAAATGCAAATGCACACCTTAGAGGGCATAGTAAAAAAATAAAAAAAATTATTAGTATAGATGAAGTGGATCATCAAACGTCAGGAGCAACAACCCGTTCTCACTCCCAAGGCGTCAAAATCCGAAGCATGGTCAAGTGCCTTCCGTGTCACAATGAAGACGCTAAAGGTACCCCTAGGCGTCACTATATCGACGCGCTGAGTGCTCCATTCATTTCAGTTGTTTACCCAATGCGTCAGATCACGCATTTATTATTTGCATTTATGAAAGCAGACATGATTTTATGAATATTTAGAGGCTACTTTTATATTTTGGAGCAACTAAGCCCACTCCTACCCTAAACCTACCCACTTATCTACAATATAAAACACGTAACAGGCAAATACAAGTACAATCAGAGGTATTTATTGCAAAAACGGACCAAAAACAGTATAAAAGTATTAACTCATGTTGCATTCCAAGTCTTCTGAAGTCATAAGATATCTTCATGTAAAGCAGAGTTGATCTTAATGTTTTAATCACTGAAATGATGATCCCGCCGCTCCGTGAACACACACACTTCCCTCAGTCATATCTCATTTAAAAGATACACACGACTATTTAGCATGACGCGATCGGTCACGAGACACACAAGAGCCAATGACATTTTACAATCAATGCTGACATAATAGAATAGAATAGAAAACGTTATTGTCATTGTACAGCTGTACAACGGAATTTTATCTAATGACGCAATTGGTCACGAGACATACGAGATCCAATGACATTTCACTACCAGAGCTGACATAACGTTTCTTCGGGCGGCAATTTTTGAAATTGCGGATGGAGACACTGATCGCCTTTGGGGATTTCCTTCACACAAATCAATCGTTTGGCCTTGACTTTTTTAATAAATTGTGCCTGCAGTCGACTCTGCCATTTATATCCTGTGTTTTATATCATATAATACACGAATGGGTAGGTTTAGGGATGGGATGGAATTGGGTTACATGTTCAAACGTGTCTAAGTAGCGTAAATAAAAGAAATACATAAATGTAAATAAAAGAATGCTGGCTGATTAAATTGAGAATCACACTCCAACATGTCATAATGGCAAAATCATAATCCAATATATAATTTTATCATGACAATAACATTCCAATGCCCAACGCGTCTGTGTATGACGCCAAAGGTTTCTCATTAAAATCAATGGAGCATCTGCACGTCGACATAGTGACGCCTAGGGTTGCCTTTATTGTGATGCGGACTTGACCATGCTTCGGATTTTGATGACTTGGGAGTGAGAATGGTGTGGGAGCAAAGATATTCGTTAATAAAGTGAGATAAAAACATAATGTATATTGAAGTATATTCCCGGTCTGCAGTGGTCAGTATCTATCAAAAGTGCTCCAAGGAAGGAACAGTGGTGAACCGGTGACAGGGTCATGGGCGAAGGCTGGCCCGTGTGGTCCGATCAAACAGACGAGCTACTGTAGCTCAAATTGCTCAAGAAGTTAATGGTGGTTCTGATAGAAAGGTGTCAGAATACACAGTGCATCACAGTTTGTTGCGTATGGGGCTGCATAGCCGCAGACCAGTCAGGGTGCCCATGCTGTTCTAGTTTCTAGTTCAATTTCATTAGAATTTCTAGTTGAAAGCTTAACAAAAGGCCGGATAAAGAGATGCAAAAAGAGATGTAAAACTGTCACTGTTCTTTTAAGTTCTCTGTAAAAGATATTTAAATGTATGAAAAAAATCAAAGTCACACATGAAGACAGTAAAATGGAGGCCTGTCACCATCCTCCCCCAGTAGTTTTGTAATGTGTGATCATTTGCTATTAATGTATCAGAGCTTTCTGCACGAAGACAAGTGACATGACAGTATAATGTGGAGAGCATACATAAAAACCGAGGAAAATAAAAGAGCAGGTACCAATGTGATTGGTGTCTCCTTGAAAAAACGAATGTAAAGTTTAAATGAATATCATTTTACGACAAAGCCTATTCTGATCGTTTTGAGCTGATCTTTAGCCCGACATAAATCGGAACCAATGATAAACAAACAATCTTATCATCTGCCGTACAAACCGTCAACTTTTTGGAGGTTTTCACAACGTGCTGCACTCTACCAGGGTGTAATAACCTAATTACATTGCTTTTTAATTCATTTTTCATTAGTCTGTTGTGATAAACAGCTCAGGCTTGGCGAATAAGTATTTATAAATGTTACAAACAAGATAACATGTTTGGAGGCATCTGCTTTGTTGCAATGCATTTTCTATTTAATGAGTGCATTTGCATAATGTCTGCATTATTAAACTCATCTACCTTGAGGAAAGTATGGAGAAACACAGCGCACACACAAAGGCATTTCATCAAGAACACTTTTTAGAGGCCGCTTAGCATGGAGAAGGAACGCTCAGTAGACCAGAGCCAGTGGCAAAGGGCCACCAACTGAATAGTGCAGAAAATTGGAAGGATAAAATGGGTGATTTTAAGAGCAAGGTGACAAGGTGCAGGGAAATACGGACGGAACTTTGGGGTCAGAGTCTGACATTCATTGTAACTCATACTACATGATGAAGAATGTGGATTACCTTGTGCATGCTTTTATTAGACTTGTTTCATCCTAAGTGTTCAAGCGTTAAAACAAAAGTAACAGACATATTAAAGAAATAGTTTACACAAAAATGTTAATTCTGGCCTGGAGCACTGATGCCCATAAATAACCAAAAAAACACTAAAAATGATGCATGTGTTGTATACTAAGTAGTTTGTATACAGCATATGAAAGCTATGTGTGAAAAGCATTTAACAGAGACAAATTTAGGTTGTTATTCAGTGGAAAAAATTTCCCTCCACTGCAGCTCTTAAAGGGGTGGTAAAACACATTCTTTCGAAGGCTTGATTGTGTTTGTGTGGTGCATTGTAACATGTGTTCATGCTTTGTTTTTAAAAAATTGCATTATTTTTCATATATTTGACCTTTATTCTACACTGCTCTGTCCCTCCTTGTAAAAAACGGTCTGATGGTTTCCAGGTTCTATGAAGCCGGTCCCTCAAAAATACGCAATGGGCTCAGATTGGTTAGCTGGCCCAGTGTGTTGTGATTCGCTAACCGCCTAGTGCACGTTTGTCGGAAAAGTCACGCCCCTTACCTTTACCGGTAGACTTTGCTTTGGTAGTATTAGAAACAATGGCGTCAATAAAACCATACCAATTTGAGCCCGAATCAGACCCAGACAATTTTAGTGAAGATGATCGAGCAGAACCTGTTCATTCCTCAAGAATAAAGACTGCGGATCTATAGTGATCGCTACCGAATGGCACTGTTACTTTTGTATTTTTAAAATGATTATAGCCAAATATCTGTCGCAAGAACTATTAACCCAAAACGAACACTAAACATTGGCTTTACTAGAGTAGCCAAATCAAACACAGAACCATGTTTAGCATGCCTGTAGATAAACAATACATAAAAAAGCTCTAATCAAAGAATAAGTTCGCTGTTGAGATTTAAAAAAAAGTTTGTAACGTTAGGTGTTTGTCGGATAAAGTTAATTATGAATGAGCATTTAACAAACTGGTTTGCAGAGCCAAACAGCGTTGTCATCTGTTTACTTCCTTGCTACAACGTACAATTAACAATACGAACTATTACAGGAAAACACATCGACGAAAAATAAATCATACTTACAGGTTGTGGCCCGTAAACAGCTTCTGTTTTTAAATCCAGCTTTCAGGACAAGCCGTTGTGCAAATCCTGCATTGAACTCGCGAAGATTGTGGAAGCTTTCTTCCGTGAAATGTGCAGCGGGAGCTGCGCGCACCCGTTGTGCATTCACACTGGCATTGTTTGTCTAGCGCAGCTGAACCGCGGCTTGTGTATTGCAAATACAGACGAATATTGTCCATTATGTCCATTTTCCGGTCTTCTCCTCCGACCCCTGTCTGTCTCGTGCTTTGATTTATGATGGGCAGCATATATATGCTGCAAATGCGACCTGTTCCCCTCTGTCTCATACACACATGCATATAACATGCTGTATGTTAAATGCCCTGCAACACACCCCCGTCCCTTGGAAGGCTGAACAAAGTGGACCTGCAATCCGGATGAAAATAACAGCGTTTCGTCGGCATCGCGGCAACAACACTCCAGCCTACTAACAATGCTTCCCCAGAGCAATACAAAATGGCCTCGCCCCCCTTATTTAATATTCTCGGAGGAGGGGTTTATGTAAATATTGGGGCTGGTGATGTCAGGAATGTCTAGTAGTCCCTACCGGCCGTTTGCTGTAGTCCTTAGAAATTGATTTCTTTAAAAGAAAATACCTCCCTTTGCTTTAAACTTTGAACGTTGTAACTTTGCAGATGTTGTTTATACTCAAACAGCAACATTACACACTAGCTAAAGTTAAAAAAGTGAAATCGCGTTTTACCACCCCTTTAAGTCAAGTCAAGTCAAGTCACCTTTATTTATATAGCGCGTTTTACAATGCCGGTTGTTTCAAAGCAGCTTCACAGTTTTAAACAGGAAAATAACGCAACATAATTTGATTTGACTCTGGAGAAAACGATGATGTCATCCAGCTCATTTCAATTATCATATAGTGTCAATGCGGGCGGATCAGTAATATAGTTGAATATTTAGTGTCCCCAACTGAGCAAGCCAAAAGGCGACAGAGGCGACGGTGGCAAGGAACCTCTTAGGGTGCGTTCACACTTGTCATGTTTGGTTCGATTAAAACGAACCCTGGTGCGATTGCTCGGTTAGTGCGGATCATTTGAACATATATGAACGCTGCCATCTGAACCCTGGTGCGCACCAAACAAGCGGATCGAGACCGCTAAAAAGATGGGTTTCGGTCCGCTTCCAAATGAAATCTGGTGCGGTTCGATTGATATATGAACGCAACACAGACCAAAGACATGTAAACGAACTAAAAACAGGACGTGATTTCACAAGATGCAATGCCACAAGTCAGCTGATTTGACGACGCGGAAAGATCGGTGTATCCAAAATGAGTAGAGGGCAAACGTGGAGCAACGAGGAGGTAAAGTGCCTCATCAATATATGCAGATCTTCGTTTCTGCATACAACGGAGGAAATCCTGCTGCTGTTTTGAATGTTTTGAACATTTTATGAGCTCTTCGTGAGTTCTCAGCTGGTAAAATGCTATTTCATGTATTCTGACTTATACACTGGTAAAGAGTTGGATTCTCATGCTAAACATGGCCATAATTAAAAAAAAAAAAACAGATGGACGTATGACAGAGTATTTCTGTTCCAAATGCACTCCTTCAGGATTCAAATAAGTGTCTGAAAGGTTTTTTTCAGAGTATGGCCCTGTATGACGTCATAGAGGGTGGAATATGGGCACTTGGTAAATGGTAAATGGACTGCATTTATATAGCGCTTTCAACAGACCCACGGCCATCCAAGGCGCTTTACATATTGCCTCATATTCACCCATTCATACACCGACGGTGGTGTCAGCCATGCAAGGTGCCATCCAGCTCGTCGGGAGCAGCTGGGGTTAGGTGTCTTGCTCATTGACACCTCGACACTTGGTCAGATGGAACCGGGGATTGAACCACCAACCTTCCGGTTTGTAGACAACCTACATGAACCACTGAGCCACTCCCGGCACTTTGTTCGTTTACGGGAGCCATTGACAGCGCTGTCATTTTGTTTTTAGACCACACAATCAACAATGTCTCTAAAAAAGTGTGTTTCTGGTTGGGAGGGAAAGATTACCTTGTTCAGCTTCCCAAATAACCCATGGTTAAGGAAACAGTGGATGCAGTTTGTTTTCCCAGAGCAGCAACGGAGTTCTGCAAGTGCGTGTGTTTGTTCTCGGTCTTGAGTGGAAACCGCAGGCGGTGAGTGAAACCGCATCAAATGTCCGTTTTGTTGCCAATTGGCGCGCAAGTGCATATAATGTCAACAACACGAACGTTTAGTGAATTGAAAGTTATCCAGGGATAATGCCATGATGCCTGTGCGTGTGTGTGTGTGTGTGTGCGTCATAGCAGCTTGTGTGTGTGTGTGTGCTCGTGACTCTTTAGCCCCACCCACTATATGCCTTCCCAAGCTCGGCTGTTTTCAGAAAGAATCGATACAACGTATCCGTCTTTTATAAATATGATAAAACTAAAGACTCTTTGGAGATATGAAGAATGCAATACTACTCTATAGGTACTCAAGATTAACATGAGACTGGCAGAAACTGTGTGTGTTATGACCCCTTTTAAACAGCATATACATTAAAACGGTGTAATGTTACTGAATGAAATGTCAACCCAGGATGAGCTATAGGAGCTTTTGGGGGGTGTTGATGACTGGTAACTGGTAATACATTTGCAAAGATTTCAAACAAACTTATTTCACGTTGTCATTATGGGTATTGTTTGCAGAATTTTGAGGAAAATTATGAATTTTATCCATTTTGGAATAAGGCTGCAACATAACAAAATGTGGAAAACATGAAGCGCTGTGAATACTTTCTGGATGCTGCAGGACTGTACATTCAATAAAATTCAATATTATAAAATTAATGGTTCCAGATGCTCACTGTCAATATAGCAATCCAGCTGTGCTAAACACATAATATAGTAACAGCTATCTTCTAGCTAATGTGTTTCTCACCCCACAGCACTCATAGAGAACACATTCTGTTTTTGTTTACTGTCCCTGTCAATATATACAGTGAATATGCCTAACAACAGCCTTTAGCTGTTCATGTTCACAATAGCACATTCTCAAATTGTATTGCTTATGCATGGCTGAGAAATAAAAACATTCTAGCAAATCCAGCATAAACAAAAGTATTATAATGATGGCTGAAATTTGAGCAAATAAACTGGTACACAAATCTATATTTTTTTAATCATCAGATTTTCCTCTATATGGTTCAAGTCACACAGTGGTATCAGTTTCTGAAGAGTTTATCCTCTCACAAGTCATCAAATTGTTCATTTAGACGTCATCCAACCTTATAAACTTAGAATACCTTTCTTCAAGCTTGATTTTCACAAAGAATGCAAAATCTGCAGCTGCAACCAACTTCTGGAGTAAAAGGTTTGTAAAGTGCCCGCTCTTCCAATGAAAACAGATGTCTTTTAATTAGCTTCAGACGATGAACAAATGTGCAAAATGGCCGCACTGCTATTTATATTGTTTAGGTTCAATTCAGTCAGACATGTAGACAAATGCATTTTGTCACCAACAGCTGGCCTCCAATTAAGACATAGGGGGTCAAAAGCAATGGAGGCTCACAGCCCAAACTACCTATTCGAAAAACAGACATCAAGTCATCCACTAGCATTACGTTGGATCAAAACTTAGTATACTGGAAAGCATTTTTTGGCTAGCGCATGCTTTCAACACAAATACCATCTCATCAATCAAACAAATCAATCAAAATGATAGGTTCTGAAATTGTGATGCCTTCTAAAATACCTCATTTTTGGCCGAAATGCAAGGCAAAAGCTCAGTCAAAACAACGAGAAGAACAAGCAGTTCAAGCAGTTGTCTTAGGGTTTATGAACAGAACAGTTCACAATAATTTTTGGCATAAATGCGAACACTTGCAAAACAACACAGTTGTTAGGTAATAATGTGTATATTTACTTTACTTTCACATTCATGAAATGTTGGCCTTTACAAGTTACCATGCAATTATCTTTCTATAACTGATAATAATAAAATGAATGAAGAAAAAAAAAAATATATATATAACACTGATCACTGATCAGGCATAGCATTATGACCCGTCGAGGCATGGACTCCACTAGACCCCCTGAAGGTGTGCTGTGGTATCTGTCACCAAGATATTAGAAGCAGATCCTTTAAGTCCTGTACGTTGTGAGGTGAAGCCTCCATGGATCGGACTTGTTTGTTCAGCTCATCCCACAAATGCTCGATTGGATTGAGATCTGGGGAATTTGGAGGCCAAGTCACCTCAAACTCGCTGTTGTGCTCCTCAAACCATTCCTGAACCATTTTTGCTTTGTGGCGGCGCATTATCTGCTGAAAGAGCCACAGCCACCAGGGAATACCGTTTTTTATGAAAGGGTGTACATGGTCTGCAGCAATGCTTAGGTAGGTGGTACGTGTCAAAGTAACATCCACGTGGATGGCAGGACCCAAGGCTTCCCAGAACATTGCCCAAAGCATCACACTGCCTCCGCCGGCTTGCCATAGTCTTCCCATAGTGCATCCCGGTGCCATGTGTTCCCCAGCGATGCACATGCACCCGAACATCCACGTGATGTAAAAGAAAATGTGATTCATTAGACCAGGCCACCTTCTTCCATTGCTCCATGGTCCAGTTCTGATGCTCATGTGCCCACTGTTGGTGCTTTCGGCGGTGGACAGGGGTCAGCATGGGCACCCTGACTGGTCTATGCAGCCTCATATGCAACAAACTGCGATGTACTGTGTATTCTGACAACTTTCTATCAGAACCAGCATTAACTTCAATTTGAACTACAGTAGCTCGTCTGTTTGATCAGACCACGTGGGCCAGCCTTCACTCCTCACGTGCATCAATGAGCCTTGGCCGCCCATGACCCTGTCACCGGTTCACCACTGTTCCTTCCTTAGAGCACTTTTGATAGATACTGACCACTGCAGACCGGGAACAGCCCACAAGAGCTGCAGTTTTGGAGAAGCTCTGACCCAGTCGTCTAGTCATCACAATCTGGCCCTTGTCAAACTCGCTAAACTCCTTACGATTGCCCAATTTTCCTGCTTTTAACACATCAACTTTGAGGACAAAATGTTGACTTGCTGCCTAATATCAGTCGTTCCAGAAAAATGCAGCATTTTTTGTGATTGTTGCGGGCAAAAATCCTTGATTATGCAGCACGTTTTCTTAAAAAATGCGATAGAAAATGCGGGATATTTATGCAATTTTATGGTTTGGTGAAAAAGAGAAAAATAGCACTACATCACAGAAAGTGCTGGGAATATTTAAGTTCTCATCTTGTTTTATTGAAGACCTTAATAAACACATGGCTCAAATTTACAAAACATTGAGTCAAACAAGTTCTGTAGCTTTAAAAAAGGAATATGCTACAACTTCTGAAAAAATGAATAAATAACTTCCTGTTTTACAGAGGTAGCTATACAAAACAGATATTTGAGTGCTTCCATTGCACAAAGTGCAATCTCTTAAAGGGTTAGTTCACCCAAAAATGAAAATTCTGTCATTAATGACTTCCCCTCATGTCGTTGGACACCCGTAAGACCTCCGTTCATCTTCGGAACAGAAATGAAGATATTTTAGTTGAAATCCGATGGCTCAGAAAGGCCTCCATTGGCACAATGCACTTTACACTCTCAAGACCCATAAACGGTACTAAAGACGTTGTTACAAAGTCCATCTCACTACAGTGGTTCTACAATAACTTTATGAAGCGACGAGAATAGTTTTTTTGCGCAAAAAACCCCTAAATAATGACTTGTATAGTGATGACCGATTTCAAAAAACAGCATCATGAAGCTTTGAAGCATTATGAATCAGCGAGTCGATTCATGATTCTGCTGAAATACATGACTTTGGCGATTCAAACCGCTGAATCGACTCACTGATTCATAACGCTTCAAAGCTTCATGATGCTGTTTTTTTAAATCGGTCAACACACCGGGAAACTGCTTTGCGCGGTCTTTTGCTGTTTTTTTTTTTTGGCAAATGGGAATTTGCGTGCTTCATCATGGTTTCACCGATATCTATGGTTTCACCACGGGGTTTGCAGCTTTTCGATGACGTTCACGTCGGGTAATTACGTCATTTCAAAACGTTCCCATGGCAATAGGGGGAAATGGCGGCTCTTGTGTGAAGTAAACAAACATTCTGCTAATATATATGACTTTTTTGCAACGAAAATGCAGGGATTATGAAATCATGCTAGCCACGCATATTTTGCACACGGAAATAAGCCATTTACGCGGCGAAAGTGCGCCGTATTTAAATATGCGGACTTTGGCTGATTATGCATTAAATCATGCGATCGCATAATCTGTTTTTTCTGGAGGGACTGTAATATATCCCACCCACTAACAGGAGCCGTGATGAAGAGATAATCAGTGTTATTCACTTCACCTGTCATAATGTTATGCCTGATCAGTGTACACTCACACACACACACACACACACACACACACACACAGTACATTAAAAAGTCTGAATCATTTTAAAACTATGTAAAAGTTTTTGCTCTCACTTTTTCTTATCAGTTTAATGTTTATGTTATTTATGTGTATATAATCATAACTTAAAATCAACATATTTAATTGATCCGGGTTTTTTAAACTCATGGACAGTGTGAATGCAAAGAGCAACCTGCAGCCCCCACATTCTTTTCTTACATGAGCTTTTTTTCCCCTGTCATACAGACCAGCATATGTCTCAAAAACCATTTGCTAAAAGGTCCGCATTTGGTAAGGCTGCGGGAGAGTGGCTATTTTGATCGATGTAAATGCAATAACAACAAGACCTCTGGTTAGGTGAGTGTACACCACGCACTGAGCTACAATCATACAGTGGGATACATTTTGTCGACATGTTTTCTCATGGACGGAGAACAACAAGATAATGATAATAACAGGAACATAACGTATATCATCTCTCAGAACATAACCAAAACGCTTGATCAAAAGTAGCCTCGGAACTGTCTGTTGGTCTGGAACATCAAAATGGACCTATATTAAGGAAGCTTCTGAACCCGAAACCCTTAGAAAATGGACGTCCTCGCTTACAAATGATGATTGAACAAGTTGGAAATCCATCACAAATGGCAAGCCGCTGTTCAGAACAGTCCAAACACAACTCAGTTATGCTGGTAATGATGAATATGCTCAGGAGTTTTTAACTCCGAACCATCACGCAGTGCAGGCAAGATAAATAACCATCCAAAGCAAGACAAATGACTGAATTCCTAAGTCACTCCCCAGTTTTTTTGCTAGATAGAGTACGGAAACCCAATTTCACCATATGAATACTTAGATCTGTCTTCTGTCTTCATATAGCTCCAGGCAGAGAGGTTAGTAAAAATGTATTCGTTTCTATATAGTGCTGCTCCTTTATTCAATCATAGATCCATTTCCCCCCCCCCGTCCTCCTTGTACTCCCGGCACCGAGCACCTGATTGCAATAATGTGAGTGATAAATAGACCCAATGCTTAAGCATAGCAGATGTGCTATATGCACGCGATAATCTGTTTTCATAAAATAACTAGGCAGGGTTCTAATTTAGAGTAACTCCCATGTTCAAAATGAGTTTATAAATCATGGACAGTGCACTCGTTTTAAGAACACATCTTTGCCACACAAAAGTGTGTGTCTGTCCCTTTTTGTGCGG
Organism: Gobio gobio; assembly: GCF_949357685.1. Lineage (NCBI taxonomy): Eukaryota > Metazoa > Chordata > Actinopteri > Cypriniformes > Gobionidae > Gobio > Gobio gobio. The sequence goes on along the minus strand of NC_137112.1, from coordinate 8,493,376 downwards.
TCCGCAGATATGCACTGCGCTTTTGATAAGGACTGACTTTAGCAGTGTCCGAAATCACTACTTACTACCAACATAGTCTGTTATAGGGGCGTCTGAATTCTAGCGAACAATTGTATTCCCTATAGCCTCAAGTTCACTGTTTATACCCATAATGCATGATGATTTATAGTGTATAACTGTTGTACAACTCGCTGAACACTATATTGCCCTTAATCCAATGAGGAGAGGAGCTCTAAAAAAAAAATATAGGACAGTGTGTGCAGTTTCCTTTATTCCTGCAGTCTGGAACTACTCTTTCACTTTTAACAGTAATAGTAATATTGTGAAATATTATTACAATTTAAAAGAACTTTTGTTCTATTTTAGTATTTTAAAATGTAATTTATTCCTGTGATGGTAAAGCTGAATTTTCAGCATCATTACTCCAGTCTTTAGACACGATCCTTCAGAAATCATTCTAATATGATGATTTACTGCTCATTTATGATATTATTATCAATATGCAATACAGTTTTTGTGATACACTATTCAAATGCTTGGGGGAAGTTGGGTTGAAAATTGACTTACCCAGCAATTGGGTTGTTTTAACCCAGCGATTGGTTTGTTTTAACCCAGCAGTTGGGTTGTTTTAAGCAAACATTTAACCCAACCGCTGGGTTAAAACAACCCAATTGCTGGGTTAGTCCATTTTCAACCCAACTTCGATTGTTTTTAAACCAGCATTTTTTAGAGTGTTACCCTAAAGGTATAGTGTTACCCTTTATTCTTGATTTATAAGCATATATATATATATATATATATATATATATATATATATATATATATATATATATATATATATATATATATATATATATATAATGTGTTTAATAATTGTATTTTCATACTTAATAAATTATCAATTTATCATTTCTAAATTAAGTATTATATTATTTACAAACCAGTTATTAAGGAGTTGTCAGTGATTCATATGATCATTTAGAAAGTGTAAGTAAAGGATTAATAAACTATTTAAATGTAAATTTTTACATCTTATTATTTAGACATACAGGGAGTGCAGAATTATTAGGCACGTTGATTTTCTGATCATATTTTTTTTTTCAGGCACATTTGACCAATTCCAAACCACAGTAATCCTAATAACTACTATTGATTTAGTATTTAATAATGTATAAGTGATATATAATTGTTCATGAAGGCTGGAAATGAAAAACACCTTATATTCAGGTGTGCAGAATTATTAGGCATGTTTTCTTTTACAGATAAATTGAGCCAAAAAAGAGATTTAACTCCCATTAAATGCCCATGAGAAGGATGCAATACTAATGCAATACTAGAAATTGCAGTTAAGGCATGACCATTGGACAGTGAAATTCTCATTGGGTCAGCAGGATCTGACAAAAACAGGTGGCGGAGAAAAGACACCTGTTAACTGCAAAAGAATTAAGAAATAAGGTGAAGAATTAAGGGTGAAACCATCAGGAACCCTTTAGTCTCCAGCGCCACTATTTTCCAAAGCTGCAACCTACCTGGAGTCTCCAGAAGTGCAAGGTGTCAGGATCTCAGAGACTTCAGTTAGGTAAAGAATCCTAAAAAATGACCCCCACTAAATAAGAATCATAAGCTGAAGTGTTGTAAAATACATGAAGCCTGCTTTTTTATAGGCTTTATAGGTTTTATAGGTTGAGAATGACTCTTGAAGGACCAGCACCACATCCTCTAGTACCACTGTTTGAAGAATTCATCTTCCAGAATCTGGCAGTACGTTTTGGGAGTTCATTTTTAGTCCATCTCTGCAAAACGTACTGCCAGATTCTGGAAGATGAATTCTTCAAACAGTGGTACTAGAGGATGTGGTGCTGGTCCTTCAAGAGTCATTCTCAACCTATCTGTCCATAAAGCCTATAAAAATACCTTCTTCATGTATTTTACAACACTTCAGCTTGTGATTCTTATTTAGTGGGGGTCATTTTTTAGGATTCTTCACCTAACTGAAGTCTCTGAGATCCTGACACCTTGCACTTCTGGAGACTCCAGGTAGGTTGCAGCTCTGGAAAATGGTGGCGCTGGAGACTAAAGGGTTCCTGATGGTTTCACCCTTAATTCTTCACCTTAATTCTTAATTCTTTTGCAGTTAACAAGTGTCTTTTCTTCACCACCTGTTTTTGTCAGATCCTGCTGACCCAACGAGCATTTCACTGTCCAATGGTCATGCCTTAACTGCAATGTCTAGTATTGCATTAGTATTGCATCCTTCTCATGGGCATTTAATACTTTTTGACTTTTCAGTCTGAGTTAAATCTCTTTTTTGGCTCAATTTATCTGTAAAAGAAAACATGCCTAATAATTCTACACACCTGAATATAAGGTGATTTTCATTTCCAGCCTTCATGAACAATTATATATCACTTATACATTATTAAATACTAAATCAATAGTAGTTATTAGGATTACTGTGGTTTGGAATTGGTCAAATGTGCCTGGAAAAAAAATATGATCAGAAAATCAACGTGCCTAATAATTCTGCACTCCCTGTATAGTAATAGTTATTCAGTGTGTTAATACATGCTTTATTAACATGTATTCCTACTGTAATTAATGATTAATTCAGGTAGTTATTAAACTAAATTTACTAGTTGTTAGTTAACTATTTCTGTGAGCTCATCTAAAGTGAGGACGATTTATGCCTTGTAAAGCTTTTACAAAGAAGCTCGGTTCTCTTCTGAACTGCTGTTCTCTAATGTTTTAAAGTTAGTACTGTTTTGACACTGCAACATATTTTATTATATTATTATTGTTCTATCTAAATTGTATGTGTTGGCACTCCTGTAATCCAGTGTGATCCACTGGTGCAGTTTTATTCAGGAATTTTTACACTTTACAGAAATGTATTTTTATATCAGATTAAAGAGGCTTAGTTTCATTTGACTGCAGTTATGGTTTCTGGCGGTCTACAGGAATATTATTTTCTATGACATTAAAGAAGTTTAATTTTAATTTGATATTACGTTACTAATTGTACAGTCTCCATTTTTGCATTTTGAAATAAATATTTGTATGTGCTATTTTCCTCTGTGTTGTGTTTGTTTCCTTTTTCTGTTCAGAAGAGAACAAGCCTTTAAATCTCCTTTGTAAAAGCTTTACAAGGCATAAATCGTCCTCACTTTAGTTGAGCTCACAAAAAATATTTAACAAACAACTAGTAAATGTTTTATAACTACCTGAATTAATAATGAATTACAGTAGGAATACATGTTAATAAAGCATTTATTAACACACTGAGTAAACTATTACTATGTCTAAATAATATTCAATTCAATTCAATTCAAATTTATTTGTATAGCGCTTTTCACAATACACATTGTTTCAAAGCAGCTTTACAGAAAGTGCATTTCATAGATGTACAGTAAAAATGTTAGAAAGACAATGTTAAAGAATAATGTTCGAAAAAGTTAATCTGAAGTTAATATGGTCTATAAATGTATATTTAAATAGTTTATTAATCCTTTACTTACACTTTCTAAATGATCTTGAGAACCACTGACAACTCCTAAATAACTGGTTTGTAAATAATGTAATACTTAATTTAGAAATGATAAATTGATCATTTATAAAGTATGAAAATAGAATTATTAAACACATTATAGATATGCTTATAAATCAAGAATAAAGCATTTATAGCTGTATTTATAAACTGCTTTGTAATGTCTATTAATGCTTTATAAATTATGAATTATCTATTTACTAATGCTTAACTAATGCTTCATAGTGTGTAGTTATTAGGTAATACTGTAAGAAATGTATAATTTTTCCAACGCAGATAATTATTTTGTATTATTTTTGGGCATCCATGCGAAGAAAAGAAAATCTGAAATCCATTTCTCTTTGACCACTTTTGTATTGCCAATCTATACCATCTTATTGTGAGCACACCGGCTGAAAAATAGCTTGAGTTATTAAATTGGCAAATAAAAATAAAGATTAAAAGAGGATCCGCGGGGAACGACTTGCAATCGTTTTCCGCTGTTTTACTCAAGCTCTATTTGGGGGCAGTTTTTCAAAGCACATCAAATCAGCCTCTAAACTGTCCTGACTGCGAGACTTTGGGGCAATCAATAATTCATGGTGCTTATTTTATACATGATTTAGAAACTGGTCCGGCAAGATGGCAGCTGGCCTCTGCGCTGAATTAAAATCCTGACTGTCTGCTTCGAATTAACCGTCTTTATCCCAGATCAACTGTAATAGGCAATCTTAACTATGCAAGAGCTCTGGAAACCTCGGCCAAACGGACGAACCTGAATTCCATTCTGTAACGCCGTTGTGGGCAGAAGTGGTGATTTAGAACGGGTCTTTGGCAGCGGGCTGGAACTCGAGCATTGCTATTAATCGAATGACAGCGATGCTGTTTTTCTCTGCTGGGCAGGATTGATGTTCCCAGCGTGCTGTGTGGGGCTAATGAGCATGAGGGAGATGAGACGTAGGGGAAAAAGCAACATTAACAACACCAACAAATAGACAGTAGGACCAACAGCTTCCAAACCCATCTATTAAGCACTAGTGAATATTTATGGTGTTGCCCAACATCTTTTTTCCCCCTGTTTTTGCTCTTTTATTCACTTTTTTTTGTTTATAAACAGCCTTTCCAAAACAATAGAATTCAGAATGGTATTGCAAGACTCCTATGGATAATCAACACCAAAATGTAGAATCTAAAAATTAAATAAAAAAGTAATAAAAAAAATCTCACATTTAAATAAAATTAATAAAATGAGTATTCTAATGTCAATGGCTACATAGATTAAACTTCTAAAATAAAATATGATAATAATAATATAAAAAATAAAAATAAATAAATACAAATAATTAAATACAATTTAGTTCATTCTAATGGTCACTATAAATAAATAAATACAAATAATTAATTCAAATTTTGTTTATACTAATAGTCGCTGCCAATGACTGCATACTCATTTGAACCTCTTAATTCTGAGGGAATGTTTACCGAGTCTCAGTGTGTAGCCAATTCTGTTTACACAAACCTATCCTGAGTCATGTGACATTGAGTAAACCAATATAATGACTTCAGTCACAGAAGAAAGTGGGTTTGTGAGGAGATCTAGGAAATGTAATTAGCAGGTTGGTGCTGCTTCCTTTTCCTGTAAACATTTTTTTTTTTCCTCCTGAAATAACTTATTCATAATTAGTTCCTTACACAATACACAGCAAAATCGACTAAGACTTGAGACTCTAATTAAAGTCCCTTGCTTCATTAAGTATACACACAGATCCATGAATATGCAATTGGTCCCCGCCTCCACTCAATCACACAAGCTCGGACTACCTGAACAATCAGCATCCTTAGAAACGCTTTGAACAACTCAGAACGTCAGTGGAGAAAGGCATATAGTTCATCATAACGTCGTAAAATACATCACACACATAATTCACCAGCTATATTGCTAAATCTATGGATTTTCATATCAGCAGAAAGATATACGGGGATAACCTGGCTTCTTTATGCTTCACAGCATAGTTAATGATATGCTAAAGGCCACTCACACGTTGACGGGATTGGTTACAAAATGTCTGTGACGTCAAAAACACAACGATTTCAAATAGTGTTTTTGAGACTGTCTTTGGTTCACTGCAGTTTTAAGGAGAAAATACTTAGCAATGGTGTTGACTGAATTGGCACATGGTTTGTCTTAAAGCATATTAAAAACACCACATAGACATATAAACGACATTAAAAAGGTGATTTCATAATATGAGACAGAATAATACTACCATTTTTCATTTAACACCTTTAAAAGAGGTTTTTCGAAGTGCTGTACACAAGATAAAAAATGCATAAATGAAAAAAAAGTTGATTAAAAACCCAAGAAATAAAATAAAAGCGCAAAAGTCAACAAGCAAACTCTAGTCTAAAAGAATGTCTTAAGTTGAGCTTTGAACATGACATAAGTTTGAGCTTCCCTAAGTTCAGGAGGAAGAGAGTTCTCAGACCTGTAACCACCCATAGAAATGAACTGGTTAAATCTAAAAAGATTTAAACCAGTTTAATGGTGTGTTCACACCAGACGCGAATGAAGCGCTTCGCGCAAGTTATTTACATGTTAAGTCAATGCAAAGACGCGTATAGACCATAGACCGTAAAAAAATATGGACGACGCGACTCCATTGACTTCTGCTGACCAGGCCCGTCGCGACAAGGCAGGCAAACCAAGCAATTGCTTGGGGCCCCGAGCTGGCCTGGGGCCCCAAGACAACAACAGGTTAAGAATAAAATTAAACGACAAACTGTGTGAGCGCCCTATTGATAGTCAATGCAGTAAAGTGCAATGACACTGTTATCGGGATCCCCCTTAAGGGGCCCCCTCTCAGTAGTCGCTGACAGCAGCCAGCCAACCACGCGATCTCTGCACCCGGCAAAATACAAAATCTCTTCGGATTTGAAGCGGAATTTTATGCTTCAGGAAGCCAGAAAAGAAAAAAGAGAAAGGAAGAGGAGGATAAGAAAAAACAAGATAGTGGTATGTGATAAATTACACTGGATAAAATAGCTCTACTTGTCTTGTACAAAAATTGTGTAAGTTTGCAGCAGGTAGGCTAGCAAAAATATGTTTATGTTAGCTAACTTACCTGCCTGACAAATGCTGCTTGTAACGAACAGTTAGTGCAACTTTTTTTCCGAACAGACGGAATTAAATGAGATTGATATAGCTTTGTAATAGGTTTTGATGAAAGTGGTATAGCATGCTATACTAACTATTATTTATGCTATGCATAAATAACCTGGAATAGTTAATATAGCATATATTAACAATTATTATAAACATTATTTAACCAGAAAGAGGCAGAGGAACATGATTTTTTTCATAGCTTATCTTAATGTGCTAGTGTCGGGATATACGGTAGTGACAGTTTGCAAATATGACATTATTTGTATAAGTTACCAATGGATCTTGAACAATTACTTTATTCTGTGGCAATTTTTACACTGTTACATTTTGAAGTACAGTATCAGGACAACCCACATGTTTTACTGGTACTGCCCACATGTTTTACTGGTACTGTTATACTATTTAACAAGGTATTATAGTCATCTGTTGCAACTTTATAATAACCATCTAGATAATGTTTATAGACAGTTTACAAACCAACTAGTAACCCTTAAGTATTCCCAAAGTGTTAGGAATATCTGGTCCGTCTATCTATGTAAATGTAATGTTTATAGATGTTTAAAAAATGGTTACTTAAAGGTTTACACATTTTTTTTTAATGATACAGTGGTGTTTTTTGCAAATGTTTTCAAATTTTATGCACAGTATATGCAACAACAGTATTTGCACTGTAAACCTTTTTATTTATATAAAGTGTGGGTGAACTTAAACTGTATGGCTATGCTGCGGTTCCTGTAGGCTTTGCGTGCGTGCGGGTGGGGGGGTATTGGGGGGGCCTCCATGTCCATTTTGCTTGGGGCCCCCAAATTTCTTCAAACGGCCCTGCCGCTGACCATAGTTGAAGCTTTCGTAGGCCCGCTCACGGCGCTGACATCTTGGGACCGAGTCTGCGTAGTAGCGATCTCGGGACCGGAGTTGCGCAGTAGAGAACAGGAAGTAGAGGCGCGATTATCAAAAGCCCGCCCACACTGTCGCAGATGCAGAATAATTCATTGTGTTGGTGTGAAATAAACAGTTATGGAAATGTAGAAATTAAAGCTAAAGCTCCAATCTCCTCCCAAAAATCCTGAAAAAAGTCAGTTAGTGCCTCAGTGACAACTTCACTCAGAGAAGCTGTCAATCTCAGCTGTCAATCATGACGTCACACCCCCCTGTTTTTATAGCATCAAATAACTCACTAAAACTAAACTTATTTAAAAAACGAACACTTGAAATGAAATTATCGCAATAAAAACTGCTTAAAATGACAGAAACCATCTTTAGGAAACAATTATTTGAAGTGTATTTGAATTTTTTAGTGTGTCTCGCGTCCATTTAAATACATGGAGGGGTGGGGTTTAGGAGCTATACTGGGACCGGCCACCGGGGGGCGATCGAGGCGCGGAAGCTTCAATTTCTGACAGGAGCACTGCTGGCTTGTTATAGACATGCTGCGGCGCAATTCGCACAAATGAAGTGCCGCGAATGACACGCCGCAAATTGAGCGTTTGACGAAAAATCTGAACTTTGGCGGATATTCGCACCGCGTTAACCAACCAGGAGCTTACTCTAGTAGTGACAACGAGGACAAAATCATATGTGGATACCCAGAGCTGTAGGTACTTTATAGAAACAGGAACAAAAAGGATCTTGCTTGGAAGAAAGTGAGTGAGGAGGTCGGACAATCTGGTAAAAAAAACGCTCTTTACTCAATTTGAGCTATAGATAGGGTGATTTCAGGGTGATTGGGACACTTTTGCCATTGAGATGACTTGGAAAAAGTCTCCCAATCCCCCTGAATTCATCCCTATTGAGATTACAAGCTAGTTAAGGCTGGCAAATTGAGCTTATTCGTCGTATTTTAAAACAATCCATGTCAGCCATTTCGCATCGAGACGAGCCGGCTGGCAGAAGCCCCTTCCATGACGCAAATTCGCGTCTGTTGTGTAGTGAATGTCATACACGAATGAAGAGAGTAAACTCAAAGGGCCCTATCTTGCACCCAGCGCAATTGACTTTGTACACCGACGCATGTGTCATTCCTATTTTGCACCCGCGCAAAGCGCGCTTTTCCCTCCACAGAAGCACGTCGCTAAACTAGTGAATGAACTTGCGCTACCTGGGCGGTTCAGCGCAAAAAAGGAGGCGTGTTCCGGCGCAAACAATCCCTGGTGCTATTTTGCGGTTCCATTAAACAATTGCGCCACTGACCAGAAAAAACCTAGTCTAAAGTCAGTGGCGCGTTGCGCGTTGTTCATTATGCTATTTTAAGGGCGCATGCTTGACCATAATGTATAGCGTGCACAACGCGCATACACTTTGCTCATGTAATCTACACAGATGCAACAGTTATTTTTGCAAATCATAAATAGTTACACTAAAAAATATTAACACATGAGTTGACGGAAATCATTGTGGTGTGCCACGAAGATGTGAAAAAATAGGCATAAATCTAGCTTACAAATTATTCAGGCTAATTGTTGTCTAATAATTAAGGAGACCTGTTTGCCCAATAGTGGCAACTTCTGGCAAGACATATATGTATATAAGGACATCTAACAAATTGGTTTGTCCGTCAAGAACCAGGAAAAAAAATTGGTGAGGGTGGACGCAGCGATGTCCTCTGCTGGCGTCAGGTCCTGAGTAGAGGCAGATCCACCTCCCGTTACACGGCGTGCCTGATTGATGCTGGCAAGCTTGGACTTTCCCCGTCTTCTGATGTCATTGTAGCGCTTGCGGCACTGGTGCGACGTCCTGGGGATGCCAGCTGATGAAACAATTGTGGCTATTTCCTCCCACGCCTGTTTAACCGATGCTATTTTGGGTGGGTTTCTCCCATCCCCATACAACACAACTTCTCTGTCTTTCACTGCCCTTACAAGAACATCAGTCTCCTCGGCTGTGAACCGCTCCTGGCGTGCGCCTGGTAAATACGCCATAATAATAGCAATCCATAATGGAACTTGCGCACCTGCTTTTACAGGGAATGTTGGATGACGCTCTGATTGGTTTATTCACGTTACGCCCAAACCACACCTATGAATAATGAAGCTACTTCAGACCAACCCATTTTAGATTTGCGCCGGGCGCAAGAGCCATTTATCCCGCCGGGAAAATAGCAACAGCGCCGAAACCCGCCCACAAAGTTACTTGCGCTTCGCGCTTTGACACTTGCGTTTCAGATCGTTAAAATAGGGCCCAAAATGTTCAAGCGTCCAACTACGCGCAAATAGCGCGATTTATTCGCTTCATGCTCGCGTCTGGTGTGAACGCACAGTAAGGCTGTCCCTGAAACACCAAAAACACTTTCAAGACTAGCAAGTCAAAAATATGTCTTACAGTACAACTACAATTAATTGTAAAGAATTTCGTATGCACATACTCAGTTGAGTAAAAATTTTATATTAAGATTATTTTTCTTAGTGCGATTCGCACGAATGAAGCAGCGGGAATGACAGCGCGAATTGAACGAATAGAGCGTTTGACGTGTGATTCACGAGAATGGCGCAAGTTGAAAAAAATCAGAACTTTGGTGGATATTCGCACCGCGTTAACCAACCAGGAGCTTGCTCTAGTAGTGACAACGAGGACAAAATCATAAGTGGATAACCGGAGCTGTACGTACTTTATAGAAACAGGAATACAAAGGATCTTGCTTGGAAGAAAGTGAGTGAGGAGGTCGGACAATCTGGTAAGTTGAAAAAAACGCTCTTTACTCAATTTGAGCTATACATAGGGTGATTTCAGGGTGATTGGGATACTTTTTGCCATTGAGATGACTTGGAAAAAGTGTCCCAATCCCCCTGAATTCACCCAATTGAGACTACAAGCTAGTTAAAGCCGGCAAATTGAGCTTAATCGCCGTATTTTAAAACAATCCATGTCAGCCATTTCGCAACGAGACGAGCCGGCTGGCAGAAGCCCTTTCCATGACGCAAATTCACGTCTGTTGTGAAGTGAATGTCACGCGCGAATGAAGCGAGTAAACTCAAAGTGTTCAAGCGTCGAACTACGTGTGAATAGCACAATTTATTCGCTTAATTCGCGTCTGGTGTGAACGCGCAGTAAGGCTGTCCCTGAAACACCAAAAACACTTTCAAGACAAGTAAGTCAAAAATATGTCTTACAGTACAACTACAATTAACTGTAAAGAATCTTGTATGCACATACTCAGTTGAGTAAAAATGTTATATTAAGATTATTTTTCTTAGCGCGATTCGCGTGAATGAAGCAGCGCGAATGACAGCGCGAATTGAGCGTTTGACGTGTGATTTGCGCGAATGGCGCAAGTTGAAAAAGAACTATACATAGGGTGATTTCAGGGTGATTGGGACACTTTTTGCCATTGAGATGACTTGGAAAAAGTGTCCCAATCCCCCTGAGTTCACCCTATTGAGACTACAAGCTAGTTAAAGCCGACAAATTGAACTTATTCGCCGTATTTTAAAACAATCCATGTCAGCCATTTCACAAAGAGACGAGCCGGCTGGCAGAAGCCCCTTCCATGAAGCGAAATCGTGTCTGTTGTGTAGTGAATGTCACGCGCGAATGAAGCGAGCAAACTCAAAATGTTCAAGCATCCAAATACGCACGAATAGCTTTCAAGACAAGTAAGTCAAAAATATGTCTTACAGTAAAACTACAATTAATTGTAAAGAATCTTGTATGCACATACTCAGTTGAGTAAAAATTTTATATTAAGATTATTTTTCTTAACGCAACAGTGAATAGATTGTATGGTAACACTTCATTAGAATATCAGTGGAAAAAGAAGGATTATGATCAGGAAAGGGCTTTAGGACCCACGTTAATATTAGAAAAGCTTTCCTGCGCTGGAGAGATCTATGCGGGAAGGCCTGGAACAGTGCGGCGAGGTTATGTTGTTTCTGCTCCATACCTGAGTAACATCGGTTATTTAGTGTCAGAACTGATAGTTTTCACACAATGAAAGTGACTAATTATGACTTTAGGATAATAATACCTTTTTTAAGCAAAAAATATTAATAGAATTGGTAACACTTTACAATAAGTTTCCATTTGTTAACATTAGTTACATCAGGCATTACATTATGACCTTGAAAAAACACTGATTATCTCTTCATCATGGCACCTGTTAGTGGGTGGGATATATTAGGCAGCAAGTGTACATTTTGTCTAGCCTGGTCCTACCAGACTCTCCTACATTTCATTTGTACAGAGAGTCTGGCCACTCTCCATTGACAAGCGTTAACTTCCTTGAAGGCGGGTACTCTGTTGAAGTTTAAAACTATTGGATCTGCCCAGAGCCACTCTGGATCTGCCATAACCAATATCAATACCACAACTAGTTTTAACAGTATGTAGGCTAACCATTGTTTATCGACATTAAATATTAATTTAAAATCACCTACATGCATTACAGCTGCATATTTATGCTCAAGGCGCTAAGGGAACGTCTGCCAATTCCACCAAGTGGTTGAAAGGGGTTACATTTATATACTGTTTTCTTTCTGTATAGGTCTATTTTTGTTAATAAATTTGGGTATTTTCGGCTTTCTTGTGTCCCTCTTTTTGTTGCATCCTTTTTTTTTAGCTATGGGACATAACAAATGGGGGCTTGTCCTTGTCGTAGTACAGTGTTGTGCCTTTGATGATACTTGGAGATCTTTGATAAATTAGTTTGTTTCATCGTGTTTTGCGAAAATAAATTTGTATGCGCTTTGAAACGATTGGCTAATCATGACGTTGTAAGGGGAAATCTAATTTGAATAGTTTGACGTCACATTACGTGCGTTTTGGGACACCTGAAAGAATTTGGTGCAGTGTTTGGCCGCCGTTTGGATTCACCGACTGGTAAGTTACTTTTGTGCAATAGTTTGACTTGAGGTTTTTCCCTGTTAGGTTTAGCGACTTGTTTCCTTTGAGACATGTCGTTTTTCTTTTCGTAGTGTTGTGGTGAAAGCGGGTAGCAGCAGTTGTCTCGGGAGCACTTCCATGGTGTGTGAATTGTCGCTGTTTAACCAGTTGCAGTCCCACCCACTGGGTTTGCGTGCTTAATTTCCCCCCGCTAGTATCTGCATGAAGATTAGGTTTAAGGTAGGCAGATAGACGTATTTTAAAGAGTTAGAGAATGGGGAAGGTTTCAAGTATTTGGTTGCAAATTTTGTAACGGGCAGTCTGTTGGTTATTTGCTTATGGCTGATGTTGAAAAGTTTTTTGAATCACCTTCGCATGTTCCGTTAGGTAAATGCACAAAAGAGCAACTTTTAATAATCGCTGAGTATTATGAAATATCCCTTAGTTATAAGAGAATAAAATAAAGTAGTATTAAAAGTGAGTTGAAAAATAAATTGATTGACAGGGCAATTTTGGAAGCTGAGATGGATGATATTCAGGACGTACAAACAGCTACTCGATCTGCTTTGACTTTTGACCAACAAAAAGAGTTGTTATTGTTACAAATGGAAAATGAAAAAATGAAGCAGAAGTCTGAGCAAGGTAGAATTGAGTTAGAAAAGGCAAAAATGGACTTGGAGTATTTAAAACTTAAACTCATGAAAGAAGGTACAGTTAGTGAAGATGGTTTTCGAGGAGAGTGGTGTGCGTGGAAGTTTTCCGCTGCATCAAAGTCTAAAACTTGTTCCTAAATTTAATGAGGATGATCCGGATGTTTTTTTTACTCTGTTTGAGCGCGTTGCTGAGTTAAAGGGTTGGTCTAGGACAAATTGTGTGCTGTTGCTGCAGTGTGTGTTAGTTGGTAAAGCGCAGTTAGCCTTTTCTGCTTTAAGTGTAGAGGAGTGTAAAGATTATGAAGCTGTTAAATCTGCAGTGTTGAAAGTTTACGAGTGTGTACCGGAAACATATCGACAACGTTTTAGGTCGTGTAAAACGGTTCAGGGACAGACACTTTTGGAGTTTGTGAGGGATTTAAGACGACATGTTACACGTTGGTGTGCATCGCTTGATGTTAAAACGTTTGAAGAGTTACTTGAGTTGATCATAATTGAGCAGTTTAAAGGTTCGGTTTCCGATCAAATTGCGACGTATATCAGTGAACACAAAGTTCAGTCTCCTGAGGAGGCAGCATCGTTGGCTGATGATTTCTTGCTCACTCATAAAAGTATTGCTGTCGATTGGCGGGCACGAGAGGAAATGAGCGCGAGCCGTTTTACAAATAATACTCCACAGAGTGGTCGCATTTCTCCATGGAGATTTGATCCGTCTAAAACGTGTAACTACTGTCGTGGAAAAGGACATTGGAAAGCTGACTGCTCTATTTTTATAAATAAAACTAAACATGCTGATGTGGATACGTTTAAGCCTGCTGCAGCCGCAAATTCTGTTCAGTTGAGTGCTGAGACAAATTAATTCCAACTGTTTAATGATGTTTTTTCCACTTATGCTCCTTTCATTACAGAAGGTCGAGTGTCATTAGTGGATGGAGTTGAAGAGATTCCTGTTAAGATTTTACGAGATACAGGAGCAATGGATTCTTTTATTTTAGAGTCCATTTTGCCATTTTCCTCTCAATCGGAAACCGGTGACAGTGTTTTGGTTCGAGGAATGGGTTTGAATACGTTAACAGTTCCTCTGCATAAAGTCAAGCTTTACTCTGATTTAGTGACTGGTGAAGTGGTAGTAGGGTTGCGCCCTGCTTTGCCGATTGAAGGTGTTCATCTCATTTTAGGAAAAAAACTAGCAGGTGATCGGGTGTGGGCTAATGTAACTACTTCTCCTTTGGTTGCCTCTAGTGGAGAGCTGGTTCAACAGACAGTGGTTGTCGACCCTGTGGGGGCTGTAACCCGTGCCATGGGAAAAAACATTGAGGGTTTAGAGACGCGAGATAAAAATGAGTTAAGTTCACTAGGTGCTGTACTGCTTATACCTGACTTGTCTGCTCTGTCTTTTCCTCTGTCTACAGATGAGCTGAGTAAAGAACAACATTCAGACTCCTCGTTGGCTGAGCTCCTCACTGCTGCGCTTCATGATGTGTCAGATAAGGCCAGAGGTTATTTTGTACAGGATGGATTGCTGTTAAGGAAATTGAGTCCTCATGGTGAAAATTTTGTGGGGGACCCAATTGTCCAAGTAGTGGTTCCCACAAAATTTCGTGATACCGTGTTGGAAGTTGCACATGACAAGTCTGGTCATCCTGGGGTGCGAAAGACTTATGATCGCGTTTTGCAAAAATGTTTTTGGCCATGCTTAAAGCATGACATTTCTGTATACATAAAAAAATTTCACACTTGTCAACTGACTAGTAAGCCAAATCAGAAATTAAAGCCTGTTCCATTGCACCCGATTCCAGCACAGTGTGACCCATTTGAACATATTATTGTAGATTGTGTGAGTCCTCTGCCATGTTCAAAGTCTGGGAGCAAATATTTGCTTACTGTTATGTGTTTGGCTACACGTTTTCCTTCTGCCTACCCGTTGCATACGATTACCTCACACTCAATTGTAAAAGCTTTGGCGCAGTTTATGTCAATTTTCGGCATTCCTAAAATCATTCAGAGTGATCAGGGTAGTAACCTTACCTCTCATCTTTTCCAACAAGTCTTGAAACAACTAAGAATTAAGCACAACCTTTCTAGTGCATATCATGCACAAAGTCAGGGAGCATTGGAGAGGTTTCATCAGACTTTGAAGTCTCTCCTTCGTGCTTATTGTGTGCAGTTGGATAGAGATTGGGATGAGGGGTTGCCCTGGTTGTTGCTGGCTGTGCGTGAGGTGGTGCAAGAAAGTACCGGATTTAGTCCAAATTACTTAGTTTTGGTCACAAGGTTCGTGGGCTTTTGACTGCTTCAGGAGTCAATTAAAATTTGCCGTCTCGAACCAGTTGGGCTGAACAGGATATTGATGTTGGTAATGCTTCTCCCATCAAACAGCGTTATTATCGCGTGTCACCAGAAAAACGGAAGCTGATGGAAGCAGAAATCCAATACATGCTGGACAATGATATAACGGTCCCTTCCGGTTCAGATTGGGCATCTCCTTGCCTGCTGGTTGCGAAGCCTGATGGTTCCGTAAGGTTTTGTACAGACTTTCGCAAACTCAATAGTGTGACAAAACCTGATTGTTTTCCACTCCCGCGAATGGAAGACTGTATTGACCAGGTAGGTTCTGCAAAGTTTGTAACCAAACTTGATTTGTTGAGAGGCTATTGGCAGGTGCCTTTGAGTCAGAGAGCTCAAGAAATGTCTTCATTTGTTACTCCATCAGGCCTCTATTCTTACAACGTTATGAGTTTTGGGCTGAGAAATGCCTCACCACTTTTCAACATCTAATGAACCGTGTAGTTGCAGGCCTTGAAGGGTGTGCGGTGTATTTAGACGATCTTGTAGTGTTCAGCGATAGCTGGGACTTGCATTTAAAACATTTGAGTGCAGTTCTGAGGCGTTTGTCAGAGGCAGAACTGACGGTGAATCTGGCAAAGTGTGACTTTGCTCGTGCTACAATAACTTACCTTGGTAAGGTTGTGGGGAATGGTGAGGTTCGCCCAGTAAATGCTAAAGTTCAGGCCATTCATGATTATCCTACAACATCTACGAAAAAAGAGCTTATGTGTTTTTTAGGGTTAGTGGGTTATTATCGTTCTTTTTGTTGTAACTACTCCTCCGTTGTTGCACCACTTACTGATTTGTTGAAGGCCAAGGTAAAATTTGTTTGGTCGTCAAGTTGTGCGTTGGCTTTTGAAAATGTTAAGTCTCTACTGTGCTCCTCCGCTGTCCTTGCTGCCCCTTGCTTTGAAAGGCCTTTTTCTCTACAGGTGGACTCGAGTAAAGTTGGTGCTGGGGCAGTCCTTCAACAGGCTGATGAGGGAGGGGTGGTTCGTCCTGTCAGTTTCTTCTCACGCAAGTTTAATTCTTATCAACTAAAATTATTCGGTGGTGGAAAAGGAAGCATTGACTTTGATTTGGGGGTTACAACATTTTGACGTTTATGTTGGTTCGAGTCAACCTGTTGTAATTTATACTGATCACAACCCGTTGACGTTCTTGAATTCTCTTCATTGCCCGAATCAAAGGCTCATACGTTGGTCTTTATTTCTGCAGGCCTATGCCCTGGACATTCGACATGTTAGAGGATCTGAAAATCTTGTAGCTAACGCGCTGTCACGCGCCCCTGTGAATCATTAGAATTTTTTTTTTTTTTTGTCTTTTTCCTCTCTTGGCCTTTGCTAGGTCCTGAAGTATTGTGTGGTAACTCTCTTGTTTATTACAGGGATTCTTGACAGACCCCTGTCTTATGGGGAGGGGTGTGATGACTCTTCTGTTGAGTGGGGTTTCCCCAGGCTCAGGCGGATGATTGGCTGGCTCCACCCTCTCAAGTGGTTATTCCGTACACCTGTGGTGGACTTCCTGTCGAGCGTGTTGAAAAGGAGCATGAGGAAAAGGCCAAGGAGGGCGACAGACTGGACATGAC
The DNA here is from genome assembly GCF_949357685.1 of Gobio gobio. Taxonomy (NCBI): domain Eukaryota; kingdom Metazoa; phylum Chordata; class Actinopteri; order Cypriniformes; family Gobionidae; genus Gobio; species Gobio gobio. The sequence continues at coordinate 8,476,307 of NC_137112.1, read as the reverse complement.
TTTCATTTACGTTTGGGTTCCTTTAAAGTTGTTTTTCCTTTGACACATCCAACACTAGCAACAGTACATTACCTTTCCATACATTCATTACAATACACCACTGATTCCTGACTGTTACATTTATATACTGTTTTCTTTCTGTATAGGTCTATTTTTGTTAATAAATGTGGGTATTTTCGGCTTTCTTGTGTCCCTCTTTTTGTTGCGTCCTTTTTTTTGAGCTACGGGACGAAACATCAAGTAGAAATATGCAGCTATAATGCACGTAGGTGATTTTGAATTGATATTTCACATCGATATACAATTGCACACTTAAAACTGATCGTAGTGTTTAAATATTTGTAAGACTGGCGAATGTGTTGTGGCTTGATTTCGATGTGTTGTGGTTTTACTTCGGTGTGTTGTGGCTTTATTTTGTTGTATTGTGGCTTGATTTCGTTGTGTTGTGGCTTTATTTAGTTGTGTTATGGCTTGATTTCAATGTGTTGTGGCTTTATTTCGTTGTGTTGGGGCTTGATTTCGTTGTGTTGTGGCTTGATTTTGTTGTGTTGTGGCTTGATTTTGTTGTGTTGTGGCTTGATTTTGATGTGTTGTGGCTTTATTTTGTTGTGTTGTGGCTTTATTTTGTTGTATTGTGGCTTGATTTCGTTGTGTTGTGTTGTGGCTTGATTTCGTTGTGTTGTGAACTTATGTATGCTTTTTAAATGTCGCTGTGTTCTCACGAGCTCTGACAAGTAAATGTGTTTACTTGCTGAGTGTTTTTTGCAGTGTGGTTTTACCTGTGGTGATCTAAGTAGAGTACTTGTTAATTTAAATAAGAATAGAGTTCTAAACTCACTAATAATATTTAAATGCCACCCATTAAAACTTTTTGGTTGATGAAAGTTTTTTCAGATATTGTTAAATATCTATAAATTTACAAGGTACCGCCCCCCGGGTGTGCCACAACATCGAATCTGGCCCCCTTTAAAAAGGTTTGGACACCCCTGAGCAAACACAATATCGATATGAATACAGTAAGAGCTTCGTTGTGCAGCATAACAGCGTCATTCATTATAATGGTAGTTTGGGCAAGTATGCAGATATACTCGCGACTAGGGGTGTAACAATTCATTTTAACAACGATTCGATTCGTATCACGATTTGAGGTTGTCGATACGATTCAAGGACGATATTGGTTCATTTAGAACGATACGATCCAAAACGATTCAGTGACTTGAAATCGATTCAGTAACTTTTTAGCCAAAAATTGCAAGTAGGGCTCGCTGCAGCCTGCGGTGGATATCCAACTCCGCCCACATCCAAGTGTGACGTCAGAACTCCCGCCCTGCAGCTAATTTCATTGGTTACAGTGACGGGTAGGTTTAGAGATCAGTGTTTGGTGTAGGCAATCAGTACTTAATTCGTTACAGTGACGGGTAGGTTTAGGGATCAGTGTTTGGTGTAGAGGCAGTCTCTACTGTGATTGATATGACCAATAAAATCTTAAAAATCGGCTGCAGGGCGGCATTGGCCTGGCCTCTGACGTCACACTTGGATGTGGGCCGGGTTGGACATCCACCGCAGGCTGCAGCGAGCCCCTTCTCAAAAATTGTGTGACTGAAATAAATATCTGGATACTGGTCAGTGCAGGTGAAGTTTCCTAGATTTCTTTTGTTTCTTGTAAGGGAATCAGGTATCAATTCATTATGGATATAAACAAACAAGTAAACAACAATTAATGGCAAATGCATTCAAATTTTATTTGAATAAAGTGCAACCAACAGTTTAGGTTGAATTAACAGGAAGTTAACCTTTTCTGCTCTCATTTTAAATATTCAATACATTTTCAATAAAAGCACAGTAAGTGCAACCAACATTTCAACAGTAGGTTAACCTGCTACTTCTGCTTTTGTTTTCCAACATAAAAATATTACAATATTAATATCAAAAATAAAGTGCAACTAACTTCTCTTCAGGTTTAATTAATAGTAAGTTTACCTGCTACTTTTGCTGTTGTTTTTCAACATTAAAATATCAAAAATAAAGTGCAACCAACATTTCTTCAGATTGAATAAACTGGCTGAACCTGCTACTACTCTCAGTTTAATAAACAAACAATATCTAACAAAAGATAAAATGTAACCAACTACTCTTCAATGACTCTACAGATTTCTTTTTCAAAAATATCAACATGATCTGACCGCAGAACACTTCTCTGTGCGTTCACTATGTCTCCAGCAGTACTAAAACTCGCTCTGCTGGCACACTGCTGCCAGTAATGCACAGGTAACAAGCAAGGGTTGAAAGTACAGGTAGCTCTTTCTCCTGGTAGCTTGATAATTTCTCGCTCATTGGCTTCTCCTCTGCCATCCGCCATGCTATATTTTGTTTTCTCAGCGCTCGCTGCTGCTGGTGCGTTGCGATGATGTCACAGATAGGCAGACTGAATCGAGTAACGTTTAACGCCTTTATTATTAAAAGTGCTAAGAAAAAACATCCATATAAAGTCTGACGTGTTAAAATCCAATGCGTTATTTCCTATTATCGATACAATCGATTGATTACCTTTTAAAACGATGTTAGATCGATATATGTCGTCCGGAAGGCCAACTTGCCGAGCACAGATCGATGTAGTTAGATCATAGGAAAAGAAATCGATACATCGATGTAGTAGATGAATCGTTACACCCCTACTCGCGACGAGTGATTGACAGCATTATAAAGAGAGTGTTCTTTGATCGCACTCTGTAATTTAATCACATATTTGTTTTATGCTACTAACAGAAACAATGTGAAGTTGATGGTTTAGTTACTGGCTTGATTCACTGATGCATAAACAGTATTAAACAATTTAGAAAGGAAGTCTGTGCTGACATTGCAACTGAATTAAATGTAAAAAATAAACTGAATCCATTTTCTCCAAATTCTCTGGGCGGGCAAAGCAGAGACAGGGGAGGTAACCTTTCCCGATATGACGACATATAGGGAAGATTCCAGATCGGCCCATCTGAGCTTTAATTTTCTCAAAGGCAGAACAGGATACCCAGGGCTTGGTTTACACCTGTCTCCATTTCTAGCCACTGGGGGACCATAGACAGGTTAGGGAAACTCATATTAATGTTAAAAAAACTCATAAAGTGACATTTTCATGTCATGGGACCTTTAAGGCGGCATCTGAAGAGACTTTTCTGGGGGTCAGTTGAATATCTTTCCTCTTGTACATAAAATCTTAAACTTTCAGTCTGTAATGAAATTAGATTATAGAGGCTGTGATAATAGCCTCCAGTCACATTCTCTGTCCACAAAACTTGACCTCTCATCAAGAACACTGAGCTCTCAGACATAACAAATACTGTTGAATATCAGCGTAAAAACAGGCCCGCGCTTTTAAATGGATGCCTATCAGCGAAATGCTATGATATTGACTTAAATGTGCTTGTTAAATAGGCAAAATTCTAACAGCTCATTCATTTTCTGAAGAGCTGGCGCTACGACTGAGGAAAACATGCCACTTATTTATTTTAAGACCTCTTCAAACCTCTATAATAACACTCAAATGAAAAGCCATTTTTAGCTGTGATTAAAGTGACTACACATTTCAAAAAAGAACATTGAAAGAGGTGTTTATAACAGTAAAGAGACTCGGATGTTTCTTTCTTTGAGTGTCATTTTTAAGCTAATTAATTGACTAAAAGTAGCATGTTCTACTGTCCAAAGGAGAATGGGTTGTTCATGTTCCACTATCCAACCATATGAATTGGAATTCTGACAGGAGGCATTGGAAGTCAGACCAATCCCGCCGCAATTAACATAATTAACACTACTGCCATTTTAATACAGCTCCACACCTCAGGCCAAAGGCAGGCTGCTCTCGTGGAAGCTGCTGTACATGCATAATTAATAGGCCTTACCACATGCAATTAAATATGACTTCACACATGAAAGACAATGTAACTGATGTATTCAATTAGATAATATGCACAAAGTAGTACAGCAAATGTGGAAAAGGCCACAAAAATCCTTCAAAATCACAGACTGAGCTGCACGGGCTGTAAGGGGACAGATAAAGGTTGTTGTCATTTGTTTTGTTCTTAATAAACATCCCTGGTCTTATTGTATATGATTCATCAGTGCGTATTATTAATTATAAAAACCTGTCTTTGTAATATCATTGATCATCAAAGTGTAATCATTTGCTCTGACTCCAAAACAACTTTCATTTTCAGCCCTATACAAAATTCTTATCCTACATTTTGTTTTGTTGAATATACTGTACTCTGAAAAATGTCAAATTCTGGAAGTACATGAGTTGAAAAGACCATGTCATATTGACCCTATATTGAACGTAGGGGTCAATTTGAGGTTGGAATTTATATATGTAATATAACGTAAAAAAATGGAGAGACAGGTTAAGTTGAGGAAGTAGATAGTAGAATGTTTATAAGAAGAATAATTTATTATATTATATTCAATTACAGTATATTGCCAAAAATTTTGGGACGCTTGCCTTTATACGCACATGAACTTTAATGACATCCCATTCTTAATCCGTAGGGTTTAATATGGAGTTAGCCCACCCTTTGCAGCTATAACAGCTTCAACTCTTCTGGGAAGGCTTTCCACAAGGTTTAGGAGTGTGTTTATGGGAATTTTTGACCATTCTTCTAGAAGCGCATTTATGAGGTCAGGCACTGATGTTGGACGAGAAGGCCTTGCTCGCATTCTCACATTCTCCGCTCGAATTCATCCCAAAGGTGTTCTATCGGGTTGAGGTCAGGACTCTGTGCAGTCCAGTCAAGTTCCTCCACACCAAACTCGCTCATCCATGTCTTTATGGGCCGGCGCTTTGTGCACTGGTGCGCAGTCATGTTGGAACTCTAGAGTCCAGTGGTGTCGTGCTTTACACCACTGCATCTGACGCTTTGGATGAGCTGCTCGGCCATGGAAACCCATTCCATGAAGCTCTCTACACACTGTTCTTGAGCTAATCTGAAGGCCACACAAAGTTTGGAGGTCTGTAGCTATTGACTCTGCAGAAATTTGGTAACTTCTGCGCACTGTGACCCTCAGCATGCGCTGACCCCGCTCTGTGATTTTACGTGGCCTATCACTTTGTGGCTGAGTTGCTGTTGTCCCCAATTGCTTCCACTTTATTATAATACCACTAACAGTTGAGCGTGGAATATTTAGTAGTGAGGAAATTTCACGAATGGACTTGTTGCAGAGGTGGCAACCTATCACGGTACCACGCTTGAGTTCACTGAGCTCCTGAGAGCGACCCATTCTTTCACAAATGTTTGTAGGAGTGTCTGCATGCCTACACTCTAAAAAAAAGGTTCTATATGGCACTAAAAGTGGTTCTTCGTCGTAATCATAGAGGAACCACTTTTGGTGCTATATAGCACCATATCTTAACATGTTCTGTATATTGTAGCGGTGCTATATAGCACCTTAGCAAAAGAACCGCTGAAGAACCACTGAAGAACCACTGAAGCACCAAAATTGGTGCTATACAGAGGTGGCAACCTATCACGGTACCACGCTTGAGTTCACAGAGCTCCTGAGAGCGACCCATTCTTTCACAAATGTTTGTAGAAGCGTCTGCATGCCTAGTGCTTGATTTTATACACCTGTGGCCATGGAAGTGATTGGCACACCTGATTTCAGTTATTTAGAGGGGTGTCCCAATACTTTTGGCAATATAGTGTATTTTTTACATCCAACATCAAATCCTGCAGTAAAACTAGAACTAGAAAAACTAGAATTAAAAGTTTGCTTTTGTGTTCTTCTAGTAAATGTTCACAGTAGGGTTATTGTTAAATAAAAAACTAAAACCATTTTCAACTTTTCCTTCTCAATAAACTAAAAACGTAATAAAAATTATATATATATTTTTTCTTTAATGACAAAAAAAAAAACATGCTCATTGGAAAAACATGCCTGTGGCAACTCCCAAAACGTACCAATACATACAAATCACTGCAGTTTCCAGCCGAAATGAACACTAGAGGTGGTCAAACACCAACAACTTTATTACACTGTAAAAAATGATATGAACAATAAGTTATGACTACATAAGGTAATTTACCCAGCAGCACCCTGTAGCCCAAGACTGGTTGCCCACTAAAGCTAAGCAGGGCTGAGCCTGGTCAGTACCTGGATGGGAGATCTGGGAAAACTAGGTTGCCCCTGGTAGAGGTGTTAGTGAGGCCATCAGGGTGTGCTCACCCTGTGGTCTGTGTGGGTCCTAACGCCCCAGTATAGTGATGGGGACACTATACTGTAACAAACACCGTCCTTCGGATGAGACGTTAAACCGAGGTCCTGACTCTCTGTGGTCATTAAAAAATCCCAGGATGTCCTTTGATAAAGAGTAGGGGTGTAAGCCCGGCATCCTCGCCAAATTTGCCCATTGGCCCCTGTCCATCATAGCCTCCTAATCATCCCAATATATATATATATATATATATATATATATATATATATATATATACAATTGGCTTCATCACTCTGTCTCCTCTCCACCAATCAGCTGGTTTGTGGTGGGCGTTCTGGCGCAACTTGGCTGCCGTCGCATCATCCAGGTGGATGCTGCACATTGGTGGTGGTTGAGGAGATTCCCCCCTTCTATGTAAAGCGCTTTGAGTGCCAAGAAAAGCGCTATATAAATTTAACAAATTATTATTATGACAACATATGACAACGTTTTTTACATTGCTTTAATTAGAATTAGTTAAGAAATTGTCAACTTTTTTGTTATAAGCTATAGGCTACAAGATTCAGTTGTATCAAAAAGTCTTAAAAATGACTTGAAATGACATCCAAGTTGATTGAACTTTAGGCAGCAACTTTTTTTACAGTGTATGATTACAGGGGCAGATTGTTGATTAGTAAACACTTTACCATAGTACATCGTGGCAAGCAGTCAAGGCCGAGAGACCATGAGTTAACGGCACGCCGCACTAGCCTCGTGTCTCACGGAGGAGCTTGGATGCATAAAAGGAGGAGCGACGACAGTGAAAGACGAGAGAGGACCAGGGCTGGATTTTACGGTGTGTTTTGTTTATGTTTTATTAAGTGTGTGCGGCAGCCATCCATTTGCATCACATAACCAGCTCCATATGTGTGTCATTCTGATGTAGTAAACTTGCTCAATAGCTCACCCGGTACAGCACTTGCGATGCGGAGCGCACGGGTCTCGTGAAGCACGAGTCACTATAAAAGAGATCAAATACTTGTAGAAGAAAGCTGAAATACCATGGATGCTTCAGCAAATGTGTTTTTCTCGCATACTTGCTTTTGTTAACACTATCTGGTATGTTTAGTATGTTTAGGTTTAGTGTAGGCCGTACGTTGTTTTCAAACCCAATAGAGCATTAACCTTTTAGCTCCACTCACCGGATATTTCAATTCAGAACTGCAGTGATCATTTTGCAAAAATGTCACCACAGTCACATTTTTCCAATGAGGCTTGGTTGCAAAAAACACACAACAAACACTATATCAATGACACTAAAACAACACTGGATCTCAACTAAACGTTGCAATGAGTGCAAAGTCTATTAGACGCGTCGGCTGCAGTTTCTCAGGCAAAGCAAGAAAGAGCAAAGAGCAAGGAAATCCAGATGAGATCACCACCCTTCACCAGTGGCTGCTAGCACAGCTTCAGGCAAAGTCAGAAATACCAAGAACTTTCTGAATGTGCAGTCAGCCATCTCAAAGCAAGCCAGTGTCATTATGCCCACAAGATATGGACAAAGCATTTTAAGCCAGACGTATGCATAATTGACATGCTCAAAGGGTTTAGGACTGTAAATGAAATACAATTATTATTTAATACAAGATAAGTGTCACAGAAGCCTCATGATAAATTTAGAGGGAGCGCTTATTAAGACCCTACCTTCACCGTCTGTCCTGCCTCAGGTCCGTCCTATTGGGAACAGAAGCAGATAATTAGTTGGGAATTCAGGAATACCTCTGTCAATAATTCAGCAGCATTTTAATTTCAAATGAATCGCTGCACCTTCACGTGACCATGTGAATGTCAAAGTGCCTCATTCCTTATTTTTCTCCACCTCTTTTGGTCTGTTCATGCTTTTGAGCCAAGAGAAATTTAAAATATGTTTTAAATAATTCAGTTTAAATAATAATCAATTAAATCATTATTTCATTATATATACACGTGTATACTGTATAGTTAAAGTGGATATAAACTGTTGCATTATATGTAATGCAAATTAATATTTCACCTTTTAAACATTCATTTCTACATGGCAAAACTGTGATATCCCCATTGCTTTTTGTAAAAAGTTTAGATATTTATTTAGTGTTCTCTCACTTTTCATTTTCACATGAAAATTAAACACCTCGGATGAATCACCTTTTGGGAGAAAGAGATTTAACTGTAGTTCTCTTTTATCTGATAAACAAAATGTTGTTGGTCTGTGTCTTGAAATAGGAAATCGTTTGGAAGTAGCATTCAATTTATTTTATGGCTATAAGTAACATAAAGAAAGGTGACCCCTAAAGTGTTTGTATTCTTAGGCAACACTTAAAAATGTATGAATGCTACTGCATTATACATGAACCATTATTATTATTAAATATTAAACCAAAAAAATTATGCGCTTTATGTTGAGATTCGTATGCCTCATTAGCCTGGATGCCAGCCGAACTTAGCCCGCCAACAACATTTGAGGTTGTGAAGTTCGGTCTGGACTTGGTCCGTTGTGGAGCAACTATGCTCGAACCAGAGCTGTTCTGACCAATCAAATTATCAGGGTGGGCTTTATACGATGATGGACAGATGATCCACAGTGCTTGGGTTGAATTTGTTCTAATCCTACACGGAGAACTTGTTCGTATATGCATTCACCTTTACTATTTCTCTCAAAAATGATGATCGTGTTGGTAAGTACTCCGTGTATCCTTAAATTCTATTTTAAAACACCGGCAAAGATCGTTTACACTCATCTTCTTCTTCTACTTCTTCCAGCGTGCGTGCAGTTGAGTTATGAGACAACTATGCTATGCACCGTTGCTCTGATTGGTTGTAGGTCTGTCCAATTAAGTGCAGAGGCATTTTCTTTCCTAGTTCGGTTGAAACACCCTATAATCACAGCCCAATGGAGCAGTATCAGACTCATCTTCTGACTAGAATTGAGTATGACGACGTCAGGCTAATGCCTCATATATAGAGGAGAATATGGAGCACATACTAAGTAGGAAAAACACCTTGGTTTAAACCCCCTTGAGTCGGCCATCGCGCCCCGCAGGTCATTAGCCATTGGGCAGTGTCTTTTGTTTCAGGTGTGAAACTCATCAATATTCATGATCATTTACGCCCACCCCACATACGCCTTTCCAACACAAAACATGTCTTAAAAATGTTAAATCAATATATTGTTTTATGTGAATGAGTGGCCAAACTGATTTTTACATCGTCTTGGAAAATTCTAGCCTACGTGATCCATTCAGCATGGTTTTTATGGCCTTATTTCAGTGACTTTCACAAACAACGCATACATTTTTTTTTCTCAAAAGTACTAACTTTTACATAAATGCTGCTTACATATATAATCGTAGCAGAGTTTCTGCTTATTTCTGTTTTCATGGCTAAAGTCTGATTACACTGTATTCAGCACAAACTCTTCTCCGATTATATAAATGTATATATAAATGTCAGGGCATGTCAAAACACTTCCAGGGCCCAGAAAACAACTCAGACTTCAGAGGGTTAATAAAGATGAAATTCTGGTCGCTTGTAATGTAAATCAATGATATCTATGATGATGATACACTATAGCAGACTAAATGGATATAAATATTAGCTGTCACATATCTCCCAATATGGTCTCAGTAAGATGATATTTAAATGCTTAGTTTTAAGACCAAACTCTATAGTTTAACTCTCTCTCTCTCTCTCTCTCTCTCTCTCTCTCTCTCTCTCTCTCTCTCTCTCTCTCTCTCTCTCTCTCTCTCTCTCTCTCTCTCTCTGTGTGTGTGTGTGGGTGTAAAGCAATACAATGCTGATTGAGAGATGTAAAAAATACAAAAAATAGTCCAAAATAAAGATGTAAGGATAATCAAGTTTGATCTGTTCAATACGTGTTTATCTTTAATTACTAGCAATATACAAGATATTCTTATTCATTTTATACAAATCTGTAGATCAGAAGCCTTCACAGCAAGCATGTGTACCACGACCTGAATGTAGTCTTTTTAAGAATTATACTAAAAGGCCTTTTACTTGTTAAAAAAGTATAAACTCTCTATAAGATGACAGAAGGCATGTATAGTAGATTTTGTTCATGTTTTGTTCATGTATATAATTTAGAGGCCACAGAAATTAGTATATCAAATATGCAGGCATTATTGTATTATATATTATATATATGTATTATATTGTATGTCATATAAACAATTTTTTTATAATTATAAGAAATATTTGGACACTTTAAGGATGTTAAATGTTAGTGGAACATATTCAATGTGATTCTCTACACCTGTGATCTTTGATAGGACACCTGTGTGAAATTGAAGAGAACTGACTTTATACATACACCAAACATCATACTAACAACAGTTAGTAAATGTCTCAAAAAAGTGAAGGTAGTTTGGCAGGATATTTTGCATCTGATGCAATGATATATTTACCTTTTGAAAGACTAGATCACCATGCTAAATTTATCACAGTGTATTAGCTGAATCCTATCATACCTGTATGGCGATGGTTAGGGAGGATGCCTGGAAGTGTTTCTCAATTCCATTGGCTACTCTCTGTGTAGTCATGAATAGATCTGCCACCTCTTCAGGACGAAGATCCCGAAACCGCTCAACGACGCGAAGAGGACACACTAGAACATCTGTAAGAGGAGCTTGTCAAGGGAAAAACATTTGAATCGAGAAAAATACACATTATCTACATCAACTCTTAAAAATATGAGATATGAAAACAACTTTATGAATATTCTGGGTTACATACAATTCAAACTCTATCGATAACACACGTGGCATGCTGAAGAATAACTGAATATGAAAAAAAGAGCTTCACATTTCTGCTTCCATTCTTCTTTTAATCCTGCAGAATGCCTTGCCAACTGATTTCCCTTGAGAATGTGTTACTTTAAATAATGATGTGTATTATTTGCTAAAGGAATATTCTGAGTTTAATACAAGTTAAGCTCAATCGATAACACTTGAGGCATAATATTGATAACCACAAAAGTGTATTTATGTTTCCCTTCAGCGAAGCCCTTACAATGGAAGTGAATTGAGCCAATCCGTAAACACTAACATTTAAGAACAGTAAGCAATATGCGTATTAACATGATTTTAATGCTTTACAGTTGTGGTCAGAATTATCGGCACCTCTGATAAATATGATCAAAGATGGCTGTAAAAATAAATCTGCATTGTTAATCCTTTTGATGTTTTATAAAAAAAAAAAATTAAAAAAAAATTTGAACCTTTCATTGAAGTAAAATAATAAAAAATGCGGGGAAAATCTCTTTATGAAATAAATGTTTTTCTCCAAAACACGGACATAATTATTATCACCCTTTTATTCAATACGTTTTCAACCTCCTTTTCCCAAGATAACAGCTCTTGAGTATTCTCCTATAATGCCTGATGAGTTTGGAGAACACCTGACAAGAGATCAGAGATCATTCCTCCATACAGAATCTCTCCAGATCCTTCAGATTCCTTGATCCATGTTGGTGCTTCTTCTCTTCAGTTCATCCCACTCGTTTTCCATAGGGTTCACGTCAGGGACTGGGATGGCCATGGCAGAAGCTTCATTTTGTGCTCAGTGACACATTTTTGTGTTTTATTTAATGTTTGTTTTGGATCGTTGTCCTGATGGAAGATCCATCCACGGCCCATAATAAGATTTCTAGCAGATGCCGTCAGGTTTTGATATTTTATCTGCTGGTATTTACTAGAATCCATCCTGCCATGTATCTGAACAAGATGCCCAGGACCTCCAGCAAAAGAAATAGGCCAGCAGATCCAGATCCAGATATATATTTAATCATGGGTATGGGAAACTTTTTATCCCTGTTATAGCACTAAACCCATCTGGTGGGTTTGCTGCAAAAAAACTCTTTTTATAGTTTCATCTGACCACAGAACCAGGTCCCTTTTTAATTCCCAGTCATGTCTGACAACTGAATATGCTGGAGTTTGTTTCTGGATGAGCAAGAATGATTTTTCTTGAAACCCTCCCGAACAACCATCTCGAACAACATGTGGTGATGTAGGGGTTGTTTGATTTTTTTTGTCTGGACTCTGTTCACGGGCTTGAGCCCTCTCTGGACTCTGGACAGGGGCTGGAGCCGTCTCTGGACTCTGTTCACGGGCTGGAGCCATCTCTGGACGGTCACGGGCTGGAGCCCTCTCTGGAATCTGGTCACGGGCTGGAGCCCTCTCTGGACTCTGTTCACGGGCTGGAGCCATCTCTGGACGGTCAGGGGCTGGAGCCCTCTCTGGACTCTGGTCATGGGCTGGAGCCGTCTCTGGACTCTGGTCACGGGCTGGAGCCCTCTCTGGACTCGGGTCACAGGCTGGAGCACTTTCTGGACTCTGATCATGGGCTGGAGCCGTCTCTGGACTCTGGTCACGGGCTGGAGCCCTCTCTGGACTCTGGACATGGGCTGGAGCACTCTCTGGACTCTGATCATGGGCTGGAGCCGTCTCTGGACTCTGGTCACGGGCTGGAGCCCTCTCTGGACTCTGGACACGGGCTGGAGCCCTCTCTGGACTCGGGTCATGGGCTGGAGCCCTCTCTGGACTCCGGTCATGGGCTGGAGCCCTCTCTGGACTCTGGTCACGGGCTGGAGCCGTCTCTGGACTCTGGTCACGGGCTGGTGCCATCTCTGGACTCTGGTCACGGGCTGGTGCCATCTCTGGACTCTGGTCATGGTTGGAGCCCTCTCTGGACTCTGGTCACATGCTGGAGCCATCTCTGGACTCTGGTCACGGGCTGGTGCCATCTCTGGACTCTGGTCATGGTTGGAGCCCTCTCTGGACTCTGGTCACGGGCTGGAGCCATCTCTGGACCCTGACACGGGCTGGAGCCATCTCTGGACTCAAAACTCAACTAATCTCTGCAATTATCCATCTGTGATCCTTGGGGAGTCTTTGTCCACTCAAATTCTCCACCTCGCCGCGCATTAGGACGATATAGACACATGTCCTCTTCCAGGCAGATTCATAACATATTTAGTTGATTGACTGAAACTTCTTAATTATTGTCCTGATGGTGGAAATGCAGGGATTTTTAATGCTTGACCTTTTTTCTTATATTGTGAAGCCCAACAATGTTTTGCTGCACATCAGAACAATATTCTTTGGTTTTACTCATTGTGATGATGATTAAGGGAATTTGGCCTTTGTGTCTCCTTATATTTATAGTCCTGTGAAACTAGTCATAGCTAGACCATTTAATGTTCCTAGTCACCCTTGTGTGCTAACAAAAGATATTTTCCTCATACATTTTTTTAAGGGTGCCGAAATTTGTGTCCAACGTGTTTTGGAGAAAAACATTTATTCCCCCCACTTTAGATTCTTTTACTTCAATGAAAGGTTCGATTTTTGTGAATTTTTTGAATGAAAGATCAAACGGATTTGCAATGCAGATTTATTTTTACAGTCATCTTTGATCATATTTACCAAGGGGGCTAATAATTCTGACCACAACTAATATCCAGTTTTGCACCTTTGTTGCCAGCGTAATACCTAAACCCATAAATTGGCTGTAAAAATAAGAGAACAATTTTACTGCTCAAATAATACATAGAACAGAAAAACATGTTTTCATGTCACATTTCAGCTTTTACATTCTGCAAGCCCCATTCACTTTAATTTTGTTTTTGTTTTATTTTTGCTTCCTTTTTTTAAGAAAAGTTAGGACAAGTTAAAAATGTTTGTGTGTGAGCTTAACTTGTATTGAACCCAGAATATTCCATTAAATTGTAGTTACAGTAAAGCAAAATGTTCCTTTTAGCCTTTGTAACAGATTCACCTTTAGCTGACAAAGGGTTTTTAAAGTTATACAATAAAAGGTATTGCAGAATTCGAGTATAACAAATCTCTTAACGCACAAGAGATGAAGACAAACATTACAGAGTGGCCAGTATCACCTAACTTAATCCAGATGAATGGAAAACTCTATAATATCTAGGAAGACAAAACAGGGGCAGGCTGAACATATAAATGAAGAAGGGAGCTGTGGACCCTGATTTTTTCCATCCCTGCCCAGAATACTAATAAAATCAGATCTACGGCACACACACACACACACACACACACACACACACACACACACACACACACACACACACACACACACACACACACACACACACACACACACACACACTCACACAAATTTAAACCCACACACACAAACCCACATCCTTCAACACAAGCAAAATAGAGCAGACCCTCCGTGCCAGACAAATTATTGGAATATCAATGGTTCTGATGTGGGAGAGATAGGCCCAATTTGAATTGGAAATGGATGAATGATTCTGATAGGCATCAGCACTCAAAAGAGAAAGCTCAGAGAGAGGAGTTCTCCTTCACAACCGCCCTGTTTGACTCCAAACAGCTTTTATTAAAGAAGATTCATAATCATTTTTTGATTGTCGTTTTCTTCCTCCCAAATGCTCAGTTTCTATTCTTCCTGTCCTTCACCCTTCGTAACAAATCAAAACATTTCACTGCAAATCAAATGCATCACTGACGTGCAATAACCTCACAATCAAAGAATAAGACTTTCAAATATTGCTAATACAAATAATAAAACAGCCCTTGAACCTCTTAGCCTAACTGTTTTATAATGTGATATTAAAGCTGCACTATGTAAATTTTTTTTCAGTAAAATATCCAAAAACCACTAGGCCAGTGTTATATATTTTGTTCAGTTGAGTTCTTACAATATCCCAAATGTTTCCAACTATTTGTAAATCGTGAGAAAATAACTATTTTAACCGAGGAACCAGGACAGGTGAGGGAGTCGCCTGTCAATGGCGTCATATCTGCGTTTCCCTCGATTTCCGTTTTATTTAGCAGAAACGCTTTACTCTCACTGCAGTGTGAACAAGTGTCATAGACGCCGCCAAGCGAACACACAGAGTAACGTCATAACATCATTTTCAACTCACTCAGATGTATCTAATATGATCAACAGAGCTGCGTTACCTCATACTCATGACCGGAAAAAAGGAAGTGGGGCTGGCGACTGTGGCATAATAAAAGTCCCGCTGCTCGCAAGGCGTGTTGTGTTCATCTCTCATTAACAATTGCTCCAGCGGCCTTGGTCCCCTCTCACAACACTCGGTCCTGCTCTGCTTCAGACTACAGTAACGTTAATGATCGCATCCATGAACATGATTTCTGCCCGAGCCCTATCCCGATTTTTTTCCACCGGCTGTGAGGTGAAGACCACATGTGCCAGGATTCTGCACTCAAACTTGGCATCTTCAAACTACGCCTTTTGAATAGGTGACCTCTGGCGGACAGAAAAGTTACATAGTGCACCTTTAACACCAATAAAGCATTTGTTCACATCACCACACTACAGTTGAATGTTAGTAGCATTACTTTTGGTTAGTTGCTTCCCTGTTTCTTTTTGCTTAAAGTCAGCATGAAATGAAAATTCACTGTATATAAAACTATGTATATCTATATATATATATATATATATATTTTTTTTTTAATTATTATTTTTTAAATCATATTTTTTTAAATGCATAGTTATTATGAACAGTCCACCCATGTATATTATTTGTTTTGACCTCGTAATTTTTAATCAGAGTGTCATAACTCAACCTTCAGGTGAAACGATAAACTTCTCTTTGGTGACGTATGCCGATCTTTTCCAGTCATTTTGTCTGCTTAACCATTAAATACATACCTTGGGTCTTTTAGCGACCCGAGACGTCATTCACTATCCTCCTCCTCATTCATTTTTTTAAGTTAGACATCAACCTTCTTAGTTTTCCTCAATCAATCCATTTTAAACAATATAACAAGAAAAAAATTATAAAATTATAATTGAATGCCTGTTTTTCTACTAGTTTTTTGTGAAAATTGTACGTATTTTTTTTCCTGCACAATAATAAATGAATCTATAATGACAAAATAACTGCAATTCACCTTTATTCCACAAGGTAGCAATGTCTGATACACAATGATGAAGAGACGTTTCACTCATAGTGACCTATGACGAAATAATTATAATTATAGTCTGCAAAACTTTAAATGGCTCAGCGATTTACTGCAGAGCAAGTACTGAACACAATCAAATATTAGTCTCACTGTCACTTAATGATGGATCTGGTGAAGGAAGCTGTCAGTGATCAAAATATTTATTTTCAAGACGTTGAAAATGAGTTTTGAGAATATGTGGGAGATCGCGAATATTAGCCAGATGCTGAATGTACTGGGAAATGAGAGTTCTGACGAGGACAGTGGTGATGGTATAAAACATCTGCTCAAACTGAACCCTTCCAAGCTCCAAAAGGTAACGAAATATGTTTTATTTTATTCTTCTGTAATTGTTGCTCTAATATCAGGAGTTTTATATATTATCGCGACAGGTATAGATCTATCCATGTTAGATATAGATCCGGGTCGCTAAAGACCCGAATATGTAAGAATGTTTGGCGAAACAGTCATGCATTTAAGGGTTAAACCCTGCCCCTTTATCTCTATCCAATCAACAACCCACTAAGATGTAGGGGAGAGCGGGGCACAACCTAACGCTTTTTGACTTTTTCAGTTTGTGTAAATCCAATTGGGGTTCAGAGTATTTATTTTTTCCCACATTAATTGCACACATCTAGTGCAAATATGTTGTTTTGTTTCATTAATACAGTGTATACCTTTTTCTTGATTTACACCGAAAGAATGGAAGTGAAATGTGACAACATGCCCCATAGGTGGGGTACATTGTAACATGTGGTGGGGCACAATGTAACATGACCAAATAACAGCTAAAAATTTTATCTGATATAATAAAAAAATATATAAAAGACAACCTAAAACATTTTGTCGATAAAATACAATTACTAACTTTTTTAAATAAAATACTGGCATTTTTTAATCATTAAAAATATAAGCATTTTTGAGTTTGACTACAAACACATCGCTAAATACAGCTATACAGCATAGTTCAAAACATAATAATAATTAATAATTTCTGAACATTCATTCTCAGACATTATTCACCCTTTTCTTATGGCTTCTCAAAATAATTCATAAAAGTATAGAATATAATGGCATATTTCTAATAGTGGCTCAATGTAACGCAGTGTTACAACACACCCTATCTGCGCAACTGGGATTTAAATAGCGGCTTGTGTCTTCTGCTGGTTAGATCAGCATTAAAGAACGATCTCAACTGTTAAATAACAGATATAAGATTAAAATAATATCGGATTTGTCTTATTTTAACTAAACACAAAAAACAGAGATGAAAAATAAACTTAAGTAAGAAATTTACTTTTGCTATGGTTAAATACATGTTCAGTAATATCTTCTAGAGATTTTTTAATTTTGGTGCAATTTTTTCTCTAAATAATGTTGATATGGCAACTAGTAAATACACTAAGTTTCGTCATTCTGGCATGTGTGGAAAGGGTTAAAACATGCGTGTTACAACTAACCCTGCGTTAGGTTGTGCCCCGCGCTCCCCTACGTCACAATATGGACTAAAAGACCTGTCACTACTTTAGTTATATTGTACATTTTATAAACATAAAATACATGGTAAATTTTTAATTTGTTTGAACTTTAATTGCTATTTTTTGGCATTGAATAAAAAGTCAATTTTGTAATACAGTATTTCACATAATTTCATGCAACTCGGTCGTCAACTGGGATGGATGTTTTCCAGACTTCTCTCTGGTGACGTATGCCGAACTTCTCCAGTCATTTAGTCAGTTAAACTCTGCCCATTTCTTACAGTTGACTTGACTGAAAAGCTCACATTCAGATCTGCCTCCATCCAATCAACTTGATGGATAGAACTAAGTCCCGCCATACATTTCACTTAAAAATACGTAAGAAAAGATCTGTCGCTACCTCCATTTAATTGCGACTGTAAGCTTTTGTGAGTTCCGAGGGCTCAAAATATGTATAATCAAAGAGGTCACTAAACAGGTCATTGTTGATCATTGGTCATTGTTCAAGGAATTCTGAAAACCGAGAAACTTTTTGAAACATGGAAAAGTAATCAAACTCCGTATCCATTGCTGGAAACTAAGGGGTTGCAGGTGGTACACTCACTCTTGAAGTAGACTTCCAAAGGCTGAACAGGCTTTTAGTCTCTCCCTTAGGTCATGAGATCAATTGCCATTTAGCGTTCCACAAAGCTATTGAAATTCATGTTCAAATTTGAAAGAAAAACTTATCAGGAGGGATATTAAACATGCTGACATGCATACTGCAGAAAATGGACTGAGTTCTTCAAACAAATTTTTCCATACATGCATATATCAGTGTGGTGTCTGTTATATACCCATAAAAAAGTATATATCTTAAAACAAAACTTAAATACATTCTTACCATTTAAATTCATTATTGCAGCCAGAGAGAGATAGATCATACAGTGTCTTGCTGTTTGAAAAATTATGAGTACATTAGGGAGTCTCCGCAAGAGGCACATGAGATACGTTCTGGCTTCCATGTGCAACTTGCTGGAATGTAATAAGATACTGTATTAACTGGTGTCTTTCTTCCCAACATGGGCTGCCACGCACACACTATGGATGGAAAAAAATAGCCTTTGCTTCAAAGAAGCTGAGGGAAGAGGACAATTAGGAAAGAAAATGTCTCTATTTGGTGTGAGCTGTTTACCGTTCAATTGAGGATCCGATGTGTAAAGTATTGCTGAGCTGAGGCCTGGTCATCTTTACAGACCATCATTGGATGGTATTTTTATAGGGTCTGAGTTGAACTCAGATCATGAAACACCTGTTACCCTTTCGAATGGGAACTTGCACTGCATCCAAAGACACTAATGGTGAATGCCTCTGACATGACAGTGTCTGAAGCATGTGTCAAAACACAACATTCCGGTGAGACCATAAAAAAAAATACACAGTAAAAAAGTTTTTTTTAATAATTGCATATTAGCCCAATAAATGACTTTCAAATAATTATCCCCATGCAAAAAGATGCATTGCACTAATCATAGTCAATTCACTCAAAATTAAAAATGTATATTCACCGAACATATTTAATTATGCTCAGTCAATCTATGAAGTCGAAGTGAAAAAGTCCTGTATACCTTGTTGTACTAAAAAACTGTATACGCATGAGCAAAATGCGCCTGAGGAAAACCGTTCGTATGGAGATTTCAAATGCGGATGTGCAGGAGAGCGAGCAGAGCCAAAGACCGAAACAAACATTCCCAAGAGAATAGAGATATTCATCGTCACAAGACGTTGGTGAGCATTGAGCAGTGCAAATATTCTCCAGAGTTTTGATTTATGACCCGGTATGAAGTTTAAAAAAACATTTAGTAGAATCACGAGTTCATATGCATTCATTGGTTTCATGAGTGTATTCTCGGTTACCACATATTTACCTAATGGTAGCCAATATAGTTTTATTTTCCTCATGTCTTATATGTCTAAAATAATAGGTAATAAGTAAATTAAGTCATTTGTGTGATATGTGCGCCATGCGACCGTTGCCGTTAGATTGCCGTCTGCCTCTTTCAGGGCTTATTGCCTTTTAATGTTAAACACGTCAAGCTCGTGATTTTCTTATTCATCTATTCATTCGTCTCATCCTCATTATATAATGAAGTAACTTCTTTTCTGTCTCTTGCCAGATGTGATGCAGGGGAACTTTGTCATTAATGTTAGTTTTTATTTTTATTTGCAGGTTTTAAGCCTATGCAGTGCCGCTTTTCCCCCCACATTAAGACAGCCTGTTATGCAGAAGACTTCTTGAATGTAGGTTTTTCCTTTTTGAAAATAATGTATTTTCACCAAATATCCTGTGTTGGAATTGACTTGTTAATTAAGTAATGTGATAAACTGTCAACCCTGCTGTCTGTGTTCTGTATTTTGCCTAATATATTTATGTTTTTAGTAATTTTTGTCTTTTGGGACAGTGAGAAATAAACAATTGTTACTGCAATTTAAAATATTTAATTGTATTTAATTAATAATACATTTCATTTTTCCATTGGCTCAACTTACAATTTCTGATTGAGCCCATGTTAACAGACTGTTGCCACAATTGATAAAATTCAATTCACAGAAATTCAATTTGGTCAATTGAAAAATTTAGATGTGACTAGTCACTAGACAATTTTGAATTGGAGAAGCCTGAAATGTTTTACATTTTAAGGCACATTTAGTACACGCCATCCTCTTTCTTGTCTTCAGGAGCTGTTTGTCTTGTTTGTGACTTTCTCCTCAATGGACCAGTTTCACCATCTGAACTTTTTGGCAATCTGTTGAGACAGTGGTCGGGTTTGCACCCTATAAGGTTTTTTATTTATTTTTTGCATGGGAGGCGAGCGTGCTAACAAGGATGCTAAAGACCACAGCCCATAGTGTCAGTTGTTTACGTGCCTCTTAAAGTCAGAGGAGTGAGGTTTACCTGCACAGCTCTTTACTAGGTTGCCTCCGTTGCACTCACCCCCCTAAACCTCACTCAGATACATGTCGCAGCATCAATGTAAACCCTCCGGTTGTACTTGCACTGCTCTGAGCCGAACCAGCGTTTCCGGCATGGGAAGCGGGCTTGCTAACAAGGATGTTAAAGACCACAGTCCTGTTCCTGTTAGTTGCTAGGGTTGGAAATCGAAAATCGATTCCGATTCTGGAATCGGAGACTTGTTATAAAATAACAATTTTGATTCCTCTTTTCGATTCCTGGGTGCATTTTTTTTTCACCTGGCAATCTGCCAGGACCTTCCGCACGTCTAATCTGCCAGGACCTTGCGTGGTAATCTAAACATCAGTTTACAAGATGAACCGCGGGAAGCACTCAAAAGAGTGCCTACACTCAGACTGAAGACAAAGCTAAGTGTAATTATTGTAATAATCTAATATGTTGCAATCTGCGGTTGGTTCACCACGTCGAAATAAAAGAATGCACAGTGTTTGAGGGTGCTTTCACACTAGCAGTTTGTGGGTTCGATTCACATCAGAGTTCGGTACGTTTGGTGCACACCCGCGAACCGTACCAGAGTCCGCTTAAAAAGGGTGGTCTGGGGTACGGTTCATGTGAACTCCAGTACGGTTCGCTGCTGATGTGAGCACAATCGTACTAAATCGCGGAAGTGAACCGCTAGTAATGACTTATGATTTGATAAAAATGTGTGTTTCACTCATTTTCCTGGCAAGCGTGACTGACGTACTGCAAGCCGAGAGCTGTAGATCTCATTTCGGCTCGTCCTCAGCGTTCTTTAGAGCGTTTGCAGTACATTCGCGGCAGGTAGACGCAAGTGCCGTTACCAGTGATGCCAGTAACGCGTTACTTAGTACTCTAATCTGACTACTTTTTTCCAGTAACGAGTAATCTAACGCATTACTATTTCCAAACCAGTAATCAGATTAAAGTAATTTATCCAAGTCACTGTGAGTTACTATTTTTGTCATTTTCCTTAGTAAAAATATATATTTTTGCTTTCTTGTTTAGTCTCAGCAGGGTTTTTCCTGCATGGAGAATTACGAGGCGGCCGTCTCCGTCAAATTTCGTGCTGCCTCCGTCTGTCGACAAAACTCAAGACAGGCAGTCACTTGCTAAATAATCAGTGAATGTTTGGACCGATATACATAGTAGACTAGGATTTGTGCGGTCAACGCTCATCTTCTCTTTATGCCGTGAACTTTTCAATGTTCACTCGCGCTGCACTGTGCCCTCTGATTAATCGCATAATCGCTTTGTTGCCGCTCTGTTTTGAAGCGTTTCATTTATTTTCAAAGTTTTGTGCCCTTAAAGATTATTAAAAAGTATCTTGTTCTCACGTATCTATCATATATTTGTTGTCCCTTTACAGAGCTGCACATTGAGTTTACAATAAACTATAAATCTTGTAATTGTATATTATTTGTGTAGGCCCATATAATTATTTACATTCATATATAAATATAAATTAAAAATTAAATATAAATTGTTTTTCACAAATGTATTTAATAAGAACACAAAGTAATTTGTACCTTTTCATTAACATTTTATAAAATTAGTCAAAATATTTTTTTGGGAGATACAATTTCAGGAGATTCATTGTTGACGTTACTGTTAAAAATGCACTTCCAATAAAGTGTTGGCAAAAACGGCTGTCATTTTTATGTTGCGGCTGCAGAGGTGTTGTCGGCAACTGATGAATGTAACTAATAAAGTAACTTGTAATATAACTTAGTTACTTTTAAAATTAAGTAATCTGTAAAGTAACTAAGTTACTTTTTAAAGGAGTAATTAGTAATCAGTAATCAGATCACTTTTTCAAAGTAACTGTGGCAACACTGGCCATTACGTACTGAAGCTTTGGAAACAAAACCAACGGTTCAAAAACAAAAAACAAAAGTGAGCTGAGCAACGCTATGCATTTTGCCGCCTTCATGCTTGCTGTCGTTACTAAGCAACTGGTTAAACAGCTGCTGCTTTGATGACGCAAACGCACCCCAGTTCGGACACAAATAATATAATATGAACACAATCCAGCGGGGGCAGGGGGAGCAATCGAACTCGAATTTCGTTTACTACTGCAGCATGAGCGATGCTCGCCTTCACAATTCATTCACACATAAAACATGCAGGATTCATATTTAAATAGTATTTTTGCTGTTTAATATTCACATACACTAGTAGTCCATATCACGATTTGATTGAAGTGTGCTGACTTGCATTGTATTTATTCATCCAAAATTTGACAAATTCCGTGTTAAACAGTTAATTCCATTTTTATGACTTGATTCCGCGATTCCGTCTGCGTTTTCTGCATCTCGGAAATCATAGGGCCCTACACTTCACGAGCATTGTACCATTTCATTGGAGAGAAACTATCATCGTAACATATACTCACAAAAGGCAACCCGTCAAAATAAAAGTTTGGACAGTATAGCGTAGCCTATGCCTTAATGTAATAATTTTAACAGTATAGGCTAGGCCTAAACCTCTGTTGTGTAGCACTTTGAATATACAAAAATTAAAGGATTTGTTTCATTTTCATTGGAATAAAAGATAAATGTTGTATGCCTTCATTTGATTACCAGAACAATTTAAATACATCAAACAAATAAATATATGGTTTGTTAAACTTTTAATAAAATGCTGTCAAATTATGATTTCAATTAATTAGACATTATTTTTGATTAATACAATTTAATATAACCAACCAGAATTTAAAAAAATAAATAAAAAAGGAATCTGGACATTTTTTTTCTTCCGGAATAAAAAAAAAAAAAAAAAGATTTCATAGGGCTCTACAAATGAACATTTCATGCATCTGAAGTTATAATTAAATACGGAGCAACAGTGCGTATTATGTTTATCGTTTTAAATGGCGCCCACTTATTTCTGTGAAGGACCCGAGTAGATGACGCATGCACAGTATACTTTTCACACAGACACTTAATTTTTTGTTAAAATAATTCTTATGTGCGTAATAATTTCCTTCAGTGTAATTTGAATTTGTGGGGGTGGAGGGGTCGTGCAGCAGTGAAAATAACCTCAAGGTTGTAAATTGGATAGGGCCCTATTCCTGTATTTTGACTAGGTCCCCCAACTCACTAAATTCGCCCCTGTACCCAACCCTAGTCGCTACACTCTAAAAAATGCTGGGTTAAAAATAACCCAAGTTGGGTTGAAAATGGAGTAACCCAACAATTGGGTTGTTTTAACCCAGCATTTGGGTTGTTTTAAGCAAACATAAAACAACCCAATTGCTGGGTTAGTCCATTTTCAACCCAACTTGGGTTATTTTTAACCCAGCATTTTTTAGAAATGTAGTGTGCCTCTTGAGGCCATGTGAGTGTGGTTTACCTGCACAGCTCTGCACTAGCTGGCCTCCATTACACAAACAGAAAAACATCTACAATTAGCTATATTTTTTAATGTATATTTATTAGGGCTGTCAAAAGATTAATCGCGAAAAGTTTGTTTTTATATAATATACGTGTGTGTACTCTGTTAATTATTATTTATATATAAATACAAACACATTCATGTATATATTTAAGAAATATTTGCATGTATATACTATATATACATTTATATAATCTATCATATATATAAATATAAATGTTTTATATATAAAAATAATATTTTTCTTAAATATATACATGCTTGTGTGTGTATTAATATATAAATAATAATTAACAGAGCTCACACACATATATTATGTAAACACAAACTTTTATTTTGGATGCGATTAATCGCGATTAATCTTTTGACAGCCCTAATATTTATAATATATTTATAACATGATAACAACAGTATTTTTTTTTATTTATGTTGTTATAAATCAGACTATACACTTCTACACTTGAATATTATATATTATATACTATTACTAGTAGTATTACTACTATTATTTGTAGTAATGCACACACACACACACACACATAAAATTGTTACAAATTGCCATGCTTTGCTGACAGTGTATTGTAATAAATATTCAGCTTGATCATTTCAATCATAAGCCCATTGATGAGAATAGAAAAAAATAGATGTCATAGTTTAAGATATTTTAAACGTGTAACGTCTCTATTCCAGAAATTTCAAAAAGTAGTAACATTAAGAAAAATTACAAACCGTAAATAGTTTATGTATTATTGAATGAAGTTTGATCATGCACCAAGCTCTTGGAAGTACTAATTACTTGTATTTTGCCAAATATAATTTTACCCAAAAATTTGAAACATTCATAAATAAGACCAATTTGATTTCTCATTTACACCACGTAAAGTGTTTTCAGTGACTGCTAACACGTGATCTCTCACAGTTGCAGAGAAACATCAGCTCAATGGCATTATTCTCAGTCATAGAGATCATTTGACTGCTTTCATCTCTTTCTCTTTGCATGTTTACAGTCCTTTGCTGATGCCTCTTTTCAAACATCTGCCCTTGAACCTTATTATTATACCGAAGCATTGACAGATCTACAAAAGAATTGCAGCTCCGTGTGGTGGGCAAACTAAGCAGCTGGGTAATGTGATTGGACAATAACCGCATAAAGTGTAAATAAATAAGGTAGAAAAACGGAGGTGCCATTGGAAGCGCCAATGGATTGCAAATCCCCAATTAGGTCTTGGAATCACATTTGGGAGCAATACAATTAGCTGGAAATTAAAATGGCAAAAGCCATGGCAGCCAACAGGGTGAAATTTAATGCAACAATTAGCGCTTAGCACAGGGAACCTGACCTCTCTGATAGAGTACGATTGTGGACTCAGGATGCAGTTATGTGTGGTGGAGTGGGTCAGAAAGTCAATACGGTGCTAAATGTGACCAAGATGGAGCACAGGAAGTCTGCACCTCATAATTTAAGAGCAGTGTGACCTGTCGACACTGATGAGACGATTAACAGACGGACCTTTGACTTTGCATGCAGTGTCTTTCTCTACTTGACGGCAAAGTGTGTCATGTATTTGTTTGCTTGTGCGATTGCTTTTCCCCCTTAAAATACAGGAAAAGCTTAAAAATAAAAGGTGCAAAGGTGTAAAAGGAAAGGGAGAAAGAGATTTCCTTTTTCCCTCTAGCTCAAGTTCTGACACTTAATAGGGCTATTTTGGACACACAAAAAAGCAGGACACGAACAGAGCGGTGCAGACAGTCTTTTAGACTGTGATGAACCCAGCGGGGGGAAATGAATCAAACTGCCTTTATTCGCTTCACACCCTAACTACAGGACTGTCAGAACAAAGAGATCTCACACACAGCTACCAATCCAGCCTGTCTGCCTTATTACAGGCCGCCTAAACCGGCCAAAACATGTCAGCCGCTAGAGTGACAGAACTGCTGGCAAAGGTTTTTTTTCAGCAAAGCATCTTTTCAAAGACGCCCAGAAAAAAAAGAAAGAGACAGCGAGATAGGTAGAACAGAATGTCACTCTCCTATTTATCAACCTACCAAACCGGCTTTTCAATATGCCAATTGAACCCCTCATCATTTTGTGTTGTCCTCATTGCAAAAACAGTCATTGTAGACAAATGGCTTTTTAATTGCAGTAAGAATCCCTGCAATCGCAAGCTCCTAACTTTTATGGCATCAATCATCTGAACGTTTTAATATAAGCTCTGACTAATTCAAAAGCCTGGTGTGGTCATTATATTTTATGTGCCATTCACATCATACAGTTGCGTTTACCCTCTGCACAGATGCAAACACAAGCGCACAAACAGTAATTAAACCTATCAAAAAGAACCAGGCCAATTAAACAGCATGCCAGGGAAAAGAGAGATACGGATTATGTTCTGGCAGGAGCGTAGATCACATTTAAACTTGGGGGGTGGGATTTGTTTCACAGTTTTGATTACAATATTAACAATTTTATGTTTTCCTGAAATTAGGGGGGGGGGGGGGGTTTGTTTATACACTTCCTGTGTATTGGAGAGAGTTTGTGTTTTAGGGGGGGGGGGGGGGATAAGGGTTTTAAATAACAAGAAAATTGGACAAAATGAATCAGCAGGTCATTATCACAACATAAATGAGGATGATGATCGGGACCCTGATGAGAAATCCCTGAAGAATTTATTTCACAATAATAACTTACTGACTCTACATTATTCTGCTTATTATACTAGCTAATTAAAGGTGCACTATCTAACTTCCCCGTCCACTAGAGGTCGCCTATTCAAAACAAAGGCATAGTTTGATGATGCCACGTTTGAGCTCAGAATCTTGGGACATGTGGTCTTCACCTCACAGCCGGTGGAAAAGAATCGGAATAGGACTCGGGCAGAAATCATTATCATGGATGTGATTATTAATGTTACTGTAGAATGAAGCAGAGCAGGACCGAGAGTTGTGAGAGGGGAGCAAGGCCGCTGGAGCGATTGGTAATAAGAAGAATTCAAGCAGCGGGACTTTTATTATGCCACAGTCGCCGGGGCCACTTCCGCTTTTCCGGTCATGAGTATGAGGTAACGCAGCTCTGTTGATCATATTAGATGCATCTGAGTGAGTTCATTTTTATTATTATTATTAAATAAAATTGGAAACCGAGGGTAACGCCGATATGAGGCATATGAGTTATGATATAATTGACAGGCGACTCCCTCACTCCCTCCTTCCTGGTTCCTTGGTAAAAATAGCAATTTTTCATGATTTACAAATAGTTGGAAACATGTGGGATATTGTAAGTACTCAACTGAACAAAATATATAGCACTGGCCTAGTTGTTTTTGGATATTTTACTGCAAAAATGTTACATAGTGCAGCTTTAACAAATATATGGACATTAAATATTGATATGAGTTGAAATTGTTTTACTGTGTTAGAAGAAAGGTAGCCCCCACTTTATATTAGGTGGCCTTAAGTACTATGTACTTACATCAAAAAATAAGTACAATGTACTTACTGTGTTCAAATTGTATTGCAAAACACCTTTGCTGATATTGAGGTGGGATACGGGTAGGGTTAGGGACAGGTGTGATGGTATGGGTAAGTTTAAGGGTAGGGTTAGGTGTAAGGGAAGTGTCAACTGTGTAATTACAAATGTAACTACAGAAATGTATTACAGACGTAATTACATGCAGGTATTTTTTCAAATGTAAGTACAATGTAAAAACATGTATGTACACACTAAGTGCATTGTATCAAATGATTAATTAAAATGTTAGTACATAGTAGTTAAGGCCACCTAATATAAAGTGGGTCCGAAAGGTACAGTTCAAACAAAAATTGAAAATCATACTGTGCGACACCTGTATGACTTACTTTCTTCTGTGCAAAACAAATTGCGATATTATTTTAGTATGTCCAAGCTGCTTTTTTTCTATATAAGTACAGCAGGCAGAGAACAGGGGCTGCCAAGCTCCAAATAGGACAAAGAAGCACCATAACAGTAGTCCGTATTAGTGGTTGACCGCTTAAAAAAACCAAGAAACAAATTACGGTCAATGTCAATATCTTAGGGAGCACGGTGGCCAATATTGTATGACATTATTTACATTAAAGATTTAGAAGTAGAAGTAATCAACACAGGCTGCAGTGAAATTTATTTTACTTTACATAACATTTACTAATAAATCATTTTAAAGTTAATTTGAATCAGTTTGAAAAAAATTATTTACACTTGATAAAAAAAATACTTGATGACCTGTAAAATAAACAACTATATGATATGTTAAAATATGAATATAAATAAAGTAAAAACTAGCACTCCCGATGTCACTTAATAAAGAAACACGATGCATTATGCATAGGCATGATGACATTTCTTTAAAAAAACTAATTTTTGTTCGGCCAAAAATTTTTCGCCGTTTCGGCGCCAGGTTTCGGCGATCATCCAAAACTTTAATTTATAAAGTTTTAAATATATAATACACAAACGCATCGATTCGCTTCAGAAGGCCTCTATTAACCACCCCCCCCCCAACCCCCACCCGCGGAGCCGTGTGGAGCATTATTTGATGGACAGATGCATTTTTTATGGACTTCAAAAACAGAGCAACAATTACTGCTATTATAAAGCTTGGATTAGCCAGGACTTTTGTAATATAACTCCGATTTTATTCATCTGAAAGAAGAATGTCATATACACCTAGGATGACTTGAGGGTGAGTAAATCATGGCCTAATTTTCATTTTTGGGTGAACTATCCCTTTAATATACTTTAAGGCAGTTGGCAGAAAGTAAACTTGATATCATTGCATGTTAGCCAATAGCATTTGAGCAAACTAAATTACTGCACATAGCTACAACTTTCTTGTACAACATCCAAGGTTTTTAAGCTACAACATGCACCAGACTTTATGCTAAAAGTCAAGACTCTGGCTTTTGGAACTACAAGCGAAAATTGCCTTAATTTGCAAAACAAATTCCTTCACGTTCTAATAGCTAACCCAAAAGGAACCATCATTCTCTATCATAAACGATCTCCCAATATGCCACTTCCCAAGGGAACAGGGGGCGTGAAAGGTGACAGAAAACTTTTACTATCTAATAAAACATTATAATTTGCGAGAGCACATATGGGACACATCTGCATATATCAGGATTATTAGGAAAGGTGACAAAAGCTCACTAGTGTTCAGCCCTCAGAGAGCAGGTAATGCCGCGGGCTAGATATCACCGCTTGCCTGAAAAGGCAGCATCCTAAAATTCAAGGTGGATTTTTTGAGGCTCTGATCCATGAACTTGCTCATCATCGCTCTACACACCTTGCTGCACCTGCAGGTTAATGGCAGTATTCACACACAGGTTCATCCACGTGTCTCTGTCCTATTACGCTGTGACAGACGGTCTCTCTGCGGCCTGCAGGATCATCCTTCACACTTGATTAGCAAGGCAAATAGGCAGGAACGGGAGCGTATCATGGGAAAAAGACTTCACATGTGACACGTTCAAATGGACGCCACCAACCCCAGGGAGAGTTTAATATGAACACAACCCGTTTTCCTGGGACACACAGGATGACGGGCAAGCAATAATTAGGAAAGGCCATCAATGTGATGACAGAAAACGACTAATCTCAATAGTACTGAAGGCTAAAGAGAATAGTTAGCAGTATCCATGTGGGAACTGGTTAATGAAACAAAAATGTTCATGACAGCAGCTGGATCCCAAATGGTTGGCCACAAAGATAAACAACAAAATGAAAGGTAAAAAAAAAGCAAGGTAAAATGTCCCAGGCTCTCGAGCCCGCTCAGCTTCATACCACAGTAACATTAATAAAAATAAAAAAATGTGCGCATCAGTGAACACGAATTCTGCCTGAGTTGTGTCGGATTGCTTTCCATTGGCTGTGGGGGTGAAGACGACAACTCCCATGACTCCTAAATGTGGTTAACTTGATCATTAGGGTCTTGAAGTCATTGCTTTAAATAAAGCTTTGTTGGAATTTAGTAAGCTCGACTTAAAGCTACACTATGTACTTTTTCGCCGCTAGGGGTCGAAGTAAACTTGTCATCATACCGATGGATCTAATAATGTTTCTGGATGAGTGAATGCATTCATGTTTTGTTCATGACTGTGGTATGAAGTAGGGCTACATGATTTGGGGAAAATATCTAATTGCGATTATTCTGGTTAAAATTGCGATTTGCAATTTTTTAAAATATTTTTTATTTGTTATTTTACAAATTAAAAGTGTGTGTGTGTGTATATAACATTTTCTGTTTATATGTTAATATGACTAATAATTATTATTATTAGGATTATTAGTATTGCTAAATAAAAATATTTAACAAAATAAGAAATATTACTATTACAATAACATTTTCATTATTAAAAATATGTTTAGAGTATTTAAGAAAACATATAACAATATACTACTACTACTACTACTACTACTACTACTACTACTACTACTACTACTACTACTACTACTACTAATAATAATAATAATAATAATAATAATAATAATATTTATATTTGACAGAAAACTTATTTTACAAAAAAAAAAACTGCTGGGTTACCTGTTAATATGCAGAAAGCCTATGACTAAAAATCATTAGAAAGGTCTAAGAAAAACTATTATTATAAAGAACTGTGCTTTTTATCTGTGATATCAATTTCTTATGGTGCGTTCACACCGGACGCGATTCGCGCGAGTGATTTACATGTTAAGTCAATGCAGAGACGTGAAATGGCATTCTGCGGCGCGATTCGCGCGATTGAGGCGGCGAGAAGGACGCGACTTGAGCGTTTTGAACGCGCGATTCGCGCGAAACGCTCAAGTTGAAAAATCTGAACTTTGGCGGATATTTCGCGCCGCGTTAACCAATCAGGAGCTTGCTCTAGTAGTGACAACTAGAGGAGAAAATCTGTATATTAATATCTGGTTCAGACAATATGATTATCACTGTGATAACATTAAAGGACATGAAACACAACCCAGTCTCTTTTTGTTAAATGCAAGTTTATGTATGATCAAAAATACAAAAGTATAAGTAATGTATAACAAGCTATACATGAAATAAAGCAAACAATGCAGTCAAACATTCAAAGTCAGTGCTAGTAGGCTAACGTTACAACTGCAACATACAGTTATAGCCTAAAAATATAAAGTAATGAAACTTATCTTTGCCCTCAGCCTAAACGATTTGCCAGGGAACAAATTATAGATCCATGAGACCAAAGATCGGCCGTTACAAGACGAATTATAGCTCGAGACACACCACAGAGACATCAGAGCCAGCGGTAGACGGCAGAAGGACTGGCCGAGGAAAGGTTGCCCTCGCCGGCTTTCACGTGCGCTGAGCGCGCTGTCCGCTGGAGCTCACAGCTCCGACAACGGCAGATAAAATGTTCAAATAGGCACTGTTTATGTAAATACACCACAGATTTGAGCTTTAAACAACTACATTATCGACTGAAAAAGTCTTAAAACTACGTTTTGTCACACATTAACAGTAGATATGAACAAAAAAAAAGACATGTAAACACAGCCCATGTCAGCCATTTCTCAACGAGACGAGCTGCTGGCGGAAGCCCCACCCATGACGCGAATTCGCATCTGTTGTGCAGTGAATGTCACGCGCGAGTAAACTCAAAATGTACACGCGTCCACCTTCGCGCGATTAGCGCGAATTATTCGCGCGAATCGCGTCCGGTGTGAACGCCACATTAAAGTCTGTGTCTTTAATATGAAATATGAGCCTCTTATGCATCCACTATGGGGAAAAAAACTCCTGTATATTTAAGAAAAACATATGGATTGTCATATAAATTTATTTAGAGAGAAGTATTATTTTTCTCATTTGTTACCAAAAATGTTCATTTATACTGTAAGCCAGAGGGCGCCCTCGAGCAGAAACTCCCCAGATGCCGCAGAGAAGTAATGGTTTTCAGGAAATCCCTATGGGAAATCCCTAACGTGAAGCTAAGCTAGCACTGTAGGCTGAATAAAAGGAAGATAGAAATGCTTTGACTGAGTAAACATGAAGACAATAAACACGACTGCATCAATATATGGTGTATTTGAGTTCTTCAAGCCTTCTCTGGTATTTTCATAATAATAAAGCAGTGCTGATTGACTTTATCACTGTATAGAATACATTTGTCTGCTCTCATTCTGTGATAAGAAGCCACGTCAGCTCACAAACACTCGACTGACTATATGAAGTGAGTTAAAACATGTTATTAAACGTATTTTGTTGGACAACAGGTTTATGAACACTTCACATTACTAGTTTGTGAAGATGTTTGACACGTGTTGCTTTGTCAAACGCACGTTATTAATGACTCAAACTCGCAGTGCTTTCAGACGGAGCAGCGTTTACTACTGATCACGGAGCCGCTCTTCACTAACACGCTGGGCATATATTTATTTAATTAAAATCGCAGCCTTTGCGCTTTCATAATCGCACATAAGCCAAATCGCGATTGCCGTTCGATTTCGATTAATCGCGCAGCCCTAGTATGAAGCAGGGCACGATTACTAATAAGAGACAGATATCAGCGCCACACACGAGTCCCGGGGGATATAATGAAATTAGGACAATTAAATCTAACGGCCAGCAACTACCAGCAAGTGCTGAATTACTACTCATACAGGTCCGTTTATTTGACCAATTAAAACTGTGAGGAAACACAATGCAGTTTCACTCGGTCTACACTATCTAAACTGCATTTGAGCGTGTTGAAAGTTATAATGTTATTCTGTGTGTTAGTTTGTTGTCTTTATGAGACTAGCAGTAAGCTACTTCATACTGATCAGGGGTGCAACTATCCCCCCCCCACACACACACACACACCGACACAAAAATAAATAAATAAGTGAGCCGGACATTATGTATGGGCTGTAAATAATAAAGGTTTATTTTAAAGTATATCTACAGCCACTGTAGGCCTTCCATAATTATACGGTATGTATATATTATTATCAATGTTAACAAATAAAAAAACAGTCACAAATTGACAAACATTAACATTATGATCGGATTCCAATAAAGAAACGAAAAGGAAGAAAAGATTCAGAGTACCAAACATTCTAGAGCGCTCTTTAGTTCCTACTAAATTGTGACATGGCGTGACTTTTCACTTGCCCATTTATCTAGCATTGATGGTCATTGCAAAAACTGTCATGCATATCGGCTGAGGATGGGAACCGATGATAGTGAATTTAAATTTTACTGTCACTGTAATCATAGCCGCGAGCTAGATGATTGACAGGATGATAGCGGAGGCACAAGCGCAAGATCACTTTTGTTAATAAAAAAACCCCACAAACCACAGGGGAATTTCCAAATATCTTTTATTTATTTGTTATAATTCGGGTATAGCTATTTTATGTAATCCGTCTTATTCGTTTTTTTAAACAAAAGTTTAATATATGCAAGTTTTTTTATGGTACTATTTTATTGTTGTTGTATTTTCATTAAAAAATACGCTAATAATGAACAAAAAAATAAACATTAGTTTGAAAGTAATTAAAGAGGAAATTATGAGTTAAGCAATATCATACGAGCAAGAGTGCTATTTTCCAGAATAGCCTATATCAGCACGATTGCAAAATGCGATATTAATTTTATACAACAGTTCAATAAACAAGTGGTAATTTTTTTACAGTTTTGCTCTATTTTTCCAACAAAAATAGATTCAAACAAAGTATGGGTTTCGTTCTCGCATAATTCACCGTTTTTGAACAGTCATTTAGAATGAATTAGGCTAGTTGAATGATTCTAGAATCCATTACGCCGCCAACTATAGGCTACTGGCAGTTTTATAGTTTCATAGGCCTGGAATAATTACATTTTCCCAACATTTCATAGTTCTATAATTCAAATATTATATTTAGAACATAAATCTAAAATTCTCATTACATTATTAAGGCAATTGTAATTACAGTGTAAGTGGATTTTGATAAATGGTAAGATGGATTTTGTTGATACTGATTTTATTTAATTCTTATAACAGCCATGTATCGTGATAGATAGTGTAATTACTTAAAAAGATGGTCAACAATATGTAACTTTACTATATAAGAGGTGTGCCCTAAAAAGTGAGCATGCAATTTTGAGAACACCAAGGAAAGCGCACATTCTTTTCGTCTGTTTGGATACTTCAAACACAAGTTTGCACTACCTGTTTAGCCTGCACATTAACATGCGTTTTGTCCGACTCATAGCACGCGTCCTTGATGCATGATTTACAATATAAGTGCGCGTTCTTAACGTCAGAAATGCTTTTGTGGTAAATCACGTGTCAAATCGCGGGCGCCTCCGCCAGGCACGCCCACTCGCGATATTCCATTATTATCCAAAATTCTATTATGGAATCTTATGAGGACGCCTACTCTAGCCTGTTAGTCCTCTAAAATGTTATATAATATTGAGGAAATAAATAAATTATTTAGAAACACACAACAGCAGCTACAGTACATATCGTTAGCCTCGTAGCATAATTGCCATTTTTTGAAAGTCATTTTTTGGCCAATCTGATCTGGGAAATTATGCTATGAGGCTAACGATATAGAATTTTTTAAAAATTATTATTCCCATCGCTTTGGTGCCCCAAAGGTACTGCGCCCCTATGCGCCGCATATAGCGCATACCCACTTTTTGCGCCACTGATACTGATGATATTCTAATATTTCATTGTGTTGAGCTACATAACATTGATTCGTTTTATGTACATTTACTCACCTGTCTAATAAAGCACATTCAAGAACGGCATGCAAGTCGAAGTTTGTTGCGAAGCTCTCGCCATCTCGAAAACGCCACATCGATATTGGTCTTCTTTTAATTTCTCATTTTGTTCCAAAGTCTACTTGCCATGGTCCATAATGTTTGAACGAAACTACAACAGCGTGCCGCGAGATGTTATGTAGTTGTCCATGTCTGTTGCCATGGTTTCTACGACATTGACAGGCGACTCCCTCGCGCGTCCCGGTTCCTTGGTTAAAATCACAATTTTCTCACGATTTACAAATAGTTGGAAACATTTGGGATATTGTAAGTACTCAATTCAACAAAATATATAACACTGGCCTAGTGGTTTTTGTATATTTTACTGCAAAAATCTTACATATTGCACCTTTAATAAAGACAATAATGCTAATGATGTGTCAGCTTCAAAAAATACAGGAAAGTGTATGAGGCTGTTTTAGCTGATGCTGTTTAATGTGCTTTTTTTGTTTGTTTCTGTCAACACCCCATCTTCAGTTTAGACTTCACAGTGTGCTCTAAACCTGAATTCCCATCAGCACGCTGAGTGGCAGTGAAACAGCGGGCGCTGGCGTGATGAAGACTGGCATCAGTGGGCCAGTTAGCGCCGATATACCGACAGTCGCGCCAAGACAATACGGAAGACATGCAGAAAACAGATCTCTGCAACCCATCACGCTCCTTTCAGAGGAACAAAGCCATGTTTTAGCATCCCGGCTGTGTGGCAGGAACAAAACGTCGAACCGTTTTAACATCCAGCCCAGATCATACATCATCTGGAGATGTACAGAAGGAACGGCGAGGCCGAGGGAAAATCATGCATCTCATTTTGACAGATCCAGTCGTTTGTAAGGCATTTAAAAGCATCTGCTTTCCATTTGAAAAATTCAAAAGAGGACGCTCACGTGTTTGCACAAGGGCACGGATCCATGTCCTTTCATTTCTCCAAGAGATCAGCTCTCTTGACTGACTGCTCTCATTTCACTCTGCCAGCACTTAAAAAAAATGAAATAAATAAATGCTGTGTACAATGAATGATCCATCAAGGTGGCATTTGTCTTATGATTGCATTTGTGTTTGGAAAGAGCATACACTCACAATATTTTCCATGCAAGGTGGAAAACAAGCAGACAATTAGGACGTGATTTATTGTCTTTCTAAAACAATCACGGATAGCCTGCAATAGCGGTGCCTAAAATGAGGGCCTTGTGATGAAATATTCAAGAGAGATGTATCCACGCCATGATATATTGCAAAGGATCTCACTCACCCAAACGCACACCTGAAGGATAAATAAACAGACGGCCAATGGTTGAAATTATGTGCGCATGACTTCATATTTACTCCATAAAACTGACATGAGCTCTTTAAATACGGTCCAAATTTACAGCTGGCGTTCCAATGAAGCGTCCAGCATGCATGGGAGCCTTTCATCAAGTAACACACCCTGGATGTTTTCACTGTAAACCTATCCTCTGAGGTTTTACTGGAAGTCCTGCCTGAATGCACTTTTAATTTTGGCCTTTTTACTACTTTTATTTATAAGGATTGTGATTGAAAGGACATGGAATGGGAGGTGGAAAGGATGTGTCGCAGGCTGAATTCACAATAGCACAATGGCTAAATATATTGTGGCATGCGTGCTAATTACTTGGCCTTGTCAGTGACAGAACAGGTTTTGTTACTTACTGCCTCCTCAAGAAATTGGGTGAGAAAATAATCCATATTACACAAAAAACACAAAATATGACATTAAAAATGTTGTTGTTGATAAAAAAAAACACAGTAAAACCTGTAACATTTACCCTTTTACCACCAAGGCAGTTTGAGTGCTGATATACATACATATATATATATATATATATATATATATATATATATATATATATAGTGTAGGTATAACAGGATATTCATTGACATATGATTTATATATATATATATATATATAAAAAAACACAAAAACATTCTGTGAGGACTTTGCCTCCTCATTTCAGAACACTGCACTGATACTTGTGTGGCAAGTGGTAAAAGTAATAGCCAAAAAATGAAATAAAAATAAAGATAAATGGTGATATTATGGTCATGGTCATATTATATAATATGATATGGGCATGTTATATAATATGATAAAAATGGTCATTGTCACATATATGGTCATATTATTTATCAAAATAAATAAAAATGACAAAATATATAACAAAAAATATTTCAAAAATACAAAAAATAAAAGGTAAATCAAAGTAATAAACAATATTCATGTGTAGACATTCATTAAATCTACCCTGCTTTAAATTTAAATTTGATTAATCGTTGTTCAGTTTTACATGGAAATTCCTCAAATTGATCACTGCAAAATAATTATACATTCAGAAAACAATACAATTTAAATAATATTTTCTATTTAGTTAAAATTTCGTCAAATATATTAACTTGCTTCCATAGGAAATATACTTAATTGTACTGTATTTATTTTAAAAATAATGCATAACATGACTTAAAATAAAGATTAAGATTTTAGGTCGAAATTTAGATGAAGGTGTTTAAAATGTATTTAAAATGTTATTTGAGTCACAATATATTTTAAGATTTAATTCTGTCAGCATGCCACACTGCATAACATGTCAAGTTCCCAAAAGTGTTTCATGTTATCTACATATAAATATAACACAATTTTTGTGAGGTGTATGCTTAAAATAAGAAAAAAAATACAGTTTGTGAATTAGATTAAAAAAAAGAAGTAATAAACTTAATTCACAATATATTATCTGATGAAAACAACTTTTATCTAGCACATATTTGCTTCTGAAGTAAATTAATCTCATATTAAAGGGGTCATGAACAGGCTTTTTTTTTAAATAAAAAAAATGTATCCTGTTGTCTGAGGTCAACTTATGACGTTTGCGTGGTTTTTACATTCAAAATCATCATTATGAATAAGTAATAGGCTATTTTCTACCCTGGTTTTGAGCCTCTCTCCTGGAACGCTCTGTTTTTATGGGCGTACCGCACTGAAGACTAGTAAACGCCCACTGCTATGATTGGATGACAGTTTTGCATAATAATGAGTTTCGGCTTCTGAAAACTTCCAATGTGGAGAAACGATTTATCTCTCATCCACCCGCAATTAATATGAATGTTAATAATGTATTTTATTACTTGTCCCGCCCGATCGGTGGATATATCTGCGAACCGCATATCGCTAACGCACACACACACACACACACACAAGCCAAGTACGTGCATCAGAAAAACTTCACTGCAGACAAATCAGCATGTTCAAAACTTCCGTCACATAATCAGTAGATATCAAACGATCGAGCGTTTGTTGGGGCTGGAGTCAATAAAAGCTTTTCTTTGACTAACAAGGATGTTTTTAGCTCCGAAACTTACAGGATATCCTTATATCACGATGAACTTTTAATGTATCAAAGGTTGAATGAAAAGTTGATTTCTCAATTCATGACCCCCTTAAGGCTGTTAAGATATTTTAATGGAAAACAAGACAAAAACAGTTTAATAAAATAGTTTTTTTTTTATGTTGTTTGTTTTGTTTTTTTGCAGTGTGAAGGTTATTTCTCACGCTCTAAATGAAGAGTTTGCCTCTAGTTCCGTTCGATGACGGGTGCTTCGTTCATTTGATAGTGAGTGTCTTGGGTGAACTTCTCCCGTGCAATTATCATTAAACTGTCAGGTAGGATTAGGGCCTCATAAGCTTTCGTGAGCGATCAGCAGCAGAAGCCCTGAAGAGATTCAAACGAATCCAAGGCCTCACACTACATGGCTGAAACGAGAGGGGATGCAGGCGCTGAGTTAAAGCCCTGAGACCTGCTGGGATTGTGAATACAACCTTTCCTCTATAAAACCTTTCTCCTAAGGATCACCTTAAGCTTCCAGGATACAAAGTACGGATGTAAGGGCTTTAATAATCCCATAAAAGAGTTCCTTCAATGAAAGGAAAGAGGGCAGTAAGTCCTGAGAGTTGTGAGAGTCATGTGAAAAAATGTCTGTTTATTATCAACAAAAACACATCAGCAAAATAAGACTGTACTTGACGCACATCTGAGGCTTTTATACAATCCACTTTATCAAATACTGCAGATACGAACGATCAGTAATAGGTACTAGTGTAATAGTGTAATGTCGGCAATAAATTATTATATTAATATAAAAACAAACAAATCAAATCTATTTTAAATAACACGATGTACGCCTTTGTGTCAACTGTCAGTTATTCACTGAAGAAAGTACAATTTTTATTATTTATTGATTATATCTTGATGTGTTTTTCTGGGCATGATGGACTGAACTGAGGCGCTAACAGAGTCTCATGAATGCGTAAGTCTAACCCGTTCTCACTCCCAAGGCGTCAAAATCCGAGGCATGGTCAAGTGCCTTCCGCGTCACATCGAAGACGCTAAAGTCACCCCTAGGCGTCACTATATCGATGCGCTGGGTGCTCCATTCATTTCAGTTGTTTACCCAATGCGTCAGATCAAGACGCATGTTATTCTTTGCATTTGTAAAAGCAGACATGATTTTATGAATATTTATAGGCTACTTTTATATTTTGGAGCTGCTAACCCAACTCCTACCCTAAACCTACCCACTTCTAAACAATATAAAACACATAACAGGCAAATACAAGTACAGTCACATCTATTTATTGCAAAAACTGACCAAAAACAGTATAAAAGCATTAACTCATGTTGCATTCCAAGTCTTCTGAAGTCCCACGATGTCTTTATGTAAAGAACAGAGTTGATCTTAATGTTTTAATCGCTGAAATGATGATCCCGCCACTCCGTGAACGCACTCATTCATATCTCATTCAAATAATATACACGCCTCTTTAGCTTGACGCATTCGGTCACAAGACACACGAGAACCAATGACATTTTACAATCAAAGCTAACGTAATGGCGCAATTGGTCACGAGACATACGAGAGCCAATACAATTTCACTATGAAAACTGACGTAACGGGCGGCAATATTTGAAATGTAATGTGTTCGTGATCTTCTGCGGATGGAGACGCTGAACGCTTTTGAAGATTTCCTTCACCCAAATCAATCGCTTGGCCTCGGAATATTTGTACTTTTTGAATAAATTGTGCATGCAGTCGACTCTGCCTATTATATCTGCATTTTAAATACCACACAAATGGGTAGGTTTAGGGATGGAATGGGGTTGGGTTACATGTTAAAACGTGTCTAGATAGCGTAAATAAAATGATGCTGGCTGATTAAATTAACAGTCCAAAGTGTCATAATGGCAAAATCATAACCCAATATATGATCATCATGACGATAACGTTCCCATGCCCTGTAGAGACCCAAAATAATAACATGTATTGGTTATATTTTGTTATTTTAGTTTTTTACTAACCAATGAAGCTAAAAAATGAGCTTTCCCCCTTATTTCAATACAGACACATTTTTTGTATGCCACAAATGGTAAAAATAAGCTAAAATTTCTTCTTCTTTTTTTCAATCTATCTGAAATACTATCTAGCCTACATAGTTTTTCTTGAAATTTTGCAACATTTTCTCATTTGGGGTCATGAAAATGCATGCAGAGTTTCAACATGCTGATGCGTTGTGAAATGCGTACACAGAAATGTTATAAACTCTTGCTGTTCATGGGTCGATTTGACCCTTAAAGACAACTATTCAAAAGCAACTGTACAGACACAAAATACAAAACACTTTGTTGTATGTCAGAGCTCTTCAACTCTAGTTCTGAAGTGCCAGTGTCTTGTTGAGTTTAACAACTTTTTATGTTCAAAGTTTGTGAAAATAAAAAGTCGTTTAACCTGTTAACTGTCCCAAGCATAGCATAGCATTTTGAGCATAGACTTGAATATGACTTTTCCAACTTAAATTGTTAAAAATCTTGAATACTTCAAAGCACAGACTTAAGTTTAGTGTATTTTTAAAGGGAACACTTCACAGATTATTGTAGAAGTAAACAAAAAAGTTGTAAAAGTAAAGTTTAAAAAAGTTATAGAAGTTTATGAAAATGAAAAATATATAAAATATTTGATATAAAATATATATCACAGTAAAAAATTCCAACTCACA
Source organism: Gobio gobio (assembly GCF_949357685.1). Lineage (NCBI taxonomy): Eukaryota > Metazoa > Chordata > Actinopteri > Cypriniformes > Gobionidae > Gobio > Gobio gobio. The sequence goes on along the minus strand of NC_137112.1, from coordinate 8,435,438 downwards.
AAAATGTAGACTAATGATTATGTTTTAGTTAACTGGACAATTAAATGTAAAAAAATCACTTAACCAGTGAAAAGAAGTTGGTTCAACAATCGTTGGACAAACCTAGTATTAATTGTAAATTTGATTTGTAAATGCAAGTTGCAATGACCAGCAAAACTCGTCCATGGCTCCCAGAATGCATTGCGGCATGAAGCATGTCACCATTGTTGAGATTCATAGGCTGTTTCTTGCTATCTGTGGGAGTAAATCTCACAGGAGGTCAAAGTGCTTAATGTACAATCTGTTTTAAACCTCATTCAGTTTTTCTGATTAAAACCATGCTGGATCTTTTCTAGAATCACAATAAAACAAAGTTAATAGTATATTGCTCATATTAAAATCAGGGAATTAAGCCACTACACAATGATCATATTCTTATCATCGAGCAGCCGACAGCATCTGATTGTGTTTTCCCTTGCTTTTCTTGCCATAGCAAACTCATGTACAGCAGCCAGAGAAACACGAATTTTAAAAAGTCGTCAAACTGCCCAACTAAAGAAAAAAAAAAAAATTATTCAACACAAAATAAAAAAACTATAAAAACTTAATCAGCTGAACAAAAGATCTTAAATTGGGAGACATGTGACCTCAGTTAATTGAGTTACATGAACTACTTTGTTTAAAAGTTGGGTTAACTCAAAAAACCTGTGCATCAAGTTACCCTACAATTTTAAGTTAAGTCAACTTTTCTTTTCTTTTACAGAGATTTTACAAAACATGTTAAACTCTAAAACTTCAAGAAAATCAAAGCTAAATATCTGAACAAGTTCTGTGCCAAATTTTAGGTTGATATCTCCAAAAAATAACTTTCAGTAAGATTTTTTTTTTTGTGCGCAGTGCCAAAGTTTTCCACTAGAAGATATCCAGACTCCACCAGTGACCATATTAGGATATGGTTTGAGTGATCTGAAGCATGTATTCCCATACTTTTCAAAATATCTATGAAGTAGACATCCTATTCAGAAGTAGTTTGGGCAGTAATGTTCATATTTGATCTTTAAAATGCATATTAAAAACATATGGAAAGAGTCAGAGTGCGTTATAGTTTTGAAGAATCTATCGCTATTTACATATTGCTTTTGTCATTTCTTTTAAAAAATCAGTCACCAAATATGAAAAGTCTGACAGCTTTCAAATGCTATATAATTTGTCAAGATTACTTTAGGTTTAGACTAAGAAATTATTGTTATAAATGTATAATGGCAAGTGTCGCATAAGTGTCGGGGAGGAGCAGTCTTAAAAATAGTGGTTACAAATATTTTTATACATTTTTAATTCAGATATTTATCACTTGTAATGTGTGAAAAGTATTGATATTAAAAGTTAATTATTTGTACCTGATTGTATGTTTTATGGGGAATTTGTATTGAATCCAGTTAGGGTCAGTTTGACCCGGACCGTACTGAGTGTAACCAGAAATCGAAAAGTGCACGAGGGTTAAAAAGCTTGATGGTGGTCGGTGGGCATATGCAATTAGAACAACACCAAGGTGAGTGAATTATTATTAAATGTTTAATTTTAGTGTGAACTATCGCTTTAAGGTCAAAGGGCAGTGGAGTCACTGGTGTAAACTGAGAAATCAAATGCGATCAGATTCTTTAACACTTGTGCTCTCAAAAACACATTGATTCTGTCATGTTCATTTAAATTCTCAACAATCTCTCCATAAAAACATTCTGCCTCAAAAAACAAGCCCACAGACAGGAATTGACAGTTTTGTCTGACTCGATCAATACCATCAATCTAACGCCATCTTAAAAATCTGATATGATTAAACAAGAAGGGGGTGTGGGGTTGACGTGCGCCTAAATCGATAAACTGCGGTAAATGCTTCCAAGGAGTGTAGCCATGAGATGAAATCAGACCACTCTCACTCTCTCTCCTCCGAAGCAGCACTCACCACAAGAGGAGCTTGGCAGCATTTATGGATCACAGGGTTAAAAGGGGACGAACAAGAAGGGACCATTGAGACAGAGAGATGTCAAAGCATTAAGACTCGACTGTCACATCTCCAATACGAATGCTTTGAGATTGCCTTTCTCCACGGCCCACAGAAAGAGTCAGTCAGAACATTCTAGAATGTTCCAAACATCAGAGCTCTACAGACACGTAATGGACAGCAAAACAGAGGAACAAATGCATTACTGTCAGTCTTTGTTACTTTTGCTGTATATATTAGCTTTGTTTGAAAATCTAGAGAGCCGTCTTCTCGGCATTTAAAAGCTACGTTGTAACCAGGGCTTGACATTAACACTCGCCAACCGCCAGCCTGCCAAATGCGGGTGTATTTCAGCAGTGGAGTTTAATGCAGTCACTCCTACTAACCACTTTGGTGGGTTGATATTTATATATAATATATACATTTTTCAATTGTAGTTTTTTTAAAAAGGCATCTGAAATAATAAACTAAGGGCAATGTAGTGTTGTCAAACATATCGATTTTTCGATACATATCGATACTGAAATATCTGAAACACTTCCAATAATCACACAAACCCGCCTCCCCTTATTCACTTGTTTAAAGTCACATATTTGAGGTCTAAATAATTACATTCTCGCCTTTTTTTTAAATTATGGTGGATTTGCTAGACCACCATGATAGTTGCAGTGGTTTGCGTCCCGATACTGGATAAATATCACATGGAAGGAAAATGCTCTCAGCCAACCAGATTCGAGAACCAGAAAGAACTGTTGTAATTAATATAATACATTAAAATACTCTAATTCATCCCAAAGGTGTTCTATCGGGTTGAGGTCAGGACTCTGTGCAGGCAAGTCAAGTTCCTCCACACCAAACTCGCTCATCCATGTCTTTATGGACCGATGCACAGTCATGTTGGAACAGGAAGGGACCATCCCCAAACTGTTTCCACAAAGGTGGGAGCATGAAATTGTCCAAAAAGTATTTGTATGCTGAAGCATTAAGAGTTCCTTTCACTGGAACTAAGGGGCTAAGCTCAAACTCTGAAAAACAACCCCACACCATAATCCCCCCTCCACAAAACTTTACACTTGGCACAATGCAGTCAGGCAAGTATCGTTCTCCTGGGAACCGCTAAACCCAGACTCGTCCATGGGATTGCCAGACAGAGAAGTGTGATTGGTCACTCCAGAGAACACGTCTCCACTGCTCTAGAGTCCAGTGGCGGCGTGCTTTACCCCACTGCATCCCACGCTTTACATTGCACTTGGTGATGTAAGGCTTGGATGAGCTGCTCGGCCATGGAAACCCATTCCATGAAGCTCTCTACACACTGTTCTTGAGCTAAGCTGAAGGCCACACAAAGTTTAGAGGTCTGTAGCCATTGAAAAAAATTGACGACTTCTTTTCACTGTGCGCCTCAGCATGCGCTGACCCCGCTCTGTGATTTTACGTGGCCTCTGTGAGTTGCTGTTGTTCCCGTGGAATATTTAGTAGTGAGGAAATTTCACAAATGGACTAAGTGATTGAGTTGTATTGTTATTTTCAAATATTATTAGCATTTCAAGGATTCAAAGATTATTAGCAAAGAGTATTATAATTCATTATAAAGCAAACACTATACCGTTCTTATTTAACTGGAATCTGAATAAAAAAATATATATATATTTGCTAAGAACAAACTTAAATGAAAACAATTTCGTTTTTAATCCATGTATTTGGCAGCTTACACCCATCCACTCCCATATTTCTGAGTGGAAGATCTTCCCAGGGCAGTACTGCCACTCCAGGGCTGGGTGGGGGGGGGTCGACCAGAGGTCAGTGGGCACAGTGACCGAGGTAGCCCGGCCCCCTGGGGCCCCCCGTGGCGCAGACACTGAGCTTACTATGAGCACTTGGAACAAAAGCTATTTTGTTTTCCATACTAATTATAAGCACTGGGGCGATGTACACATAAAGCCATGGAAGAAAGAGACGATAAGATTATTCGACTGTTAGGCAGCCGAGGTGAGGCGAGACCTTGAGCTGTGTTTAGCAAGTCCCTGAAGGCAAGCCTCCAGGTATGAGACCGCCAGTGAAGTTGTTTGTTCTTAAAAGCTTTGTTAGAAAAGCAGAGCAGCGCAGTAAGATTAGGGCACTGCCTACCCCCGACTACACGGAAAAACATTCCCCGCCGCTTTTGCGTTTGAAGTTAGAAGGTAATAACCTGCTGGGACAATGTTTGTGTTTGTATTTGATGACAGTTGAGAGGCATGACAAAATGTTCTTTGTGTATTGTGTCTTTGGCCACCTGCGTGCGGAGAAATTGGGGACTATCAGTTTCCATGTAATACAAAAAGCATCAACAACTCATTTCCAATTTCATCATCTCAGCATCTCTTTGAACCTGCAACCTAAGAAGTAAAGACGATCTGTTTGCATTCATATTTTTCTCATTTCGGAGAACAAAGTGTGTATATCACAGCAATGAAATGTTTTCGAATTGCTATATTCCACCTATATCTTGAAAGCACTATCTTAAAAGCCACAGAGTGTACTCTCAGAGAAATTTTTATAGAGTTTTTATCCCCTATGACAACATTGTGTTTTTATTGAACTGCCATTTCTTTAATGGATACTTTCCCAAACGCTTCCGACGAACAACAATCAGTTTCGACACAAAGGAAAGGTGTATAGCGCTGCACTATTATTTAGTCCCTTTGAGATCCACCTCTATGCAGCCTGGAAAAAGCTCTGACAATCACAGGGATAAAAGACCGATTTGTAAATGTTCATGAGAAGCAAATATGTGACCTTCTACGAACAATGACGAACATCTTCAATTCAGTGGAGTTCTGTAAACGGCCACAAAACGAAAACAGTAAACAATATATAGAGTTGTGGCAATTATAGAGAGGACAGCTATCGTTGGATACTGAAGAGTCTGAATATGTAATACCAAAAATGTATTTGAGGGGATAAGCCCACCTCTCTAACAGAGCTCATTGTAAAGCATTATCTATTGTGAAGGCTCATTTCATTATGGTTGTTGTTGCGCTGTGCTGGGATTTATTTTCAAGGCAGTGCCGTATCTAGTAACATTTTCAGCTAGTCAGCTTGAAATCCATTTTAAACTGGTTATATCTCTTAAGCCTAGTAGTGAATGTTGTATGAGCAGTAGGTAGTGTTGTAGTCAAGACCACCTAAACCGAGACCAAGACCAGCGTGTGCAGAGACCAAGACAAGACTAAGACCTTGTGGGGTTGAGACCAAGACAAGACCAAGACCAAGACCAGACCAGCACTCCTTAAATTCATCTAAAAGATCCATATCTACTGTCTGAGAAATGCCTTATATTTAATGAATAAATAAAATTAGAATAGTAAGACACTATAACGCTGTTACCAATCAAATCCCAAACAATCAAATCCATGGCACAGAAGTTGCATCTGAATTGGTACAATTACACCTGCATAAATAATGTTCAGATTAATTTAACATTAAAACATTAACATTATTTAACCGTCACGTAATCCTTTATTCAACCGATTTGTTCAAAGCAGCTGATTCACGAAACTTCTAATAACGAAACTAGCTGATAACTAACTGACTAACTAGTTATTAACTAGCTGATAACGAAACGTTGCAGAATTAGCAAAGACATGTAATTTAATATTAACTTCTTGTTTATTGAATGTTTGTATAAATCAATATAATTTGCAATCACGCTTATATTCATGAAAACAGCTCTCTTGCTCTTGCAATATTGCTTAATTATATTCTGTTATATTAAAAAAACGAAATCTCAGAATTTTGTGGGCATTTATATTAATTTGGCCATTTTTGAGACAATGCTGCATTGATTTTGAACCCGACAGCACAGTAACAAAAGAAATCACATTACAAAGAAGTTATTGATTGCATTTTAAGCAAGTTTTACATCAAATCACATTAATGATGTTAAATCAGACAATGCACCAGCAATTTAGTGATATCCTTGCAGTTGTGGTCTTGACTGGTTTTGAAATAAGTCTGAGACCAAGACGAGGAGAAAGGCAGTCGAGACAGAGACAAGACCAAGACCTTCTAAAAAAAATGGTCTTAAGACTGGTCTCGAGACCAAGAGGGGTCTCGAGTACTACAACGCTAGCAGTAGGAAAACCGTATTTTTGCGGAACTATGTACAGGTATATGTATGTAAAATTTAAGTAAACTTTAAAGGGGTGTTTGATTATGATTGCACTTGTTTAACTTTAGCTAGTGTGTAATGTTGCTGTTTGAGCATAAACAACATCTGCAAAGTTATGATGCTCAAAGCTCAAAGCAAAGGGAGATATTTACTTTTATGGAAATCTTTTTTTAAGGACTACAACTGACTGGTAGGGACTACAACGAGCTTATTCACGAGTTAGTGAGCTTATATATGGCTGCGTTGACATTGGACCGCAGAAAACACAGTGGACCAACACCAGCAGATGACATGGCACCCCAAACCATCACCAAAATGGCCTCACATGTTCCTGGTGTTTATGTAAATTTTAGGGTTAGTGATGTAGAGCGCATTTAGCAGTATGCTCAAGCTGTCACATCCGTCTTTTCACATTTATTGCAATACAGTACGTAACACAAATGCAATAGCATGTCATAAAAGCAAGATGACAACATAAGTTATAACCGTAATTAAACTAAACTATACCTGTTCTATCTTCATGCAGCAGATATTCTCTGGCTCTGAAGGCATCTTACAACAGATCCCACACGAGTAATTTATAGATTATCATGACAGAATATGCTTATCAATGACTTGAAGATAGTTAACTCATAAATTAATCTACTAACCATTCAGAAACTTCCTGTTGCATTCTACATGTTGCCACTTCTTCTTGAGTCTCTCCATCATTGTCAGACTCTGTTTTGAACATAAAAGGCTGAACAGTTTTATGATCTTTTCAGTGCGTGTCTCCCTGAGGTAATCGGAGCTGCTAACACCAGCTCTTGAAGCTCCACCCTCTTCTTGACAATGCGCTCAGACCGTTAAAATAGGGCCCACTGTATTTCTTGGCAAACTCGTTTTACGTGTATTTGGCGCCACTTATTGTTGCAGCTTTATTATTGACATGTAAAAGTGTAGACACTGAATTTAAGACAAACCCTTTTTTTCAGGTGTATTTTTAAATATTTATATATATACACTCACCTAAAGGATTATTAGGAACACCTGTTCAATTTCTCATTAATGCAATTATCTAATCAACCAATCACATGGCAGTTGCTTCAATGCATTTAGGGGTGTGGTCCTGGTCAAGACAATCTCCTGAACTCCAAACTGAATGTCAGAATGGGAAAGAAAGGTGATTTAAGCAATTTTGAGCGTGGCATGGTTGTTGGTGCCAGACGGGCCGGTCTGAGTATTTCACAATCTGCTCAGTTACTGGGATTTTCACGCACAACCATTTCTAGGGTTTACAAAGAATGGTGTGAAAAGGGAAAAACATCCAGTATGTGGCAGTCCTGTGGGCGAAAATGCCTTGTTGATGCTAGAGGTCAGAGGAGAATGGGCCGACTGATTCAAGCTGATAGAAGAGCAACTTTGACTGAAATAACCACTCGTTACAACCGAGGTATGCAGCAAAGCATTTGTGAAGCCACAACACGCACAACCTTGCGGCGGATGGGCTACAACAGCAGAAGACCCCACCGGGTACCACTCATCTCCACTACAAACAGGAAAAAGAGGCTACAATTTGCACAAGCTCACCAAAATTGGACAGTTGAAGACTGGAAAAAAGTTTGCCTGGTCTGTTGAGTCTCGAGTTCTGTTGAGACATTCAGATGGTAGAGTCAGAATTTGGTGTAAACAGAATGAGAAAATGGATCCATCATGCCTTGTTACCACTGTGCAGGCTGGTGGTGGTGGTGTAATGGTGTGGGGGATGTTTTCTTGGCACACTTTAGGCCCCTTAGTGCCAATTGGGCATCGTTTAAATGCCACAGCCTACCTGAGCATTGTTTCTGACCATGTCCATCCCTTTATGACCACCATGTACCCATCCTCTGATGGCTACTTCCAGCAGGATAATGCACCATGTCACAAAGCTCGAATCATTTCAAATTGGTTTCTTGAACATGACAATGAGTTCACTGTACTAAAATGGCCCCCACAGTCACCAGATCTCAACCCGATAGAACATCTTTGGGATGTGGTGGAACGGGAGCTTCGTGCCCTGGATGTGCATCCCACAAATCTCCATCAACTGCAAGATGCTATCCTATCAATATGGGCCAACATTTCTAAAGAATGCTTTCAGCACCTTTTTGAATCAATGTCACGTAGAATTGGTGTTCCAAATAATCCTTTAGGTGAGTGTATATATATATATATATATATATATGTATATATATATATATATATATAAGAAACAATACAGTCTATACAACAGACAGTAGTAATAATAAAAATAATAACTAGAGTAGTTGTTTCAACCTGCATTTTTGAGTTGAAACAACAATTATATTTGTTCATTAAACTTTCAGCCTAGTTAAAGACAAAGGAAACGTGTTCTTGTATGGACAAAATATGTCTACATAAAAATTAAAAAAAAAGTTTAAATAACTTATACTGTACAATCAATGAAATACAATGGATATTTATTTTTAACATTGAAACATTTGTCTTTGTAATTTGTAAACAAAATACAAAAATGAAACTATTACTTTTAATAAATTTGGCTAAGTTAACTAGATAATTAGGAATTGTTTAAGCAAATTGTATTGGTATTTAATACCTGCTTTTCACCATCCAACCAATTTCCGATTAGAAATAAAAGCCTTGCCCTACGTTTCTTTCTCTTGAAATATCCAGTTTCACTGGAAAACCCTATGATTACAGAAGCAAATTAGGTTGCAAAATGTCAAAGTATGATTCCAACACAATCCATGCACCAAACTGTGGCAAGAGACTTGCAGAGTAATGATGTTATGCTACCTTAATTAAAAGGAAGTGACATCAGTGTGAAACTACTGTTCCCTAATTAGTGACTCTTAAATAATTGAATTGCTTTTGAGAATTATCCTTCGCATTTTTTGTTGCTTGCCACAAGGTTCTTTCGCCGTGAGGAAGAGGACATAACCACCAGGGAAAACGTGCTGATCAAAGCACTCAGCAAGCGATCAAAACCGCTGAAGGTCCCTGTGGTGCAGGCCATGTTCTGCTGCCTGTTGTCCCAGGTGGAAGAAAACACAGTTAATGGTGCAACATCATATCCTCCCCTCTGGATCACTGTCTTCTTCATCTAAGAGAGTGCGACGAGAAGTCTCGTGAGCCTCTGGCGATCCATAATTCAACCAGATAATGATTTCAAAAGCACAGGCACAGGCATGCCCGGCCGACCCTTCTGGTTCCTCCCTTTAAGAGCAGGAGTCACTGAAACTCATGGGTAGACACAGGTTAGTAGAAGCCTGTTTATCCTAAAGTACAATAATAAAGAGTAAAAGAGACCAAAAGAGAGCAGTTGGATAAAAAGGTGAAGCACAATTGCCTTGAGCTTTTTTTGAGTAATGATAGCTGTGGAGGTTTTGAGAATGCAGATATTTTTCCACAATCTCCACTTCTGCTTCCAAGAAAGCTTTGCAATAACTTTTGGTGTATTGTGCAGACTCTTGTTAAAGTAGACAACAAAAAACATTAATTATTCGTCCGAAATCAGTCAAATATTGGTCTATTCCACACACAAAGCTATCATGTGACTTCAGAAGACATGGAATATTGCACACAAGTCGTGTGGATTACTTTAAAGTCACCATGATCTTTTTTTTTATATATAATATTGCAGTATGTGCCACTGTAATCTCTAAAGAGGACATTTTATGCCCTTTAACAAAGTCTTGATTTTGATTTTGGGGGTCTAGTAAAATAGATTTTCATGCTTGAATGTTCAAGAAAACACATATTTTACATTAATATGTCCATTTTTGTGCAAAGCCGATTAACCGCCTCGAGTCGGCGGTCGTGCCGGCGCGATCGGCTCTCTTTTTTTCCTTAAGTGTAGTCAAATCTTTTGATTATTGAAAATATAATAAGCCTTTGTTGACTACATTCTAAATAAATGATTCTGGAGTTTTGTGTTGTAGAAAGTACATTTTGTTTTGTTTTGTAGGAAGTGAATTGCTTTCTTAAAAGTGAATTTTGCTTGGTATAAATTGTACCCCCAAAAAAAAAAAATCCTCTACGGTTCTACGCGATTCACGTAAATTACCCAATTGACCAAGAAAACGGCGAAGTTTGCAGGTGTGTAAGTTATCACGCCTCCTCACATTCTGGCTTTGTGAAGAAAAACTGTTACAAATTTTAAATCAGTGTATTGTGTTTTATGTGAATGGGTAGGCTTAATGATTCTCACATCAGTTTGAAGCAATAACTCAATGCAAATACACCCTGGAGTCAAAAGTCTTGTGAACACGTATCTATTGTGTGTTTTGAGGCCTTAATTTAAATGTTTTTTTTGTTTTTTTTAATCATGCATTAACATTTTTCTCTCAAAAATACAAGCATGTACATACATGTTGCTTAGATATTATGGTAGCCCAGTTTGTGCCGAATACAGTGTAATTACACTTTTGCCATTAATATGTTTATAAGCAACTGATAAAAAACACAAATGTCAGAGCATGTCAAAACTTCTAAAGGGCCCCAAAACAGCTCAGACTCCTAGGGGTTCAAATCTGATTATATTTAGCATGTCTGAACGGCCAAAAATCACATGAAATGCAATTTTTACAAATCCGTTTCAAGCTACATTTATATGTGTTTTGAAATCCTATTCAAATATGATAAATACATTTGCATTTCTGGAAATCCGTTTCAGTCTGTCCGCTCTGATCAGATTTTGCGTGGTTTATGTGACTTTCTCACGCCACGTAAAGCGTAAACGTCAGACGTTGTTGTAGGAAACATACTGAAAGTCGCTGCAGAAACAAGGCTGTGTTGTAGCAAAGTGCCGGTCAAGCAGAAACTGACAATGTAATGGATACATGTTTTGAAAGAACGGCAGAAACAACAGCATGGAATAAAGCCGCTCATAACAGTGTCCTACGGTTCAGCCGCTGCCAGCAGTAGTCCAGCGCGCAGCGGCTGCACAATGTCATGTTGTAAATAAGACAACATCTCTACTGCGAACCCCTCTGTGTTGTGGTTTTTGCTGCTGTTTTTATGCCTACCGACGCAACGTCATTGCCATGGAAACCAATGCAGATATTCCGTAAAACAAAAAAGCTGCATGGACACACAAATCGGATCTGAACAGTTGCGATACACAGTGTAGACATCAATAATTTTAGATCAGACTCCAATCGGATTTGGACTGACAGTGTGAACGTAGGCTATGAAGCCCCTCCTTCTGAAAAGTGCAATGTGCTCTGTTTGGTCAGCTGAATGAGTGTCTTGTGATTGGTCAGCCACATCAAGCTATTTTTTGGAAATGTCACACCCCTTACCATAACTGCGAGTTTCAACACACTAAGACAACCTTTTATTTTGCGTTTGCCTTGGGTGGGAATTATTTAAATGAGGAATATTGTGACGTGCACGTTACAGGAAGAAAGACTACAATGGAGGCATCTCAGAAACAGTGTGCACTGATAAAGAGAACAACTCTCTTTGGAGTGGCTTTGTGCTTTGTAACTCTGTAGACCTTTTTAATGCTCAAACAGCAACATTAAAGGTGCAGTGTGTAGTATTTATGAGGATCTATTGACAGAAATGCAATATAATATACATAACTATGTTTTCAGTGCTGTATAAAGACCTTACATAATGTACAATTATGTTTTTATGACCTTAGAAGGAGACATTTCTATCTACATTGTAAACGACTGAGACAAATCAGACACATAATTCCTTGTTACATTTAACAAAATACGCTTTAAATGCGTTATGCTTAGTAACGGACCTTCCCCCAAAAGAGCAAGAAAGGTGTCCGTTACCAGGGCTATCACCAGAAAATACTTTGTTTATTGCTTGAAGAAATGCGAAAAACAAGGGCCAGAGGGTGAACCCTGGCCCTTAAACAGACTTTCCTGCATTCATTTATAGAAAAAACTGTTCTATAAATGAACATGCACCCCAGGACATTGTGCTTATTATTATAACTATCTTGTAAAAGTGTATCTTGTATGGTATTTTGTTTTATGCATATCTTATGAAAAAAAAAACTAGCTAATGTGACCTCACCTATACCTTGTTTGTTGTCTACGAAGTTGTAATTTAAAGATCTGAATGATTGTGTATATGATATGTCAATACCTGTGCAACATATTAGTATTACAATAATCTTTATTAGTGCCTTCATTACCAACTAATTCAGTCACATATTCAAACAATCTGCTTGAGACAAGGGATCGTAAAACTTTCCCTCTGAAACCCTAAGTACGATTGGCTCACTGACCACTCAAAGGAGAGGTTAAAAGGCCCGACACAGAGCCGCCTCTCTCTTCTCTCTCTCTCTCTTGACCGACGACTAACACGTCACGTCTGCTGTCTCTCAGCTGGCCAAGCAGGCCAGGCTGGCAGGCCTACACACATCAAGCTATGAGCAACTTCCTCGACAGAGTCAAAATAACCTTGCAAGTTCAACATATTTTCTTCAGTCAATGCAGACAAAATCGTTTGCAACCTCAACACCATCGGACCGAACTATCAAGACTTTCTCCTGTGATTGTACATTGGATGCTCTTCAAACTACTCAGGCCAATGCAAGTAACATGATATACTAAATCGCTGTTTAATTAGTCAATGTTGTAAACCCCTTTGTTCAAACAAAGGATCTTGCCATTATAACTGATGGTTCTTCCAGGTGTTTTCATAGATTCATCCCTCTGTTCTGACTCGGTTCTTCAAACACTTTAACTCTACATATTACCCATGTATGTTTTTGTTTTGTGTGCATCCGTTTCTGTTTAGTTTAGTTTAGTTGTGTTCGTCATTTAGTTAATGAAGATTGTGCACAATACATATCTGGTTCTGACTCCCTGCCTGCAAACAAATTGTCACTTAAATGATCAATCTTGTTATGCTCTCTAAGTGCTATGAATGCAAAGGAATAATTATTTTTCTGTGGCCATGAAAAATACCCTTTTCTTAGAATGAATAACCAACACTAAGAGTTCACAGGATGAACGGATCGATTGATTGTAATGTTAATGTAGCTACATCAAGTTAATCTCATTAACTGATTCAAATATTCATAATTAATCATAATGAATAATCATAATGAGTTATTAGTAATTATTAATATTTCCCCTTTGAGCTAATTCATTACCACATTCACAGCGGGTCCCCTGTACAGTGTATAATTGCCATTTTGTGCCGCCATGTTTCGACAGTAGCCCTAAACGGACAAACTTCTCTACAGAGCGCTAGTCACTCTCTGCTCTCTCCGACGTTGACATATTTGTCCTGTATCGGCCCCCGTAGCTTCTCTATGTGCTTCGAAAGGGAGGGGTGAGCAGTGTGTTATTGTAATTCACAACCTCACCACTAGATGCCGCTGAAATTAACACACTGGACCTTTAAAGAAAGTTGAACATTAAAAAAAGCATGATAGTTCCTCTTTAATCAAAATAACTTCCCTCTTGCAGTGACAATAGCAAACCAATTCCCCATGGAGAAAATTATTGTTCCCGTCCTACAATTTTTCTTGATCAAGAAGCTGTTTAACTGTTTAACTGTTTAACTAAAAATGGCACAAATGGGAGGAAAAGACTTTCTCATGCCGACTTTAACAATACTTAAACAGAAAACTGCGGGTTTGAGATCCATTTGATCAAGACAAACTACTTTTAATTTGATGCAGTGTTGCCAAACTACAACTTATAAACTGGATTGACTGTGGACTGTAAGTCAGTGATAGGCCTTTGTAAAATAAAAACAAATAATGACTTCTAAAATGATTTTTTACAACGTCTATTTAATTCCTTTGTCTGCATTAATAATAATTGAATGTCTTTGAATTTTCCTAATTTATTTCTCAGCAAATATTGATTTATGCCATTAGTTCGATTAATTAAACGACACATCGTGTAATTAAGTTGATTAAATTTCTAAATAGGTTTTTATCGGAGCTATTTCACATTGTACTAGTTAATGGACCATTGTATCACTGTTTCACCAGAGACTACATGCTGACTATATAATAAGTGTATTACTCATCTCATATCCAGACAAGCTCATCTTAGTTATATGAATATCACTATATGACATTTTTTATAATAAACTTCAGCCAAATTTGATGCTTGTCTGGTGTGGCCAAAGCCAAGCTTATGGAAGTCTGGCATGATGGGATGTATAATTAAATGTATGCTTGATAAATTCTGAATATCAGTGAAATTAACAGACAGCAGTGTTGCCATGACTCCCTTTTAGAATGAAATAAATTTCTTTTTGTGGGTAAGTGGGTGAAATATGTATGCACGGTAAAAATCCATTAACGTTCGCTACAGAAATGTTCTTCTCATCAAGGGATCTCAACCTCTGATTCAAATAAACCACTTCAGCTCATCTATTATTCAAACCCAAGTTCCATCTACAAATTTATTCATCTACACAAGTTGGCAAATTGAAAGGGATGGGGAAAAAAAGATGGAAAGCCGGAAAAAGAACAAAATGATTGTTCTTTATGTTGGCAAATTTGTTTAATATTACTAGGAATGTGTAGGTCCTTGTATAAATCATTTCTATTAAATCAGTAATAAAACCACTGAAGGGTAGGAATCATCCAATATGTCAAAAGACTAAAGAGGTAAAAAGGACTAAAATTAATTAAAATGCCATGATGAAACATTAATTAGACTAAGTATGACAATTGGCATTACTTCTCTGTGAAATATATATGCAAAGCTGCTTTCAAAGCTGGTGTCTAGACAGGCCGTTCTCTGGGTTTTGGAACAAACTAGAGAGTACATCAGGGTTATTATCGTCAACTAAAACCATTCAAAAAATGTTTGCCACATGAAATATTTTTACTTGCAAACATACTTACATATAATGCTACTTGCAACATTTCTCATTTTAAAGTACTAAAATAGATAAAACTAATATTTAAAAAATGAATTCTATTTTAGAAATTAAAAAAAAGAAACTAATAAAAATGACAACTACATAACAACATTGCTATCATTTTAGTTAAAAAAGTTAAAATTATACCATAATTTACTCACCCTCAAGCCATCCTAGGTGTATATGAAATTCTTCTTTCACCCGAACACAATTGGAATTATATTAAAACATGTCCTGGCTCTTCCAAGCTTTGTAATGGCATTGAAAAGTGTCTGAGTTTTTGAAGCTCCAAATTGCACGTCCATCCATCATAAAAGTGCTCCACACGTCTCAGGGGGGTTAATAAAGGCCTTCTGAAGCGAAGAGATGGATTTTTGTAAGATAAATAGCCATATATCATAAACTATAATCACTGGCTTCCATCAGTGAAAAAAGGTGACCTCTGACTCCGTAGGATGTAGGCATAGCGTACGCTTAGGTGAGAATTGATGAAAGCGGAAACACAGAGCAAAACAAAATGCCGGTCACGAATTAGAACTCTAAAACAAGAAGTTTTAATAATAATAATAATAATTTGTTACATTTATATAGCGCTATTCTAGGCACTCAAAGCGCTTTACATAGAAGGGGGGAATCTCCTCAACCATCACCAATGAGCAGCATCCACCTGGATGATGCGACGGCAGCCATATTGCAACAGAACACCCATCACACACCATTGGTGGAGAGGAGACAGAGTGATGATACCAATCGTATGTATATATATATAAATATAGGGATGATTAGGAGGCCATGATGGACAGAGACCAATGGGCAAATTTGGCCTGGATGCCGGGGTTACACCCCTACTCTTTATCAAAGGACATCCTGGTAATGACCACAGAGAGTCAGGACCTTGGTTCAACGTCTCATCCGAAGGACAATGAAAAAGAAAAATGTTGGAGGATTCCGATATAAGAGAAGAGGAGCTACATCCTTCGTCATACGCATAGGTAGCTTGACGTTTGAGCTTGGCGGGGCCAAACCAGTCGATTTGGTCAGCCACACCTTTAAATACATTTTAGCTTTTCTCTTTTCTGAACTTACAAATTCACACTCTGTGTACAATTCAAGTGGTTTAACTGATCACATAAACCTTTACGAAAAATAACCATGGTTTTATTATAGTAAAAGTGTATTAACCATGGTTTTTTGGCTACTTGATTACCATTTATGTAACCACAGTTTTACCACAAATACCATGGTTAAACTATGGTTAGAGTAGCAAAACCATGGTTAATTTGTGGTTACCATGGTTTAACTACAATAACCATTTGTAGTAAAACCATGGTTCATTTTCGTTACGGAAGCAGCAGGAAGCGCAAAGTTGTCATGGCAACCAGATACATTGCATGCATATTACTTGCGCTAAGTGCTAGCAATAACACGTTGACAATAAACACTATAAAAATGTTTGTCAACAGAATCTCAAAGTAGGCTTTTAGCCACTGCTTTAAAAATGATATCTGGTGGGTATGGTTAAAGTTAAACACACAATAGCAGACTGGCGTAAAGTTGGTTTGACGCTGGACGTTCGATATTCGCAAATTTAGGGACCGTCTCTAATGTTAACTTCAATAGCATTCCAACTTCAATAGCATTTGAAAAGAATGACTTACAGACAGATAAAAGTGTTCATGTATGTGTCAGGTATGCACACCTTTTAGATTTTTGATATTCATTCAAATAAACTGTCAAATCATATGCAAATATTGCTATGTATTTGAACACCGAATGGGCTGATACACAATAATTTAAAGCCAAATAGCATTTGAAGAGAATGACTTACAGTAACAAAACCAACTGTAAAGTTTTTTATTTTATTATTTTGTTATTTGTACTTTACATCTGGTTTTGGATTTTTTTTTACATAGGATGGCTTGAGGGTGAGTAAATTAAGGGATAATTTTCATTTTTGGGTGAACAGAAAACAGAAAAATTTTAATCTAATCCAAAATATTAACAAAAACTTCAATAGTAAATAAAGTATACTAAAATATGTGTAAAGTAGGAGAGGAGCAGAGAAATGTGTGCAATTGTGTAATCATTCAGCAGGCTTGCTAAAGCCCTAGGTTGGGCGGAAATGAAAGCCGCTTCTGACACTTATCTGCCACATCCCTCACCTGGGGAACGTCGGCACAGCACTGGACCACCCCTGATAACCGCTTAATCAGTCTCGGCTATTTATGAAGGACGACCCCCATGCGGACAGGATTTTTAATTTGCCGTGTAATCGTGTACACTGTTAAATTGGAGCACAGGGCTAGATTAAATTTAAAAGTCAAATGATTTGTAGAGGACTAAGTTTGTGCGGTGTGGTTTGTGAGATGATGATGATATTATACATGCCGTCCTGCATTGACAACTCTGCAAACTTTTTGAGATTGGCGTCATGCAACTTTGCAGATTGGCTTGACATTGGCACAGTGGGCAGCACTTTCAATCAAGATAAGCATGATGTTTTCAACGCAACTAATGTACTGAAGAGGTGCTTTCTATATTAACATAACAACAGAAGCCAAGACAACATAAGTATAAAAAATAAAAAAAAAGTTTAATTAAAAACTTCATGAATAAACCATTAAGGAATATTCGTTTCTTATACCTTCTCGTGGGTCTGTCTAAAGTAGTTTTACGGCCAGAGTGCGATTCATTTCAATCTTGTATAAATCCATAAAATTAGCAACCGAAAGTGGAAATTCATTCCAGGAGAAAGTGAAACATGAATATCAGCTTGGGAGAAAAGAGGAAAATAAGTTGGGAAAAAGTGTAATCTGTTCCTGGATATGATCTGGGTATTTTGTGAAGAATAAGATACAGAAAGCTGAATGCGGTTAACACGTGTTAAAGGAACATGCCACTATTTTTGAAAATAGGCTCATTTTACAACTCCCCTAGAGTTAAACAGTAGAGCTTTACCGTTTTCGAATCCATACAGCCGATCTCAGGGTCTGGCGGTAGCACTTTTAGCATAGCTTAGCATAGATCATTGAATCTGATTAGACCGTTAGCATCTCGCTCAAAAAATGACCAAAGAGTTTCTTTATTTTTCCTATTTAAAACTGGTTTCTTCTGTAGTTACATCGTGTACTAATACAGACGGAAAATGAAAGTTGCGACTTTCTAGGCCAATATGGCTAGGAACTATACTCTCATTCCTGCGTAATAATCAAGGAACTTTGCTGCCGTCCCATGGGTGCAGCGGCGCAATGATATTATGCAGCGCCTGAAAATAGTCCCCAGCACACTCTCTGTGCAAGCAGGTAGTCACGTTGGTTATGTTGACGTAAGTTAGCCAATTTTCAGGCACTGTGTAATTTCATTGGCCTAGAAAATCGCGACTTTTCATTTTCCGTCAGTCTTAGTACACGATGTAACTACAGAAGAATCCAGTTTTAAATTGGAAAAATATCGAAACCTTTGGTCATTTTGTTTTGCTAATGGTCTAATCAGATTCAATGATCTATGCTAAGCTATGCTAAAAGTGTTAGCGCCAGACCCGGAGATTGGCTGAATAGATTCGAATACGGTAAAACTCAACTGTTTAACTCTAGAGGAGTTGGACAATGAGCCTAATTTCAAAAAAGTGGCGTGTTCCTTTAAATACAGTATGAGCCAGAGAAACACACGTCACAAAGCTCACATGTACCTATAAACAATTAATAAGAGGAAACCACAAGACTCACATCAGTCAAATCGGAGGCCTAAAAATGATTTTATTCAACAAAATCATCAATGATGATTAAGTTATGACTATTGTAAATGTCTAAAACTGAAAGCGTGTGTGAGATGCTGCATCAATACCAAAACAGGTCAGTATAAAGTCCAGGGCCACTATGGTATTAGCCATCAAAACATAAAAAGAAAATATTGTGGACCTAAAAATGTTTTTAACTTCTTGAGATGCACTGACCCGAACTCAGGCTTGATATCACTTTGTTTACCATGATAAACATTTACTATATAGACTACTGTCTTAAAATATGAAGAATGTTAATAAATTATAGGCTACATCTTTTGAAAGTTCTAAGGATTTCATGTCAATCTACGCTGTCTATTGTACGATATACAGTGGTGGCAAAAATTATTAGAACACTTGGCATTCGGAAGTTGTCTTTTTTGGCCTGGATTTATTTTCCAAGAGGACAATGACCCGAAACATTCTTCTAACTATTGCCGGAACTACCTGTGACGTAAGGAATCTGCTGGAACATTGAAAATGATGGACTGGCCCCCTCAAAGTCCAGACCTCAACACCATCGAGCACATTTGGGGCGAGTTGGAAAATTAACTGGACAGATCTATTGTACATCCAAAGGAAAGCCTTTGGCTTCAGTTGCAGAAAATATATTAACACTATGCCAGAGAGATGTGCTGCTGTAATCGCTGCAAAAGGTGCAAATATTAAAGTTAAAAGTGGATAAAAACAGTATGACTTACTTCATATGATATTTGATGGTCAGAGCAACCATCTGCATGTTTCATGATCATTATGAAATGAAATCATGTTTTGGAGGCAAAAAAAAGGTAAATATTTTCAGATCTTTCAGGTGTTCTAATAATTTTGTCCCCCACTGTAGTTGCTCCAGCAACAGGAATATTGTAATTTGTGTCAGGAGTACAAATGACAACATGCTAAATCCAAATGAATCCAATATGTTCTTCAAGAAATTGTGCAATCTACTGTAAGCACTGTTTATGTTGTAAAACTGTACATGATTGCATACATTAGACTCTCACAAACAAATGAGCCCGGCTCCAAAGTTTACTTTTCAAAATATGGTGGCAGTTTTACTTATAATATCCAAGCAGTGCCATCAGATTTTGTGATGTTGTGAGAGGCATATTCTTCAGTCATTGTCATTGTAGTAAATCTGACAGACAAAACTTTTCGCCAATTGAAAATCTTCATTTTTACTATGATAGTGTTACTGTTTTGAATCAAACATTTATCATTCATTAAAGGGATAGTTCTCCCAAAAATTAAAATTAGCCCATGGTTTACTCACCCTCAAGTCATCCAAGTCACCCTGTATATGACTTTTGTCTTTCAGACAAATAAAATCGGAGTTATATTAAAAATGTCCCGGCTCTTCCAAGCTTTATAATGGCAGTGACTAATGGTCATTTTTGAAGTCCATAAAAGTGCATCTATTCATCATATAACTGCTCCAAACGGCTCCACACGGCTCCCGGGGGTTGATAAAGGCCTTCTGAAGCGAAGTGGCACGCTTGTGTAAGAAAAATATCCAGACTTAAAACTATGGACTAAAATAACTAGCTTATGGCGGTCAGCTGTACGCAAGTCGACTTAAAAGATGACGTGATGTATAAAGCATTTGAAGCTTTGACGCGTCTCATGGATAGTGCTGGGCAACAAACTCAAGCCCCTCTTCTCTTATATCGAAATCCTCCACTATTTCTCTTAAAAAATTCTCGTTTTAGACTTTAATTCATGATCAGTGTTTTGTTTTGCTCCTCTGCACTTCTGCGTTCATCATAAATTACAAACCCAAGATGGCGGCGCGAGTAGTTCGCGAGGCTCCGGGTCTCTCCAGATTCTGCAATTTTGCGGTATTTTTCCTGCTCATCTCGGGTCTGTTCGTTCAGAATAGTTGTTCCTTAACATCGTACACCCGTGGTGAGATTTTGGATATTGGTTTGCGAATTTCCGACAGTTTTATGGACAATCTTCGACTCCTTCCTGAGATCGCTAGAACACCCGAGGCTATGCACTCTGCCCGGCCGGGCGGAAGTGCTCGCAGGCGGCGCCGAGATCGTAAACAAAGGCGGGGAAGACGCGGTGGTCTGAGAGCTAAGCTAAGGCTAAAGCTAAGGCTTACCCCACATCGGCTCTCTTTACCCAGTATTTTCCTTGCCAATGTACGGTCGCTAGTGAACAAAATGGAGGAGATTCGACTCAGCATCACACACAGCAAGAAACTTTTGAACTGTAACGTCCTAATCTTCACGGAAACCTGGCTAAACGGCGGAATACCGGACACCGCTATTGAGCTAGCGGGATGCCACACGCTCCGGGCGGATAGAACATTAGATGGCTCCGGTAAGACCAGAGGTGGTGGATTGTGCATTTACATTAACAAAGCCTGGTGCACAAACTCTGTTATTGTTGGGAGTCATTGTTCAGCTAACCTGGAGTTTCTCATGGTTAAATGTAGACCGTTTTATCTGCCGCGAGAGTTCACTTCCACCATTATAACTGCAGCCTATATTCCCCCGGATGCTGATGCCAAGCTTGCTATGAAAGAACTTCATGCAGCCATCAGTAAACAACAGACTGATCACCCGGAAGCTGCTTTTATTGTTGCAGGTGACTTTAATCATTCAAACTTAAAGTCAGTGCTACCCAAGTTTCACCAGCATGTTTCCTGCCACACCAGAGGAAACAAAACCTTAGACCACGTGTACACAAACATGGCGGGAGCTTACGTTGCGACACCCCTCCCCCACCTGGGACAGTCAGACCACATCTCTTTGTTCCTCATCCCCAAATATTCACCCCTCATCAACCGTGTGAAGCCATCAGTGAAGACCATCAAGGTGTGGCCTGCGGGGGTTGATTCCACACTCCAGGAAAGTTTTCTACACACAGACTGGAGTATGTTTGCTTCTCAAGCCACCAGTGGCGCTCACACGGACATTGACTCCTACACCTCCTCTGTATTGGATCATATCAATACCACCATTGACAGTGTTACAACCCAGAAACAGATCACCACATACCCAAATCAGAAGCCATGGATGAACAGGGAAGTGCGACTCCTGTTGAAGTCACGCAATACTGCCTTCAGATCAGGAGATGCACAAGCCTACAGCGCATCCAGAGCAAACCTGAAGAGGGGCATCAAAAAGGCCAAGCACTGCTACAAGCTAAAGATAGAGGGTCACTTTTCCAACTCTGACCCTCGACGCATGTGGCAGGGCATCCAGGCCATCAGTGACTACAAACCCACCCACTCCACCCCCGCAGCCACTGATGTCAACTTCCTGAACGAGCTAAATCACTTTTACGCTCGTTTTGAAAGAGACAACAGAGAAACTGCCACCAAGCTCAAACCCTCAGCTGACCCACCAATCACACTCTCCTCCACAGATGTCTGCAAGTCACTGAGCCGGATCAGCGCGCACAAGGCTGCTGGACCAGACAACATCCCTGGTCGTGTTCTCAGGGCATGTGCGGAGCAGCTCGCTGAGGTTTTTACAGACATTTTCAACCTGTCTCTTGCCCAAGCAGCTGTACCTTCATGCTTTAAACGCACGTCCATTGTGCCAGTGCCAAAACACTCTAACCCGAGGTGCCCTAATGACTACCGCCCTGTAGCACTCACACCCATCGTCATGAAGTGCTTTGAGCGGCTGGTCCTGGAACACCTAAAAGACTCTCTACCATCCACATTGGACTCACACCAGTTTGCCTACCGCAGCAATAGGAGCACAGAGGATGCAGTTTCCATGGCACTGCACTCTGTGCTCACTCACCTGGACAATAAGAACACTTACGCACGCATGCTGTTTGTTGACTTCAGCTCAGCATTCAACACTGTCATCCCAACCAAGTTAATAGCCAAACTTGGAGACCTGGGCATCAATACCTCAATGTGCAACTGGATTTTGGACTTCCTAACTGACAGACCCCAGAATGTTCGTTCAGGATCCACCTGCTCCACATCCATCACACTCAACACTGGTGTACCACAGGGCTGTGTGCTAAGTCCGTTTCTCTACTCCCTCTTCACCGCCGACTGCAAGCCTGTGTATGGATCTAATTCTATCGTCAAGTTTGCGGACGACACAACGGTGATTGGTCTCATCAGCAACAACGATGAGACTGCCTATAGGGAGGAGATCCAGCACCTGGCCACATGGTGCGCTGATAATAACCTGCTCCTCAACACCACCAAAACGAAGGAGCTCATCGTGGACTTCAGGAAGGAGTCAAGAGGCACACACGACACCATCCACATCAATGGAATGGCTGTTGAACGTGTCTCCAGTTTCAAGTTCCTGGGGATCCACATCTCGGCGGACATGTCGTGGACGACCAACACCTCCAGCCTGGTCAAGAAGGCTCACCAGCGCCTCTTCTTCCTGAGGACACTGAGGAAGAATCAGCTCTCCTCGGCTATCCTGGTGAACTTCTATCGCTGCGCAATAGAAAGCATCCTGACCAACTGTGTGGCAGTGTGGTATGGGAGCTGCTCTGTTGCGGAGCGCAAGGCACTGCAGCGGGTGGTGAAAACTGCCCAGCGCATCACAGGGACTCCACTGCCTGCCATCGAACACATCCAGAGGAAACGCTGTCTGCATCGAGCTCGCAGCATCCTCAAGGACTCCTCTCACCCAGCCCACAGACTGTTTTCTCTCCTGCCCTCCGGCAGGCGTTTCAGGATCCACCGGACCAGGACCAGCAGACTTAAGAACAGTTTTTTCCCCAGAGCTGTCTCCTTACTGAACTCAAACCCCCGCTGATCCACTCCCCTCATATACTGATAACTCTCCTACCTCACATCCACCTTCACTTTGTTATTTGCACTACCGACTGTTTATCACAGTAACAACTGTTTACTTATTCATTTTGCACTACCACACCGTAACTGGATTATGCTCATTTGCACTGCCGACTGTTATTTACAGTACCTACTGTTTACATTTGTATTTTGCACCGTACTTCTAACTGTAATATGCAATCACTTCCACTGCACTTTTACACTTTTTTTCGGATAGCTTCTGTCCATAATTTATTGCACTACCTTAATCCACTGCCATATTCCTCATTTTAGCCTAACATATCATTGTATACCTCTATCTGTAAAATTCTGTTTATAGTAATAGCCATCTGTATATTATATTATATTCATAGTACATATCCACCTGTAAATTCTGTTTATAGTATTAACCATCTGTATATTATTCACTGTACATATTCACCTGTAAATTCTGTTTATAGTAATAACCATCTCTCTATTTATAGACATATTTATATATACTCAGTACATATCCATGTCCTGCACTTATGCAAACGTTGTATATCCTGCACTTGCTGCTATTGCACTTCTGGTTAGACCTAAACTGCATTTCGTTGCCTTGTACTTGTACTTGTGTAATGACAATAAAGTTGAATCTAATCTAATCTAATCTAATCAATATGTCATGTGTCAAGGGTCCAAGGGTCAAGGGTTACTCTTTCACCGTAAGTCGACATACCGCTGACCGCCGGAAGCTAGTTATTATAGTCTATACAGTTTTAAATATGGATATTTTTCTTACACAAACACGTCTCTTCCCTTCAGAAGGCCTTCGACTTTTATCAATTTTATTCGTCTGAAAGAAGAATGTGATATACACCTAGGATGACTTGAGGGGGAGTAAATCATGGGCTAATTTTCATTTTTGGGTGAACTAACCCTTTAATATTACAGTTTTTGAGGATTAGGCCATGAGACCTGTCCATGTAGTGTCCACCAAGTGACTGATGAAATTGAGTGAAAATATTGCTTGGAGGCCATGGAGCCCTTGACATCAACAACAAACATTATTGAAAGCGTTTGCTATCTGGTTACTGGCATTTTATTAACATTGTTTTCCCCCTTCTGTTTGCAATCAGAACAGACCTACGACCCATTTAAACAACCAGTTAACTGCCCTCTCTTCAGTGTATTCCAACTGTATTCAAAAAAGAGGCCAAACAACCCCTTAAGACTGTATTTACATTTGTCTCAGTGCATTTAGCTGCAGACCACCATTTTTCCATTTCTTTAGCCACGGCCTGTGGTTCCTCCCCCTCATTAAAAATGTTTATTGTCAGTATCGAGACATGAGTACACAATTAATAGCTCCAATTTGTCTCTGTTCAAGCTTCTCTAATTGCAGGAAACCAAGTTTTTGCAAGAGGATGCACATTATCAGCTTGAAAAATCACTCGACTAATGGGCCTTAATTTGATTTAATTACCAAGTTCATTATGAGGGTGGAATTAAGACATGTTTAGCCAGAGGGCTAGTCAATCCTCCTGTATGTTACTCACTACTTAGCATGATTTGGTTAACATCAGAAGAAAGGCTGCATGTTTGTATGGGTATATACAAGTGTTGAACTTGTCACCAGTCGTTGAGTTTTTGTATACATAACATGGTCACTCAGAAGAGTTTAATTTGAGGTTTCAGATTCATTAGCATTTCTAAGATGGGAACAAAACAGTGTTGGCAATCTAATTTTGCATTAATCTTAAAGGTTTGCCTGTGGCCTAGCACAGCGGTCCTCACTAAACAACAGTACACATCATTAGGAAGGAGTTGGTTGGCTTCTTAGCGTCTTTTGTTATCCACTTTTTTTCTACTGTTTTCAAAGATCTCTAAAAAGTCACATTTATCATTGTTCTGCAGTTCTTTTTGCTGGCGAAATCCAGTCATTTTAAAATGAATCCATGCTATTGAGAATTTCGCATGAGGGAAGGTGGAAGTATAATTGTGTTTTTAAATCAAGAAGGGCTCCAATGCCTGGAGAAAGCTATCCTCTGATCTCCCACTTGCTTCACTAGCAAGAAATCTTCCAAAAGTAGGCGGCCTCCTTTTTGTAATTTGAGCAGCAAATGCCTACTAACCACCCTAGAATAGTGGCCAGTAACCAGTGGTGGAATGTAACGAAGTACAAATACTTTGCTACTTTACTTAAGTACATTTTTCATGTATCTGTATTTTACTTAAGTAGAATCAATAGTGCATATTTTTGACTTTTACTTCGTCACATTTTGCAGCAATTATTATACTTTCTACTCCACTACATTTCTACAATGTTCTGTTACATTTTATGATCAGTTTCAGGGCTCGACATTAACGCTTGTCCGGGACAAGTGAATTCTATTGAAGGGGCAAGTGAAAGAGAGCTGACCGGAGAAGCTGATTAAAACGTCAATAACAAAAATAACTAGGGAATCACCAAAACACAAGAATGATTCTGCATTAATTTAGTATAAGTGGTGATCGATAGTGGATAATAATATATAATGTAATGAACTGACGGTAACAATGTTGCGCTATTGAGGCTTACGCAGCCTCATGAGGAGAAATGGAAACAAATCAACGCCGCTCACACAGAGAAACTCAGTAACATACTGCAGTAAAAGTTTGCAGTAAAAAGTTTTTATATTTATAACATTTAATACAGTTAAAAAAAATCACACAAGCAAGAGTGCTGTTTTCCTGAATACCATCACGATTGAAAATGTGACATTGATTTCATATGATAGTTCCATAAACAATTAATCAACATTAAGTCACTTACATTTTAGATGCAATAGTGACTGTTTTTGTTCTATTTCAGCAGCGAAAATATTTCCAAGATCACATCAGAACCATAATGCATCTCACAGCAACAGTGTGTTACTGAATGATTCAGCGTTTTGAATGAATCGGTTGAATCAAATATTCAATGACCCGTTCATAAACAACTGCCTCATTCCTGAACGAATCAGCCGTTTGAACGAATCGACTCAATGATTCACTCATTCAGACCTGCCGTCACCTACTGGCAGTTTAGTTTCACGTTTAAACATTCTTTCCAACATTTCTTATTTGTATTCAAAAAAATATTTAAATAACATAACATTATTTAATGCAGTTGTAATTTGTCAGCGTAAATTATTTAACTTTTTTTGGTATAGTGTATTTCATTTATTGATCAAATGGAAAGCTGAAGCATATCCTATATTTAATAAGCTTAGGGGGAATAAAATGCCCTTTATAAAAGGTAAAAATATCATAAATATGCAGATTTAAATACGTCAAAGCTGAACACTGGTGAGAATATTGCTTCAGAATAATGATACCTAACTCTGCAGATCACCCTGATAGATAACCAGAATTGTAAGTCAGAATGTAAACTGGGCCACAGATGGTAAGCCCAATTACATTAACCCAAAACTAACTTAATTAAAATGCCACAGTCCATACTTTTAATACTTAAAGTACATTTAAAATCAGGTACTTTTTACTTAAGTAGGGTTGTCATTGTGGTACTTCTACTTTTACTAAAGTAAACATATCTCTGGTTATTTGTACTTTTACTTAAGTACTGAGATTCAGTACTTCCTCCACCACAGCCAGTAACTCCATAAGAACAAGAAAATAACCTCATGACATGCTGAGATTGACACTGGAGGTGTAATGTTATTGCTGTGTTTCGCCAATGTAAAGTTTAGAGAGTGCAGAGTGTCTTGATCTGGGTAAGTGCAGGTTCAAGTAGTCACACACTTCCCTCCTGGGTCCAGGGCTCAACGAATGGTGGCTTTTTCTTAGTGACTCAGTATCCCGAGGGACTGCAAGCAAGAAGCATGACGGCTCCAGCATCCTAGAGTTCTATTGAAATATCCGAGATGGAGTGCAAAGGAGGGAAGTAGTCCTTTTCACAGTCTTTATTACGATGCCTCCAAAATAAATACAATGTAGTTTCCCAGAGGGTATATGCAGGAATAGAAAGAACATCTAATGTCCTTGCTATGCTTGGTAGTCTTGAAGATGCAAAGGGTGCAAAGAAGGGTTGTGGTCAAGGTAGGGACAAAGTCCATTGGTCACACTTACCTCCTGATCCGTAAGGGCCGAGTTGGTGGCTTCCTCTGCAAATCTCAGCACCTCATGGGCCGGTGAAGAACAATAGGCATGACAAACACTGCTTCCTAGCACAGCAGTCCCCTACAAGTCTTTACATCCCTGGAGTGTGAGTCGTGTTACTGGTGCAGGATTCATCTAGGCTGACAACACATTATACTCCATCACGTCTACTGCGGTCTCAAAATTCTGGCCAGTTAATAATACCGAGAATATCGAAATCAACTGCAGGCGGTCGATCCTTTTCCTATTTAGCACCTAAACTCTGGAACAGTCTTCCTTACATTGTACGGGAAGCAGACACACTCTGTCAGTTTAAATCTAGACTAAAAACACATCTCTTTACTATGGCATACACATAAAACACTTTTTCAATTAAATTATTGTTAGGCTGCATTACCTAGGTCAGCCGGAACCGGGAACACTTCCCATAACACAAGAATGGCATCTACGCTAATGATAGTCTCTCTATTTTATCCCGAGGTTTACTGCAGTCAGCCGGATCCAGGCCGTATCCAGATCAGAAGGTGGACCTGCGCCCAGAGATTGACCAACGCATGACCCTGAAGTGTCTGCAGAGACCGTGTCAATTAGACTCCCCCTGAAATTGCCTCGTCGACGCGGCATCCTCAATGAACCTGTCTCCGGCGTGTTGCCAGAATAATATTCATACGCTGCTTGTTAATTGGCCAGAGGAGAACTGGCACCCCGACTGAGCCTGGTTTCTCCATTAGGTCACCTGATGGGGTTTTGGTTTCCTTGCCACTGTTGCCTCTGGCTTGGCTTGCACATTTGGGGACACTAAATTTTTCTAAATTTTTCAAATAAATATCCAAATAAATCTAATTATTAAACTAAGTTAACCATATAAACTAAATTACTGATCTAATTACTGATCTAAAGCCAACACTGTCACTGTAAGATCATTGAAATGAACTGATGACATCACCGTTTTCTCCGGAATGGCTATACGGCTGAATAAAATTCTGTTGCATTATTTTCCTGTTTAACACAGTATAGCTGCTTTGAAACAACCTTCATTGTTAAAAGCGCTATATAAATAACGTTGACTTGACTTGACTTGACAAGCCAGACCCACATCAATATGTTGGGTCTGGGAACACACCATTGTCAGGGCTCAATCCGAGGGTCAGGATAAACGGTTGTCTTTCAAATTCCCTCTGCACACAATAGGATAGCACTACAACCAACCAGAGCAATGAAGAAGGTGAATCAGAGCTAGTTGATAGATTCAACTTTCGCAGTATTCGGTCGGCAAAACTCCGAACACATCTTACTTTCTTAAGAATGACTTCAGTGCCGTTCTTTGTTCTTTTCTCAAAGAAAAGCTTAACTCCAAGTCTTCCAGAGTCGCGGCCAAAGCCAATTCGAAAGATGCTGTTC
The DNA here is from genome assembly GCF_949357685.1 of Gobio gobio. Lineage (NCBI taxonomy): Eukaryota > Metazoa > Chordata > Actinopteri > Cypriniformes > Gobionidae > Gobio > Gobio gobio. The sequence goes on along the minus strand of NC_137112.1, from coordinate 8,406,382 downwards.
ACCAGCCTCTTTGTTTACAAATAGGACGCGGAACCACCACAACTCTGCCCTCATTATGTTAAGCCCGCCCACCGACTCTATACACGAAGTGATTGGCCTGACCAGAGTTTGGTTTTTCATGCTCGCACGCCAACAGAGAGTTGCTAGACTACCCTGGCTGCAAATTATATTTGCTGCCGCTAGGGTGCATCTAGATTTCTAGGCCTCCTTCATGGATCTATCTTGCAAGACAAGGCGTCCCTAACTTCCGGTGGACTTCATCACACATTGCCAGAACTGTTAACTCACAGCACCCCTCCTTTCTCTCTCTCTCTTGCCTATACCAGTTGGGAGCCTGGCTGCATGGTAGCGGATGGGGCAGCATTGATGTGAGAGGAGGCCGTTGCGCTATTACAAATAACCCAGAGAGAAAAGAATGAGGGGCCTTAGTGAGGGCTAATGAAACCCAGCAAACCTCATCCCTTAGGCCTGGAGCAGCTGTGAGAGACCCCAAGAATTTTGGATGCGATTGTGGAATGGTGATGGAAATTACGTGTGCATGCACGCATTTCTTGAAATGTATGCTTTAAGTTCTCAAACTAATTTCAACACTAACTCATTTTCTTTTTTCATATGTGCTAGAATGTTATCCTTAACTTGTAAACGGATGGATGGAATGATCAATAAATATGAAAAATATATTACATTCTTTGGAAATATATGAGCTGGTGGGAAAAGAAGCAGTCTTCATAACAGCTCGGAAAAGGAAAATCAAGGTTCATGAAAAATCTAAAAATAGAAAGTTCACCTCCCAGGGCCAAATGTCTCTTCTGCCATGCAATATTCTACAGATCTGAAAGCAAGGCTGTTATTGGAACATTTATAATACAAAAAAGGATGCGGGACAAAACCTATTATACTTGAGAGCCAGCATTATTCCCAACACGCCTTTAGACATGAATGTGAAAAAAACTAAACACGTACAGAAAACAACACTACTCCAGAGTTGCCATCTTTAGTATATATCTTTGAAGTCCAAAAGGGACGACCACCTTGATTTTAGTGAACTAATGAAATGAAAATCGCCTTCAACCCACTTTAGGGGCCCAGTTAGATGAGCATTACCCATCCTGATGGAATGAACCTCAATTTCAGGCTTTTCTAATGTCCTACAGATTCTACATTTCATTTCCTAGATCTTTGTTGTACAAATGTAATCTCACACATCTGCGCTGTAACAACGACATGCTGCTTTTCACTGCTGTCAGCAGAGAAAAGAATTAGAGTTTTCCTCCCTCCATCTTTTCAAATCGACTAGGACGACACCTCAACGTCTACCGTCCTTGGCTGTGTTAATAGTGGCTGCCACTGTGGAATCACCAGAGGAAAAAATATTCATAGGATTTTTCATTTACAAATATTATTTTTCACTTCCAGAAATAGCTCTACTCTGATGGTTTTACATGGTCGTAAAAATGGACCAATGAGTTCTACCACTGTTTGCGTCAAAACATTAGAGGTCATTATTGTTGTCCTCCATTTGTGTTGAATCTCAGCTCGTAACTCAGTTTGCATCTGCAATGCGTATGTAAACTTGTGAGCAACTTTAATTCCAGATGAATATGTCCTCTCACGCCTTAGTTCAGTAACTAGCTCGTCCAGTTTGCTCAAGTCACAAGTTTAGCTTCTCTTGAAGAGTTAAACGAGTTTTGCAGAGATCTCACTGCACTGCGCTCCTTGCCATAAAAAGTGACCCACCTTCTCACCGAGCCTCATGAATTCCATGCTTCATACCGCACGGCTGTCCTCCCTTGACTGTAAATTAACCTCATGGTGGGGCCAGGCGGTCTCTCAAACCTGGACCTGCACTCCATGTTAAGTGTGACGGTAATTGAGATTCCTGCTTCCACAAGGGTGAATGACTCTGAAGGGTCAGGCAGTCAAGGCCCAATATTTGAGCTTGAACTTCACTTTTCCTCTTGCTTTCATCTCTTTGTTCATTCTATTTTCACTCTGACACACACAAACCCACAGTCCCCCTCCTCAGAATGAACAGGACGTGATAAAGATCATATATTTTTCTTACAACAGAACCTTTTTCTTTAAGGGGCTGATCATTCCATGCACATACATACATTTGCAAACCTTTCCAAATACTCTGCATTATTCATGTATATGGTTGATTCACATATGCATATATCTTTCTTAAAAGATTCTGCAGCTTTCAAAATAAGAATCAAATTCTAACTATTTATTGAAAAAAAGGGTAGCACTTTATTTTACTGTCCTGTTCCCTATGTACATACTATGCACTTATTATAGGAATTACAATAACTGGGTAAATAACTAGGTACTAACCCTGAACCTACCCTTAAACCTTAAAGACCTGGAAAAATTTTGGGGCGCCTGGCTTGCCTCTACTTTTCTTCATCAAGTGTCATATATCATTTTAAACAGGAGAACATGAAGTTTCCATCTAGCTCATTTGAAGTCCCAATTTTACATTTGAGAACGGATTAAATTAATAGAATTTTAAGAAAAACGGCAGCAAAAATGTGGTGTTTTTACTGTGAACTCAAACAGAACTTCATGAAGTTTGGATTTTCTTCCTTTAGAAAGTTATACTCTGTTGTTTTAGACTTCCAGATGAAATTTTGTGTACATTTATTATGTACATTTACAGCCATTTATTATAATATTATTCTAGGCAATACTAATACAGTTTTATTCTAATACTGGTGTTTTTTAGGTGTATTTATGGACAACTTTACATTAGGTGGCCTTAACTACTATGCACTAACATTTTAATTAATAATTTGATATATTGCACTTATTGTGTACTTACATGTTTTTACATTGTACTTACCTTTTTAAAAATACCTTCATGTAATTACATCTGTAATTAATTTCTGTAGTTACATTTGTAATTACACAGTTGACACTTCCCTTACACCTAACTCTACCCTTAAACTTACCCATATCACCACACCTGTCCATAACTTAACCCATATCCCACCTCAATATCAGCAAAGGTGTTTTGCAACACAATATGAACACAGTAAGTACATTGTACTTATTTTTTGATGTAAGTACATAGTAGTTAAGGCCACCTAATATAAAGTGGGGCCGTATTTATTTTTTATTAGATGTGTCCAAAAAAGTTCAGGGAGTAAAGTAAATAGAACGATTGTTAATTAATAACAGAACACTGAAACGGTGTAAAAAACAAACTGCATACAAATAGAGAAATATACTGACTTTTGTGTGCTGTGCTGTGCTATGTGAGAGAGTGCTCTGCATGCGTTTATTTCAGTTTATTTTCATGCACGCAAATACACACCCACTTTCACGTTGTGTCAGAGACTAATGATCAACAATCGTTTCTGTTTGGCTCAGGGGAACAACCCACATGCGTTTCCTTGACAAATCAAATGCTGCAGATTTTGATGACGCATCCACGCTCACCACGGAGCCTCTGAATAATCAATCGCAAGAAATGTGATACTTCTGAAAAGTTGAGATTCACCTCTTTACAGCATAACGTTTAAACCGTTAATCCAAACGGTATTAAACATTTTAGAACGATTGTTATTTTTAGCTGTGGGCGGCTGTCTCGGTCTTTAACCCTCTCGAGGTTGGTGTAATAAATAATAAATTATGGTTTAATAAATCAAATTGTTGTGGCAGATAATACAGATAATATGTTTTAAGTTATCTGGTCTACCTTTATGAAGCAACCCTGGACTGTGCCTAAGCAGAATTCTGTTGCTCTCTGTCAAATTGGCCTACCTGAAGCTCATTCATTATGCAGCTCATTAATGCGGGCTATTATGTCCTTTGTTATCTCAGGTGCTATCTCATCATTATTCATTAGATATCACGCCTCCTCGCATACTGGCTTTGTGAAGAAAAACTGTCTTACAAATTTTAAATCAGTGTATTGGTTTATGTGAATGAGTAGGCTCAATGATTCTCACAAAGAAAAAACTCTATGGTAATACAAGATGGAGTCAAAAGTCTTGTGAACACATATCTATTGTGTGTTTTGAGGCCTTCATTTTAAAACAAAGTTTTTTGTTTTTTCAAAAACCATGCATAAACATTTTTCTCTCAAAAATACAAGCATGTGCATACATGTTGCTCACATATTATGGTCGCCCAGTTTGTGCTGAATACAGTGTAATTACACTTCTGCCATTAATGTGTTTATAAGCAACTGAAAAAAACACAAATGTAAGAGCATGTCAAAACGTCTAAAGGGCCCCAAAAGAGCTCTGCCTCCAGAGGGTTAAGGGTTAAACCTAACCTTATGTTACAAAAGTTTTTTTTTATTTTTTTTTATTATTATTTTTTAGCTGCTGCAGTCCAGTGCTCGTCTTCTCATTAACAGTGTTTTTCTCTTACTAATCATATTTCATACCTGTTGAATTTACATTTTTAAATGAATTTGACTGATAAACAGACACCCTTACGGAAAATTAACTATGATTTTATTGTAGTAAAAATGTAGTAAACATGTTTTTTTGTGGATTGATTACCATTTGTATTACCACAGTTTTACTACCAAAACCATGATTAAACTACAATAACCATGTTTTTTTTTGTTGTTGTAGTAAAACCATGGGTAATTTTTGTGAGAGCAGTATTAAACATTAATGAATGTGTGGTAACTGCCTTAAAAAAAATTTAATGATGTTAAACATTCATCTTAAATGGTAACGCGTTGACAGAATTTTTCCATAAATGTGCTCATACAGTGAAATGATTGTCAATGAAAAATGACACAGAATAATGACAAAAATATTTAAAACAGATGTTCATTCTGATCTTATTCATCCGGTCTCACACACACTGCAGCGTCGCAGTTACTATTTAGACGAGCACTGACACCGTGTGGTGAAATAATCACGTATGTTTACGAGCCTCCGCTTATGTTGGATCAAAAAACGTCAAGTTCCTTTGAGTTTGGAAAATCCTGTACACAGTAATTATAAGTTTATCTCTTCTCCTGTCTCTGAAAATGTCCGGATTTTGAAATCATCCTACGAATGCTTATTTTAAGAGGCGTTTGTTTAACTAGGTGTTAACAGCACATTGAAAATATGCATAACCGGAAGAATCGATACACTGCTTCGACCCGCACTTTCGGTGTTCAATTCCGCTGTGATAAAGGTCTATTACCGGTATGATGCGCTGAATGAAGATATTCTGGTATTTGCACGCATGAAGTCAGAACGCGATGCCGTGAGAAGACTGCTTTGGGCCAATCATAAAGACTTATGAAGATGATGTGATTACTCGGTGCTGTTTACAGTAAGCTTTTTAATCGTTTTTTTCTATTTAAATACTGTATGCACTAAATAATCATCTTTGACCGTTGACATGTCTCGCAGCTTTTCGACACCCTGCCTTCTTTTCTATTCATCAGAGCTGCGACTCTGCAATTGGATCCTATTACTCGTGTCTCATATTTTTGACCCTTAAATGCATACCTCGGGTCTTTAGCGACCCGAGACGTCATTCATTACCCTCCTCCTCACTAATTTTTTAAAGTTAGACATCAACCTTCTTAGTATTCCTCAATCAATCCATTTTAAACAATATGACAAGAAAAAAATTATATTTTATCAAAAAATACATTTTAAAGCAGTTAGACCGCTACATCACAGTTAGTGTGCCACCTATATTTTAAAATCCATGAGCTGCCACTGGAATCTGTTGCTGCTTACTATAACTTGCGGAAGTCAAGCAAGTTCTTTCTTAATAACTATTTTCTTCTAATACTTAACAGAGATATATGTTAGGCTCAGACACCCTATGCTGGACCATATTACCACAAAACCAGACGAAGCAGTCCCTGAATAGCGGCATTAGAATGAAAAAAAAAAAAACCTTCTCATGAATATAGACCAATTAGAAAAACTCCTCTCGCCGCACGGTGCCACCAAACATTCACATCAATTAGCCGACATTTGAGCACTTCAGTCTATTCTCCGTCTCTGAAGGCGTCCAGAAGGAGACGAGACCTCAGGTGAGAGAAGAGGAGATTGACGGCTAAGCTGAACCCAAAAAAACAATAATGACCACTTCCTGTTACGGCTCATTAACATGTTGATAAAAGAATGTCTAATTAATTTAGCCATTAATGAAGAAACCTCCAACGTTTTGCAGTGGGGTGTATTAAACCCCTCTGGTCAGGCTTCATAAATTAGTGTTTTGATGAGGTCAACTGCAGAGGAGGAAGTTAGAAAATATCTGCTAATTTTATGTGTGGCCTTTTGAGGATTGTATGCACAGTTTAAAGATTGAACATTCTCTTCTTTAAAACAACAACACAGATCATATTAGTCCAGGAAGAAAGAAAAGGGAAAATCTTTAAAAAGGCTAGTTTAAAATGCATGTGCCAATTTCTTAGAAATGTTATGTCAGGAATACGCCTGTTATTCATGACTATTCCATAAGGGTTTGGAACTCTTTTAAACCTTTTTCAGCAAATGTTTACAAGCCATTTTAAACATTTCTCTTTATATCCTATGTCTGTACAACAATTTGTTTATTATTATTATTATTATTATTATTATTATTATTATATTAAAGGTAATATCAAAGTTACATCAAAGGTACATTTTTTGTATTTATTTTTTCATATATAAAAAAATTATTCTTAAATATCAGCAACGTTTCTGCTAGCTAGATTTGGCATACACAAGTTTTTCAAAGGGTGTATAATATTGAACAAAACTGTTTATTTTACTACTAAAAGAAAATGGTCCCTATCATACACCCGGCGCAATGCGACACAAGTGTTTTTTGATAGTTTCAGCCCGACGCAGTTATCATTTTTACGTCCTGTGCCACATTGTTTAAATAGCAAATGCACTCGTGCCCATCTGTTCGCCCATGGGCGTGCTGATCTGAAAACCAGGTGTGTTCAGGCGCATTGTTGGCGTGTTGCTGATTTGAGGAGCAGTATTTTTTGTGTTATTTAAAGGGCGCGTTAGTAATATGAGCTTATAGGTGGTGCACAACACACAGCAGCCAAATATTAAAAATAAAATTATTCCTCTCTGGAGAATGTAAATAGTGAATCCGCCATGGTGCAAGCGCAACTGGCTTTTATAGGGAATGGGAGATGAGACTCTGACTGGTTTATTGCACGTTACGCCCAAAACACACCCATGACTCATTAAGAGGCTAGGTACAACCCTTTTGGACCATGCGCCGGGCACGCAGACTACTTTTTTCTGTCGTTAAACTAGCAAAAATGGATTAAGACACTCCCTAAGTGCACCTGTGCCATGCATTTCAGACCTTCAGAAATATACCAAACTACTTAAAGGGAATAGGTAACCCTAAAATGGAAATAAAGTCATCATTTACTCATCCTGGTATTTGTTATAATACTGTATGCCCTTCTTTCTTTTATGGACCACAAAAGGATTTTTTTTTTAAATATCCAACTCGCGCTCGTCCATATAATGGCAGTGAATAGTGACCAGCATCAAGATTTTTTAAAAATGATGCAAAAGAATCACAGAATGATTCCATGTGACACATTGTTTACAGTATATCCCTCTTGTTCTGGAGATATGCGATATGAAATTTAAAGGGGACCTATAATGCAAAATTGACTTTAATAATGTGTTTGAACACTAATGTGTCTGCAGTGTGTGCACTGTAAAAAAATATTGTTGGTTTAACTTTAAAAAGTAAGTAACCTGGTTGCCTTAAAATTTTGAGTTCATTGAAATAAAAAAATTTGAGTTAATACAATGAAGGAAATTGGTTTAATAAATAGAAACAAAATATTTTATCTGAACCACATAAATAAATAAAAAGTTGTGATAAATCATGAAAATAGCACAATTTGGCATGTTTCACTGCATTATTACAAATAAAACACACAATTACGCAATATGCTTATAAAAGCTTTTAATAATATTTGAATAAAGGGTGTTGTCGATTCTCAAATGTTCATTGTATTAACACAAATTTTTAATTTCAATTAACTCAAACTTTTAAGGCAACCAGGTAACTTACTTTTTATATTTTTTTTATAGTGTTAGAACAACCAGCCTAAAATGGTACAACTCCATTCACTCCTTTTTTTTTTCAATAATACCCATAAATCAAAAGCAGTCTCTTCAAACGAGCTGATTCAGATTCCCTCCTACAATGACATCATTGTAGGGAGAAGCCCCGCCTATTAGCATAGACACAGCCCTGAGTGAGAAGCACAGAGTCCACCATTTCTGTATCCTCGCTGTAGGAAGAAAAAAAAATGCTTCACCAACGAGGGTCTTTTCAATGCTGGATTTTCAAAAAGGTTGATTCCGAAAGAGGGGTTAATACCAATGCTTAGTGTGCAAATTTCCGATCCAGACAAAGTAAGTATCACACGTCAAATGTTGTGAGTCCTTCCAAATGACCTTTCTGAAAGAGCTTGTTGGCACTCTCTACAGTGAATTCTGTGACTGTTCATGAAGTTTGTAATTTGTACAATAATGGTTCTTCTTCTTTTAATGTGAATCATGAATGTCCACCTTCTCATTTCAGCGCTAAAGAATAACTCTCCTCATTTACGTCTAGCGTGTACCAGTATCCTAGACTCTATCTCTCCACTGAAACTTAGGCACATTAAACCATGGTTAAATGAATCCACTCTTTCCCTCTGACAGGTCTGTAGATAGGTTCAAGTTTCCTATGATACTTTTAGGGATTCACTGTCAAATTATCAGAAAAATGGTCAAAAGAGCGAGGGCCAATTATTTTTCTGAAAAAAAATCGATTCAACCTAAGGTTTTATTTAGTACACTGAACTCTTCTATTAATCGTTCTGTTTCTGACTGTCTTGATGTCTCTCTAGAAACATGAAAACTTTCGTAATCATTTTTTGAGAAGATTGTCAATACTATATCTTCTATTCAGTAACCTGATTATGATCCATCAGTCCCATCTGTTACATGCTCTGCTCTTTTTCATCCGTTTGAGCTTGTTTCTTTCACAATGTTAGCAGAGATTGTTGAACATTTGAAGGCTACAGACAGTCCTCAAGATTTTAATCCAATACGCATTATTAAACAGGTTTTTTAAATTATTGGCCAACGGATTTTGGCTATAATAAATTGCTGCCTGTCTACAGGCTCTGTACCAGCTTATTTTAAACATGCTAGTGCAGTCTATTATTAAAAAAACTAATTTGGACCTTACAGAGTTTTCTTATTTTAGACTGATTTCGAAACTGTACTTCCTTTCTAAAGTTCTGGAGAAGGTAGTTTTTATCCACCTACAGACCGTTTTGAAGACTCAACATAGTACTGAATGAGCATTTTAATGAGCAAGATTCTAATGATATGGTCCCACTTTATATTAGGTGTCCTTAACTACAATGTACTTAAACCTAAAAATAAGTACAATGTACGTATTGTGTTTATTGTATTGAAAAACACTTTTGCTTATATTGAGGTGGATACGGGTAATCCCGCAAAAAAGTTAGGGACAGGTCATGGTGTGGGTAAGTTTAAGGGTAAAGTTAGGGATAGGTGTGGTGGTATGGGTAAGTTTATGGGTAAAGTTAGGGACAGGTGTGGTGGTATGGGTAAGTTTAAGGGTAGGGTTAGGAACAGGTGTGGTGGTATGGGTAAGTTAGGGTTGGGGTAAGTTTAAGGGTGAAGTTAGGGACAGGTGTGGTGGTGTGGGTAAGTTTAAGCGTAGCATTAGGAACAGGTGTGGTGGTATGGTTAAGTTTAAGGGTAGGGTTAGGAACAGGTATGGTGGTATGGGTAAGTTTAAGGGTAGGGTTAGGAACAGGTGTGGTGGTATAGGTAAGTTTAAGGGGAAAGTTTGGGACAGGTGTGGTGGTGTGGGGTAAGTTTAAGGGTAGGGTTAGGGACAGTGTGGTGGTATGGGTAACTTTAAGGGTAAAGTTAAGGACAGGTGTGGTGGTTTGGGAAAGTTTAAGGGTAGGGTTAGGGACAGGTGTGGTGGTTTGGGTAAGTTTAAGGGTAGGGTTAGGGACAGGTTTGGTTGTTTGGGTAAGTTTAAGGGTAGGGTTAGGGACAGGTGTGGTGGTTTGGGTAAGTTTAAGGGTAGGGTTAGGGACAGGTGTGGTGGTTTGGGTAAGTTTAAGGGTAGGGTTAGGGACAGGTGTGGTGGTATGGGTAAGTTTAAGGGTAGGGTTAGGGACATTTGTGGTGGTATTGGTAAGTTTAAGGGTAGGGTTAGGGACAGGTGTGGTGGTGTGGGTAAGTTTAAGGGTGTGGTTAGGGACAGGTGTGGTGGTGTGGGTAAGTTTAAGTTTAAGGGTAGGGTTAGGAACAGGTGTGGTGGTGTGGGTGAGTTTAAAGGTAAAGTTAGGGACAGGTGCCGTGGTGCGGGCAAGTTTAAGGGTAGGGTTAGGGACAGGTTTGGTTGTTTGGGTAAGTTTAAGGGTAGGGTTAGGGACAAGTGTGGTGGTTTGGGTAAGTTTAAGGGTAAAGTTAGGGACAGGTGTGGTGGTTTGGGTAAGTTTAAGGGTAAAGTTAGGGACAGGTGTGGTGGTATGGTTAAGTTTAAGGGTAGGGTTAGGGACAGGTGTGGTGGTGTGGGTAAGTTTAAGGGTAGGTTTAGGGACAGGTGTGGTGGTGTGGGTAAGTTTAAGGGTAGGGTTAGGGACAGGTGTGGTGGTGTGGGTAAGTTTAAGGGTAGGGTTAGGAACAGGTGTGGTGGTGTGGGTGAGTTTAAAGGTAAAGTTAGGGACAGGTGCCGTGGTACGGGTAAGTTTAAGGGTAGGGTTAGGGACAGGTTTGGTTGTTTGGGTAAGTTTAAGGGTAGGGTTAGGGACAGGTGTGGTGGTTTGGGTAAGTTTAAGGGTAAAGTTAGGGACAGGTGTGGTGGTTTGGGTAAGTTTAAGGGTAAAGTTAGGGACAGGTGTGGTGGTTTGGGTAAGTTTAAGGGTAAAGTTAGGGACAGGTGTGGTGGTATGTGTAAGTTTAAGGGTAGGGTTAGGGACAGGTGTGGTGGTGTGGGTAAGTTTAAGGGTAGGGTTAGGGACAGGTGTGGTGGTGTGGGTAAGTTTAAAGGTAGGGTTAGGGACCGGTGTGGTGGTGTTTAAGTTAAGTTTAAGGGTAGGGTTAGGTATAAGGGAAGTGCCAACAGTGTAATTAACAATGTACTAACTACAGAAATAAATTACAGATGTTATTACATGCAGGTATTTTTTTAAATATAAGTACAATTTAAAAACATGTATATACACAATAAGTGTATTGTATCAAATTATTAATTTAAATGTGAGTACATAGTAGTTAAGGCCACCTATATAAAGTGGGTCCTGATATTTTATTACGTGTTGATTCCGGAGCTTCTGCAATTTTGGTATTATTAGATCTTAGTGTGACATTTGATACTAGATCATACAGTGGTATTCTGGTTTCTCGTCTGGAGCACTATGTTCGTTTTCGAGGAGTGGCCCTTCAGTGGTTTAAGGCTTATTTATCTAACAGAAGCTTTGTAGTTAATCTGGGTGAATTTTTATCAACTCCAGCTCCACTTTACTTGTGGGGTTCCTCAAGGGTCCATTCTTGCTCCTCTTTTGTTTTCCATTTATATGCTCCCATTGGGATCTATTTTTGAGAAGCATGGTGTTTTGTTTCCTTGCTATGCTGACGATACACAGATTTATCTGATACTGCAACAAACAATAACTCCTCTTTTAGCCTGTCTAAATCACATAATTTTTTTTTACTTAATAATAATAATAATAATAACACAGAGATCATTATATTTGGACCATCTAAAAATTTTGTGCCTCCTGTCTCCATATAAACGCTGTTGTCAAAGCCAGCTTTTTTAATTTGAGACTTTTGGCTAAAGTAAAAACTTTTCTTTCCTTTAATGATCTTGAGAAAGTCACCCATGCCTTCATTTTTTTCATGAATTCACTGTTGTAATTAATTTTATATGGGAGTTAGGCAGATAGCACTGCTGCGTTTGCAAGCAGTCCAGAATGCGGTCGATAGACTTCTTACAGCTACTCTCAAGCATAAGCATATTACACCGATTTTATCTTCACTTAAAGGGTTACTTCAGCAATTAGCATTAAGCTTTGTATCAATAGAAACCCGGTAGTATATTCGAATGATCCTGCGTCCACCCCTCATATCCCCCTGAGACGAGAGATTTATGTATTTTATGTCAGGAAAAAAGCCTCCGATGGGGCATATCGTCATTTTGCGTCATTGGAGGCTTTTTTGGCCAGAGGCTAGAGACTACAGCCAGTAGGAGCTAGTCCCGCATATTTTCAACCCACCCATAGGGGTGGGATCTCACTCACAGAATGTAAAATGCGCACGGCCGCTCGGGCATTCATAATGTAGCGGTCCGAGCAACGCAAGTGTTTTCAATGAATTTCCGATGAAAGTTAAGCTTCCATAGGCATGAACTGAAAACGCACCAGACTGGACATGCAACGTGAATGAATGAACGATAATACGGCCGTGAATGAATGCCCGGGGAGCCGTGCTCATTTTAGTTTCAGTTTTGAATTAGTGACACTTTGGAGTGGGTTGCTTGAATTATGGGTTCATTAGCCTATTATTCTTAATGAAAAACACAACAACAAAACACTCCATTGACAAACTCACTTAAATACGCGCTTTTACATTTCTCTTTGAAACCAAATCTTCTGCGATCATCTGGTCTGTCAGCTCCTCACTCTCTGATGAATGAAATCTGACTCCTGCTGCGTCTGTGCTGCGACTCTCGTTCGGCTCGTGCTGTATTGAGTAGACACATTCAGTTTATAACTGTAGTGTCTGTTCTCTAACTGAGCAAATTTATTTTATTACAATAAAAATCAAAACGATGGTGGGGGTGGTGCCACAATAGGCAAGAGATGTAACCGGTGGGAGAAGCCTCGTAGGGCAGCGAAGCAAGTGCATTCTGGGAGTTGTTGTCTTTCATCCATAGCCAAAAATACATTTTCTAGCTTTTCTCAGTCTAGAAGGCACCAACTTAAATAATTTCACATTTCTACTACATAAATGACCCAATTTAAATACACATTCATCTTTCCAGCGTTACCCTTTAAGTGGTTGCCAGTATATTTCCAAATAGAGTACAATATTTTATTATTTAAAGGGGACCTATTATGCCCCATTTTACAGTATGTAAAACAAGTCTCTAATGTCCCCAGAGTGTTTGTGATGTTTTAGCTCAAAATACCCCACAGATAGCATGTTAAAATTGCCTTTTTGTGTGTGAGCAAAAAAACGTTTTTGTGTGTCCCTTTAAATGCAAATGAGTTGGTGCTCCCGGGCCCCCTTTCAAGAAGAGCTTCAAGAGCTCATGCTCCGGCATACCAGCAACAAAACAGGAAAATTTCAAGCACTGAAAATAACAGAAACTGTCAGTAGCGTTGTTCGACCTTATATGTTTGAACCGGAGTCGGACAATTATGGAGAGACAATGCAGAGACAATGGTAGCTTTAGCAACATTAGTCATACAGAGTGTCAACAAGCTCTTTCAGAAACAGGGCTCCAGACTGCGACTAAATGGTCGCATTTTGTGACCTTTTTTCCTGCTGGTGCAACTGAATTTGGTTGGAGGTCGCACTGGTGCGACCACCACGGTGCCCAACTGATAAGAGCTGCCATTTCTGTTACATATGAGAAACATCGGATGGCAAACGAAACAATAGCGGAACGAAAGCGGAATGGAACCACGCTACTCGTTTGAGCTGTGCTGTGCGGACCGTTTATCAGCTCGGAGCAATAATAGACTTCGCAGCGCAAGCACATATATGGGCTGATCTCGATCACGCCACACCGTTACTAAACAGCGCTGGGAGATCCAGTGAGAACGCATTTTAATTCACCTCAGTATTAATAACATTGCCACTGCGAGACCTAGTGGGAAGCGTTTGGTGCAGAATTCTCTGTTATAAACCACAGATATCAGAGCAAACAGAGCTGATGTTGAGACCAGGAGAAACATTTTGAAACATTCAGGGGTTTCAGTCCAAAAATCATAAACATTCACCATTGATTTAATGTAGTAACACCCCATGGTATTGTAGAAGAATTAGTCAAACATTTTTTTTTTTTTTTTTTTTTACATTATTCATCTCTGGGTTCGTACAACCTTTTGAGAGTGAAATTCAGGCACTTTTCATGTGTTTCCAGCACTTCAAAGCTCTAAATATTATCCAATTTTAATGTTATTTTAGTGTGATGATTTGTAAAACTAAAAGTGTAAAGGTGCTGGCCACTTTATGGCAAAAAAAACCAAAACAAAAAACACTATAACCAGTAGGTGATGGCATTGGAGCACTTATTTGACTTATTAGACATTTCACTCCTTAATATACGGAAAAAAGTAGGAAGTCACAAAGTCTCACGAAAAACTAAAACTTTTCTTCAAATTTTGACTGGATTACACAGAAAACAAGTAAAGTGTGTTCCTTTTAGTTCAGTATGATACTATAAAAGAACAATAGTACATTTAATAAGAGTTGAATATTACAATTACAAATACTGTTGTTAATAAAAGTTAATTCTTTCTGCATAACAATTCAAGCTCAGCGCTTCACTGTTAAATTTCCAATAAACAAGCATGTACTATTACTAGTAACTGCACTTATTAACAAAACAATACAAAGCAATAGTAATTTTATGATTAAATTAATCTTCCTCCAGCGCCACCAAATCAGGTGCTGGGGTCACCATCTGTAGAAATTAGTGGCGCAGGTGTCACTGCTTTCAAATGTTAGTCTGGAGCCCTGTATTATCAAAGTATTTATTTGTAATACAGTGGAAATTAGTAGATTTGGTTAGCATGTTGATTTACGGTGTGCGCCCCTAAATTTTCTGGTTGTGCCCCTAAAATTTTCAGTTGGGGGCCACTGTGCTCCTAGTGAAAAAAGTTAGTCTGGAGCCCTGAGAAACGTAAGTTGGAAGGACTCACAACATTTGACGTATGATACTTACTTTGTCTGGATCTGAAGTTTGCACACAAAGTATTGGTATTAACCCCTTTCGGAATCAACCTTTTTGAAAATCCAGCATTGAAAAGACCGTCGTTTGTGATTTAGTCCAGCGCAAAAATGATTGCCACAAACATATTTAGCGATTTTCTTCAGGACATTTCCTTCAAAAATTTTATTTAACCACAATGTCCTCAGTGACTCAGAAGGCAGGAGTCTATGGAGATGCTTATGTGCATTGGTACATCCCAAAACACAACACTTGTAATGCCTCTTTGGCGCAGACATTGTACAACTCCAGCTGCTACAGCGAGGATACAGAAATGGTGGACTCTGTGCTTCTCACTCAGGGCTGTGTCTATGCTAATAAGGCAGATCGTCACCGGCTGTGGGCGGGGCTTCTCCCTACAATGACGTCATTGTAGGAGGGAATCTGAATCAGCTCGTTAGAAGAGACTGCTTTTGATTTAAGGGAATTATAAAAAAAAATGATGAGAGGATTTTTACTATTATAGGCTGGTTGTTCTCTCACACTGCAGGCACACATTAGTGTTCATACCCCTTATAAAAGTCAATTTTGCATAATAGGTCCCCTTTAAATCATTAAATAGTTTGGAGCCACTACCTTGCTGGCTTACTAAAACGGCATACTTCTGCTAGTCCTCTGATCAGCTGCTCTTAACTATTCCCAGGTCCAGACTGAAACGTAGGGGTGATCAGGCTTTTTCAGTCGCTGCACCTAAACTGCGGAACATATTACCCTTGCATACTAGAATGGCTCCAACAATATCCATTTTTAAAACTCAGTTAAAATCTCATTTATTATCCCAGGCTTTTAATCTTGATTAGGTCCTGAGGCATGTCTTACTCTGAATCTGTGTTTATATTTAATTTCCTTGTACAGCACTTTTGACAGCTGTTTTTGTATTAGACGGAGTAAACTGCAGCAAAACAGAGTCACACTAACACAGAGAAGACCAACGGCCAAGGTCAGGATTTTCATTAAATAAATCATTAATTTCATATCGTATACCCCCAGGACACAAGGAATATACGACACGTGCCGCATGGGATCATTCTGTGATACTTTTGCGCCTTTTTTTCCCGCTATTCACTGCCATTATATGGACAAGCGCAAGCAGGACATTTTTGAAAAATTATTCTTTTGTGGTCCATAAAAGAAAAAGGGGTATACGGCATTAGAACAACACCAGGGTTAGTAATTTTTGACTTAGTTTTTCATTAAGACGTTTGCCACAGAACCATCAGTTTTTAAAAACAAACAAACATCATGTGTACAGTTATTCACTTACAATGGAAGTTTATGAGGCACCCCCTACAATCCCACACCCCCAGGTCATGGCTGCACCATAATCCGTTCCAGACTACAACACTTTTTCTGGTCAGTTCACAGTAAACATGTCTGTTTTCTTACAATTTGGTCACTATGATTTTTGTGTCAGCTTTTGTTTCAGAATGTCAGATCTGGTTTTTTCCTCCTATTTGGGAAAGAGTGAAAGTGAGGAACTTAATTAAATCAATTCGACAGCTCATTAATGTGTGGAGGCACACTATAGACAAATATCCAAATCACTCATGGCGTTCTCCTGCATCGATTGGAACACTCTCAAAAACACTGTGACCCTGCAAGACTTTAAAGGGACCTGAAAGGAGACAGAGACTCATCAATTCACTGCCAGCCACAGCCGAGGCGTAATTTACAATCCGGATATCAGAATACTTAAACAGTGTTTTCAAACTCAAAAGTGAAAGGAACCTTAGACTCAATTGCGGTCCTAAAACAGGCCTGAGCGGTAGTGCTCTACAATTCATTGCTTAAAGTATGAATAGTTCCAACAAGTGCTCTAAAATATTCTATTAAGCTGAAGGTTAACTGATGTGTCCTTCCGCGCTTGAATGCGGGACCGCGCATTTGGAATCAGATATGATTTTATGCTTTATTATGAGTCCGCCCTACCTAGCAATAGGCCTACAAATTCAGAGCGTGGAGAGGGCTTTCTTTTATTTGCACTGACGGATTTCGCTTTTTCTCACATTAAAACCTATTTGAAATACCATTCACAACTCATTTTATTACCATAATGTGATGTATTTCTGAGTGAAACAAGATATTCAACAAGAGAGAAAAAATAGCAGGGGAGAACTTGATTTTTTACACCAGGAACTGACGGGCTTGTGATGGAGTCAGACCTGAATATATATATATAGTGGTAGGCCACGTAAAATCACAGAGCGGGGTCAGCGCATGCTGAGGGTCACAGTACGCAGAAGTCGCCAACTTTCTGCAGAGTCAATAGCTACTGACCTCCAAACTTTGTATGGCCGTCAGATTAGCTCAAGAACAGTGCATTGAGAGCTTAATGGAATGGGTTTCCATGGCCGATTTTGGTGTGGGGTTGTTTTTCAGGGGTTGGGCTTGGCCCCTTAGGGGGGCGGCAGTGGCTCAGTGGTTCATGTAGTTTGTCTACAAACTGGAAGGTTGGTGGTTCGATCCCCGGTTCCACCTGACCAAGTGCCGAGGTGTCCATGAGCAAGACACCTGACCCCAACTGCTCCCGACGAGCTGGATGGCATCTTGCATGGCTGACACCGCCGTCGGTGTGTGAATGGGTGTATGAATGGGTGAATGTGAGGCAAATGTAAAGCGCTTTGGATGGCCGTAGGTCTGTTAAAAGCGCTATATAAATGCAGTCCATTTACCATTTTTACCATTTAGTTCCAGTGAAAGGAACTCTTAATGCTTCAGCATACCAAGACAAGTTGGACAATATCATGCTCCCAACTTTGTGGGAACAGTTTGGGGATGGCCCCTTTCTGTTCCAACATGACTGCGCACCAGTGCACAAAGCATCGGTCCATAAAGACATGGATGAGCGAGTTTGGTGTGGAGGAACTTGAGTCCTGACCTCAACCCGACAGAACACTTTTGGGATGAATTAGAGTGGAGACTGTGAGCCAGGCCTCCTCGTCCAACATCAGTGCCTAACCTCACAAATGCGCTTCTAGAAGAATGGTCAAAAATTCCCATAAACACACTAAACCTTGTGGAAAGCCTTCCTAGAAGAGCTGAAGCTGTTATAGCTGCAAAGGGTGGGCCAACTCCATATTAAACCCTACGGATTAAGAATTGGATGTCACTAAAGTTCATGTGCATGTAAAGGCAGGCGTCCCAAAACTTTTGGCAATAGTTAAGCTGTTCAAAAGTTTTTTATTTAAATTTCTTTTATTTAAAGAAATGAATACATTTATTCTGCAAATAAACATTAAATTAATCAGAAAATAATTAAAGACAATTATAATATAACAAAAGTTTTATATTTCAAATAAATGCGGTCTTTTGAACTTTCTATTTATCAATTTTCTAAAATCAGTGGCCCCAAATATAAAGGACATGTCTTTAGTAGAAACACTGTGATTAGATAAGACTTGTGATTAAATTCACGATACCATCGACCAATCAGAGAGAAGCATATCAGGAAGATACGGGTGTGAATGTCATTATCTGTGGTGGATAAAGCGAAAGCTGAAGATTTTGGCTACATTGCTTTCAGCATATTTTAATATTGGTCTTTCAGATCTAACAAATCGATTCCAAGATATATCTATCCTGCTCCGTCAAGGTCAGTAGAGGATCAATCATTAGCCATGAGTGTGTCTGCCAGACCTGATCTCATCTCTTTCTCACTCTCTCCCTTACTCATTACCTGAATTAACATGCATTGAAATAGCTCACCTCATTGGGTTTCAAGTCCACACTTTCCTTTGATACAACAAAGTGACCTCACTATGCACCATACTAGAGAAAGACTTCTAATTATTACAAGGTTCATAAACAGGAAGTTCATTACTGAGACAAACATTAGTTACAAGATGAATTTAGGTAAAACGGCCCACTTTTTGCAGCCATATCAATGGCAAAATAAAATTTAAATAAAATAATAAATCAATAAATTTAAGTAAACTGGGCCATTTTCCCCAAAGTAATCTGAATAGCAACCCATACGGAAATGTATGTACATATATGTCCCTATATCCGAGTAGCTAGTTTTATATAAGGCAATATATTACAAGCACATATATACATCGTCACGATATATGAAGATGTAGGTTTATACCATGTATGAAATACCCATAGAAGAATTATTATATATACATATATTACAATTATTTATATGATGACTCTTTATATGGTACTGTATGTTAATGCCATATACTGTGTGTAAACAATATATGTCTAATTTATATATGCAAGTTTATTTAAACAACATATTTGAAAACATTCAGGATGCCTATATAGGATTTTAAATGGCTTTATATAGTTGTATAGCACATATAAAATACCTATAGTAAAACGAGTATATGCATATATTACATATATTTATAAAATGCATTTCTATGTGGTACTGTGCAGT
The DNA here is from genome assembly GCF_949357685.1 of Gobio gobio. Lineage (NCBI taxonomy): Eukaryota > Metazoa > Chordata > Actinopteri > Cypriniformes > Gobionidae > Gobio > Gobio gobio. The sequence goes on along the minus strand of NC_137112.1, from coordinate 8,387,007 downwards.
ATGTTAAGATCATATATGTAAACAATATATATTTGTAATAATTTATATTTGTAAAAAGTTCATTTAAACATATGCAAACATGTTGTATGCTCATAGAATTCTCGTATTAATTTTGGGCAGTCTACAGTGTTTTGTTTGCAAAATATGGTTGACGGCAAATGTTCACATTATATGAACAATGTATTTTACATATACATTTTGTCAGGGTTCTGTTACTTGGATAAGGTTTCATTCTTGGTTTGGAATAACCCCCACCCCCCAAGCTTGTAATATATGTGCATTTATGTTTTTACTCTATTATATTAGGATATTTCATATATGAGACATATATGTCAAAATGTGTATTATACATACATAAACATATATAATATATGGGATACATTTATATGTCAATATATGGAATTGTTCCAATTTCAAATAGGTTTCATATATGATTGTACTTTATATAATAATTTGTTACATTTATATAGTGCTTTTCTAGGCCCTCAAAGCGCTTTCCATAGAAGGAGGTCTCCTCATCCACCACCAATGTGCAGCATCCACCTGGATGATGCGACGGCAGCCATATTGCGCTAGAACGCCCACCACACACCAGCTGATTGGTGGAGAAGAGACAGAGTGATGTGAGCATATATTGCATATATTGATATTTCAAATATGCACATACTGTATATTACATTTCTGTATGGGAAAAGTGGCCACATTTACTTGAATTCACTCAAAAGTACTGTACAATTGTCTGGGTTAGGCTTCAGAGCTAATGGGAAAACATATTAAATGCAAATAAATTCATAGCCACTCTTCCTAAATGTTATATCCTTTATTGCTGTGTTTACACACCATGTGCAACAAGCTAACGGGCCTCCTTTGAGAGTAAAACTGGACGAGTGAGTGTGTTTGAGCAAAACAATGTGTCGTAAATCTTAACCGTCTTAAATTAAGCTCTCATACCCAGAGATATGCCATGGATGTGGCGGGTAATGGGTCTGTGAAATGCTGAATGTACCCTCAGTGCCTCAGCTCCAGATGGGGCGAAGAACGTTAGATGAATATCTACCAAACGCTCACAGCTGTGTACAAACGCTCCAAGACGGTGCTAAACTATCAGGAAACTTTCCACTTGATCCAAACTCTTGTCCCAGATAAGAATCTAAGATAAAATAGATTAGAAAGAGAAAATGGAACCCAACTAGCAGTAGAAGCAGACTATATAGAGTAAAAAACATTATTATTATTATTATTATTATTATAAAATTGAAAATGATACAAATCATGAAAGCACATTTATATGTTAGATTTATCCCAGATTTACCCCTCCCGACAATCTGAGAAAAAATCTTGTCCAGGACCTTGTTCGATTACGATATTCAGCCCAAATTTTCATATGTAACATTTTTCCTGTCAATCAAAAGGGTACGGAAAACGTGTACTCATACTGTGTGTGTGTAAAGAAAATCTCTTGTGTTGAATTTAGGGCTGTCTAAGCTAACGCCACAATAACGCATTAACAATTCAAAAATAGCAGCATTAAAGCATACTCTATTTGACCCTATGATTCAAGATTCAAGAGTTTTATTTGTCACATACACAGTTATATACACAATATACAACTGGCAGTGAAATGTAAACAGGTCCGCTCCATGGACAGTGCAAATAACAGTTACAAGAAATTAAAATAGAAATAGAATAAAATTAGAATAAAAAGTATTAACATAAGTAGAATTATAAATAAATCAAGTAAAAGATAAAAATAGGAAATAAGATAAAAATAAAAATATAAAAATTAAAATATAAAAATATAAAAAAATAAGTGGATATGATAAGTGAGATAAACTGTAGACTTAGAAATAAGTGGTTAACATAAATATATATATATATGTATATATAAAGAAGTATAATGTGCAAGGTTTATTACAGGTTGTTACGCAGTAACAATAGGAAAGTAAAGTGCAGTGCAATGGCAGTATGTGGATGTTAATGTTTAAACTGGATGTTTATGTGTGTGCGGGGTGAAGTGAAGTCACGTGACTGAGTTCAGGAGTCTGATGGCCTGGGGGAAGAAACTATGAATCACCTTCAGTTCAAGCCAGGGTTGTCAGGTCTGCGGGTTTTCCCTACACCAAGCATTATTTGTAGAGCGCCTCCTATCCAATAATCACAAATAGCTTTGTGCTTTGTAACTTGTGATAAGAAACAAAGTCCCAGCTTTCAAATTCTTGAATATGTAATTCAAACATTAAATGGTTTTAAAAGTGACATGGCCGATCGCAGTAGCGCCTCAGTTTAATTGGTGAGTCTTTCCTTCCACTTTAATACAAGTTATAGCACACAAAAAAAAAAAACACATGCATGAACATCATAAGGTACAGTGCATCCGGAAAGTATTCACAGCGCTTCACTTTTTCCACATTTTGTTATGTTACAGCCTCTCAAAACACTCGAAATTGGACTCAGGTGCACCCTGTTTACACTGATCATCCTTGAGATGTTTCTACAACTTTATTGGAGTAAATTCAGTTGGTTGGACATGATTTGGAAAGGCACACACCGGTCTATATAAGGTCCCACAGTTAACAGTGCATGCCAGAGCACAAACCAAGCCATGAAGTCCAATGAATTATCTGTAGACCTCCGAGACAGGATTGTATCGAGGCACAGATCTGGGGAAGGGTACAGACACATTTCTGCAGCATTGAAGGTCCCAATGAGCACAGTGTCCTCCATCATCTGTAAATGGATGAAGTTTGGAACCACCAGGACTCTTCCTAGAGCTGGCCGCACGACCAAACTGAGCGATCAGGGGAGAAAGGCCTTAGTCAGGGAGGTGACCAAGAACCCAATGGTCACTCTGACAGAGCTCCAGCGTTTCTCTGTGGAGAGAGGAGAACCTACCAGAAGAACAACCATCTCTGCAGCGCTCCACCAATCAGGCCTGTATGGTAGAGTGGCCAGACAGAAGCCACTCCTCAGTAAAAGGCACATGACAGCCCGTCTGGAGTTTGCCAAAGGCACCACCCAAAAGGCGTCCTTCAGTCCAAAATTTTCTGATCTGATGAAACAAAGATTGAACTCTTTGAAGCGTCATGTCTGGAGGAAACCAGGCACCGCTCATCACCTGGTCAATATCATCCCTACAGTGAAGCGGTGGTGGCAGCATCATGCTGTGGGGATGTATTTCAGCGGCAGGAACTGGGAGACTAGTCAGGATCGAGGGAAAGATGAATGCAGCAATGTACAGAGACATCCTTAATGAAAACCTTCTCCAGAGCGCCTTGGACCTCAGACTGGGGCGAAGGTTCATCTTCTAACAGGACAACAACCCTAAGCACGCAGCCAAGATAACAAAGGAGTGGCTATGGGACAACTCCGTGAATATCCTTGAGTGGCACAGCCAGAGCCCAGACTTCAACCCTATTGAACATCTCTGGAGAGATCTGAAAATGGCTGTGCACTGACACTCCCCATCCAGCCTGATGGAGCTTGAGAGGTCCTGCAAAGAAAATGGGAGAAGCTGCCCAAAAATAGGTGTGCCAAGCTTGTAGCATCACACTCAAAAATACTTGAGGCTGTAGTTCAACAAAGTATTGAGAAAAGGTTTTGAATACTTATGTATGTGTATTTATTTATTTATTTATTTTTCGTTTTTAAATTTTTAATACATTTGCAAAGATTTCAAACAACCTTCTTTAACATTGTCATTATGGGGTATTGTTTGTAGAATTTTGAGGAAAATAATGAATTTAATCCATTTTGGAATAAGGCTGTAACACAACAAAATGTGGAAAAAGTGAAGCGATGTGAATACTTTCCGGATGCACTGTATGTTGAGAGACACAGAAATGCATCACGTGTTATTTAATCACTCAATCAGTGTTTCATCAGCGAAAAGATGTCAGTAAAACATCTTGTGAACAATATGTCACTTAATTTTGCAATTACCTCAGGAATGTTATCACAGTTTGATGGTTAGCTATAATAATAATAATTATAATAATAATGAAAATGATTATTTAATGAGAGGGTTTTCTGCATAGTTTACAGCATTAGTTGGGAGAGGTTTTTTTTTCCTTAAGAAAATCAGACTATCGGTATTGGCAGATATCATTCTGAACAAACGTCTATTGGTATAAGCAGGCAAATTTAATATTGGTGCATCTCATAATACTGTATATATTACACCTAGGGCCTGCCCATGACATATATTAAATACCGTATACAGTATGAGGGATTTCAATGTGGGAGTTGTAAGCTCACAGTATTGAACAGTAAAACACCAAACATCACAAAGCAGCTTTTTCCATATTGCTAAAGTATTGCTTGATTAATTCAGCAGGATGTTCATTATCACCTTCCTCTGAACAGAGTCAGTGGTGTAAAGGTGCCTGTGATGGTTCAGACACTGACTGTATTAACAAGAAACAGGCCCAAATAAGCACATGACTGCATTTAAGAGACAGATGCTAAAGGAATACGGTAGCAGGAAGCTAGTCAAAGGCAGGTATGGCCTCATCCAAAACAAACACAAAGATACAGTTTTGTTTACAAGCTCTGTGGTATTTCTTCAGCAGGCTCAGCTTTGACAGCATTCGAAATCCATTGTGGGTGCTTGCATAAAATAAATAAAATAAAAATGAACCACACGCAAGTTCGGACCTGTAAATGGCATGCATAATTCAAAAGAAAACAACTGTGGGTTGAATTTGTCACACCGCAGAACTTCCCCAGGGAGACTGGGCCTACAGAATCGGGCCGCCCACCAATCCCAAGAGAAGACTTACAGATTCTCCCCCGCCATAGTTTTTTTCACTAGCCTCGTCTTCCGTCTATATTGCTTCATTAGCGTTTCAATCATTCACTTTCCGCAAGACTTCATTAAAATCACTCATAACGACGCAATGCCCTCATGCTCATTTCTGCCAGTCAGTGTGATGCATTTTGGCATCTGCAGCTAACAGAGTTGATTCCAGACAGCACGCAGAAGGTTTTAATTGCGTTCATATTGTGCTGTGTACGGTTGGCGCACACACCCGCAGCTTTGAGGAGGAGTGCAGGAAACATGCTGCCTAACAGGCTGTGTTCATCTCCAATTCACTAAGCTTTACTCTTCATTTACATAAGCAAAGCTACAGATGTTCAAACACTGGGTGCACACTTATAATAATGTCTGTCAGTCTCTTCCCTGTGGGTTCGGTTTGCTATTGGCTACCTCTTTCTCTCTTGTCGCATGATAATGACCTCTACCTGGGCGCCAGTGAACCTTGGAGAGGTTTGCTCCTAACCATCCACCCTTAAAATAATACACACGTTCGGGCTCCGATAGCGCTCAGGAAAAGCTCCTGTCCAACCAAGGTCAGTGGTCATCATTCTTAGCATGCATCACAATGTCCAGAGAAAGAGAGTGACAGATCGCATATTCCAGCTATCTAAACTAAACTAAACTAAAAATAACACAGTTAAATTATATATATATACTGTATATATATATATATATATATATATATATATATATATATATATATATATATATATATATATATATATATATATATATATATATATATATATATATATATATATATATATATATATATATATATATATATATATATATATACTGTATATATATATATATATATATATATATATATATATATATATATATATATATATATATATATATATATATATATATATATATATATATATATATATATATATGTATGTGTGTGAGTGTGTGTGTGTGTGTGTGTGTGTGTGTGTGTGTGTGTGTGTATTTTAACTAAAGAGAATATTTACAAATATATAAATGTATATATATATATATATATAATTTAATTGTATTGTTATTTTTAGTTTAGTTTAGATAGCTGAAATATGTGATCTGTCACTCTCTTTCTATATATATGTGTGTGTGTCTGTGTGTATGTGTGTGTATTTTAATTAAAGAAAATATTTACAATTATATATATATATATATATATATATATATATATATATATATATATATATATATATATATATATATATATATATATATATATATATATATATATATATATATATATATGTATATATATATATATATATATATGACATATATGACACATGTATGACATATATATATATATATATATATATATATATATATATAATAACGCCTATATATATATATATATATATATATATATATATATATATATATATATATATATATATATATATATATATATATATATATATATATATGTATATATATATATATATATATATATATATATATATATATATATATATATAATGTTTAAAACTTAAATAATTTTAAATACATCAATATAATCTAAATAAGAAAGATTAATTTGAAATAAAAAAAATTTAATATATAAATTAAGACATGTTCAATGTAAAAAAATTAAATAACAAGGACAATTAAATAATTGTAAAAAAAAATAATGATAACACAACAAAAATGTTATTTACGTTAAAATAAATAAAATAAAAAATAAAGATAAAGATAAAATAGATAAAATATCTATCCATCCATCCATCCATCCATCCATCCATCCATCCATCCATCCATCCATCCATCCATCCATCCATCCATCCATCCATCCATCCATCTATCTATCTATCTATCTATCTATCTATCTATCTATCTATCTATCTATCTATCATCTATCTATCTATCTATCATCGTATGCTTATTAACATATCTAAACACGAGGGATCACCCACCAAATACGACACCCGTCCTGTGCTTGCTCTGTTTTTCCATGTCCAGGTGGTTTATGACACCTGGCGAATGCTATCTGTTAACATTCTCAGCCATCTCAATGGCAGATGCTCGTCTCTCACAAATGAAACGGCTACTTTTGAAAATCTGTCAACAGCAAAACAGGCTGTTTGTCTGCAGAACGGAACAGTTTCGACATCTACCAGAAGAGGCTAACTGCTAAACCTTGACCCTCTGGGTTATGCACATCCAAATTTTTGCAAGCACGCACAATTTTATGTGCGGATTTTCAATCCCATTAGACAAATTTGAGGGAAACTTGTATTACCAGGTTCTATTAGAGCCTGAAGAACTACTGCAAATAAGTTTAAAAGCACCATGTTTTTTTCCCCTAGACTGTGAAATTGCCTGTTACAGCTCACCTCTCGTTCTTGTTTAGAAAGGGTATTTATGTAAATGAGTAGGCTATTTGTACTGCCTTTTGTACATTAAAGTGAAAACGTACAAACAATACACTTGAGTTTAGTGATTTTATGCAGGTTGTTGAACAGCTCTGGTTTAAATTAAACTGCATAAAAATAACTGCTGTATATATATTTTTTAATGTTTAAATGTAATGATTTTTAAAGTTGAAGGCACAATGAAATAGAAGATGTTGTCTTCTAATATACTCCTATAGGCGTACACTCTGATTATTACACACACATACTATGATTTATACACATACATACACTGACGCACAGCAGCACACAAACATTTTTAAATATTAAAAATCAAGCGTATAGCGTCAGTTCTTGACGTTAGTCAAACCCGCATCAGCTGGCTGTCAGCTGATCACTTCTACCTATAGGAATACGACGTCTATCAACGCATACATATATATAGCTCCTCAGTACTATCAGCAGCTATCGCGTCTCTCCAGAGCTCATTTACCCTCCTCCACCCCCAGCTCCTCCTCTTGTCAGTCAGGATTTGGTATTCTGATTTCCCTTGAATCAGACTAAATTCCTGGATCATGTTGCACATGTAATATCAACATTAATGATTAATGATATCTGCTATACATTATGTTGGTTCTGTTCTGTTCTGTTCTAAGGGGGGTTATTGCTGCTCTCACTGCTCTTATCCATGCTAGGCTGCATGGATGCGCAGGGAGGTCTTGCCCAGAACAGAACCATACACTCTCAGAAAAAAAAGGTACAGTGGAGGTACAATTTTGTTCCTTGGGGAACAAAACGTATAACTGTTCCTTTAAAGGTACACAATTGTTCCTTAGGGTACAATTATACCATAGTTTTCCTCTACTTAGAGCACGGCAAGTTCGGTCCTAGGGGGGAATTATAGACGCACACAGATATCAAGAATCAGCATATGAATCTCAACAATGGTGACATACTTGATGCTGCAATGCATGCTGGGAGCCATGAGTTTTATACTGTGGTGGCTTAGTAGGGTTGGAGCTAAACTCTGCAGGACATCAACTCTGTAGGACCGAACTTGCCAACCCCTGACTTGAAGGTACAAAAACGTACCCTTAAGGGTACCACCCCAGTGACCGACACTTGTATCTTAAAGGGTACAATTTTGTACTCTTTTTTTGAGAGTATACAGCCAATCCAAACTAGATACTAATGGTCAATCAATCATCTTTGACGATAGTGGTCCTGACAGAAGTAAAAGGATTCCTCTCTGGAGAAGCATTCAGTCTTTTCGCTCGCAAATTCCGCCATGGCACGAGCACAACTGACTTTTAAAGGGAATGGGAGATGAGACTCTGATTGGTTTATTGCACTTTACGCCCAAAACACACCCATGACTCATTAGGTACAACCCCTTTTGGACCATGCGCCGGGCGCACCGACCGTTTTTTCCATCATTAAACTAGCAAAAGTGAATTCGGACATGCCCTAAGTGCATCTGTGCTTCAGACCATGCGCTCAGATCGTTAAAATATGGCCCTATGTCTGTGATTGGCTACATTGCTCACCGCTGCAAAAACAAGCTGTAAGTAGATGTTCTCATTTGATGTTCTCCAGAGCACAAACACAAATATGCACTGGAGCGTTTGCCACCTGTTTCACCAATATATTATTACACATAGACTGTAAAAAAATATGGACGTAGTGTCCGTGACGTCACCCATAGGATTCTGATGAGCCGTTCTGAAGCGCAAAGGGACGAGCCATCTTGGCAGCGCGTCATCGCGCGTCACTCCCGGATAACAGAAAATGGGCAAAAAGGCGGGACGTGGGCGGAGCTTAAGTGACGCGATGACTAACAGACAGCAGATAAATGGCTATCCACATGTCACTCGAAATGGCAACGCCCTTAATCATGCAGAATTTCAAGGCTTTATATAATGTAAACGAATGAGTTATAAAAAAATTCACCCCTCTCACAGTTGTCATGAAGGGCAAAATGAGCCGTATAGACCAAAAGCACAATTTGTACCAGGCTGTAAACATGTTTTATTCTGCTCTAAAGTTGGCCATTTTAACATGGGGCTCAATGAGATTCTGCTCCCTTCTGGATCCTGTTCCTAGCGGCCAGTCGATGAATTGCAGTTTGAGGCACTTCCGTATTGGCTTCAAGAGAAACTGCGGGAGGTTGCCGCTTGTTATTACAGTATCAACTGAGGGTGCTCTTGCTTGCGTTTTAGGGTGCCTAGCCCAATCTTGCACCCTCATAGAACCGGCCTGTCTCTCTCCCTTCTTCCTTCATTCCTCGCATTCTTGATCTCTGTGCGTAATCCCATCATGCCTTTGATCAAGGCCCTCACCAACACAAGTAACCAAAGGGGGATTACGACCGAGATACGGGATTGCTCTTGATCAGAGGTAATCAAATGAACCAGGCCTTGCGTCTCCCACGGCTTTCACCAGGCTAGAACTCTGATAGATTAAACAGAGCTGGGCCTTGATCGATAGCGAAACGATCGTTAAAAGCACTCCTCAAAACACAACCTGCTGCAACAGATGCTGAGTCCCTTAATTCACATCATCATTCAGTCCACTAGCACATAAAAGGAAGCAGCCAAGTGCACAGCTCACTGATATCGGCTGTGTTATTATCATCAAATGATTATGGTTTGCACAGAAGTTAGGACTCATTTTTATGCATAGGGCCTCTTGCTTTTGACCATGTTTTGCTAATAACTTGGAGGACGCGAATCCTTCAAGCAAGAAAGCGTGTATGTCTTTGTTTGGCTGTCTAGTATGGCATGGTCAATTACATAATGTCCAAGATAATGTCATGGTGTGTTTTTTCAGTCGACCAGGAAACAAAGTAATGTATATCTTAGCTAATGCTGTAAACTATATAGGAGCCTTTAGTTACACATTACATTAAAAGTTACAATTAACAAAAGAGCCTAAATCATTAAATTCAGTTGGTATTTATTTTTAGATATAATAATCAACACATGTAAATAACACACAAGGCGATTTTGCATTCCCTTCAAAATCGAATTTTAAAGTTAACTTTCTAATCCAATTCATTTTTGAAATATAATAATTTACACAGTTGCTGTCATAATTTCTTTTCATGACAAATGTATTTAAATATACATTAAATAATCAAGACATTACTAACAGGTTATATAATGAATATGCTAATATAATGCAAAACGCTCCTTTCTAGAGTTCATTTCTCTAATGAACTAACACGCTGTGGACACTAAATGTCTGAGGTAAATGTAATGCTACGTGACATATTATTCTCGAGCTGTTTTATTGATATCTTTCCTTAGTTGAAACACTGGTTGAGAGATTACGGCTGTATCCGAAACCTGAAAAATGCTGCCTTCGGAGGACACATCTCAATGTAGGAAGGCACCAAGGCACGTCTGAATCTAATGTTAGCTTCACTTCCTGCCTCCTGAGATACCTTCATCAGCATTTATGTATCCTTTGCTGCCTTTGAATCCTGTCCATGCTGTCCGAAAGTTGCGTTTGCTGGTCAGTTTGTGTGTAAATGTATGTTTTTGACCAACATTTTCCACTTCTGATGTAATTTCTTGCGAGAAATTACTACTGTAGTAATTCAATATTTGTTTAGTTCTCACCAAAGCTCTCTCTATTTTGCTGTAGATCATTAATTTGTTTCACTGGCTTAGAAGTCTGTCTGAAATCAGTTTCATGAGGTGCCTTCAAAAACAAACGCTGCCTTACAAGTAATTGTCTGATAAGGCAGCGAGGCACTGCCTAGGTTTTTAGACGCATCCTACATGTAAACATATCGATCGATCGTCTCTTCTTCTGCGCTTTTTACTGGTAGAAAACAGTGTTGCATTAGAGCACGCACCCCCTTCTGGATAGGAGTATGGATCGCCTGTGACTGACCAACCTGGTCTCACAGAATTCTGTGAAATGAACACAGGCCTTTTACCTCAAAATCTGTGGTAGTTTCATGGAATCACCGAAAATTCTGTGATGGGTCCACGGAAGTGATGCCTATGTAATTCAATGACAGTATACAGATGCGTTGGGTATGGTTATCATCATGAAACAATGATTTTGCCATTATGACATGGAGTGCGATTCTCGATTTAATCAACCAGCATAATTTTATTTGCAATTATTTATTTTTTTTATTCAGGGTATTCAGACACGTTTTGAACACGTAACTCAATCCCTTCCCTAAACCTACCCATTTGAGTATTATAAAAAACAGGATATAACAGGCAGATACGACTGCAGACCCAATTTATTAAAAAAGTACAAATATTCCAAGTGTTCCGAGGCTAAACAATTGATTTGTTTGAAGAAAATACCCAAAAGCGATCAGCGTCTCCATCCGCCGAAGATCATTAACACATTTCAAATTTTACCGCCGGAAGAAACGTTACGTCCAGGTTACGTCAGGTTTGACAGCATTGGCTGTCGTACGTCTCGTGACCAATTAGGTCATTACGTCAGCTTTGATTTTAAAATACCAAATGCCATTGGCTCTCATGTGTCTCGTGACTGATCGCGTCATGCTCAAGAGTCGTGTGTATTATTTGAATGAGATATATGAATGAGTGCGTTCACGGAGCGGCGGGATAATCATTTCAGCGATTAAAACATTGAGATCAACTCTGTTCTTTACATGAAGATATCGAATGACTTCAGAAGACTTGGAATGCAACATGAGTTAATACTTTTATACTGTTTTGGGTCAGTTTTTGCAATAAATACCTGTGGCTGTACTTTTATTTGCCTGTAGTGTGTTTTATATTGTTGAGAGTGGGTAGGTTTAGGGTAGGAGTTGGGTTAGTTGCTCCAAAATATAAAAGTAGCCTATAAATATTCATAAAATCATGTCTACTTTTTACTTTCATTGACTTAGGCATCACTTCTGTGGACACATCACGGAATTTTCAGCAATTCCGTGAAACTACCACAGATTTTGAGGTGAAGGGCCGTGTTCATTTCACGGAATTCTGTGTGACTGTATGGACCGAACCGTGACAGTTCAGGACGAATGTACCGTTACATCCCTACCATTCAGTAAAAGGTTGGTAACTCAAGGATAGTCAGTGAGTTGTCTAAGTGACTTATTGACTCAATCTTGAAGGAACACTCCACTATTTTTGAAAGTAGGCTCATTTTCCAACTCCCCTAGAGTTAAACAGTTGAGTTTTACCGCTTTCGATTCCATTCAGCCGATCTCTGGGTCTGGCGGTAGCACTTTTAGCATAGCTTAGCATAGATCATTGAATCTGATTAGACTGTTAGCATCTCGCTCAAAAAATGACCAAAGAGTTTCAATATTTTTCCTATTTAAAACTTGACTCTTCTGTAGTTCATCGTGTACTAAGATCGACGGAAAATAAAACGTTTTCTAGACCGATATGGCTAGGAACTATACTCTCATTCCTGCGTAATAATCAAGGAACTTTGCTGTGATATTACGCAGTGCCTGAAAATAGTCCCCAGCACACTCCTGTGCAAGCAGGTAGTCACGTTGGTTATGTTGACGGAAGTTAGCCTATTTTTAGGCGCTGCGTAATATCATTCCGCCGCTGCACCCATGATACAGCAGCAAAGTTCCTTGATTGAACTGTTTAACTCTAGGGGAGTTGGAAAATGAGCCTATTTTCAAAAATAGTGGCGTGTTCCTTTAAACAACCACTGTATAATTACAATTGGTTGTAGCGGTGTGTTGTTAAAGGGGATATATTTACAGAATTTACAATTTCTCAGAGGGTTTTAAGGTTCTGACAGTGGACAAGTGCCGTTACCAACGTTTACCGTTTAACCCTCTTATGTACTCAAACACTATCACTAGAAACTATTGAAGCTAAAGACAAACTTACTAAGTAACCTCATTAAATCATTAATTATTTGCTGGACGACAAATGGTCCATCCTGACTCATCCATACTATCTGTATAGGACACATTTTGCACCTCTAAATTTAAAAGGTCAGAACATCCTGAATGCCTTTCTCTGTGCTTATTAAATAGACCTGTAACATTCAACAAATCGTATATGCGAGTCCAATCACGCATCAGAGAGCTTGCATCTCTTTTTTCTCACATCTCAAAAGATTCACTTTGATTGGCTTGATTTCCCTCAGTACCTTTATTCAATTTGGTCAAATGGAGGGAACGGTACAGTACAGATTGAATATTTCTGGTTTCAATTACCAAACGCAGAGGTCACGCTACCCATGTAGGCAATGCTCCAGAGATACGACTGTTTCTGAGAAGAGCTAATGTTACTAAGCCAGATATACGCTCACCCTCACAGGAGGCCTGTGATGCTGTTTTTCCATACCACAAATTGGCATTGCGTTTAACAACTGAAATAGTTTCTGCATGGCTCGGAGGTTTGTTTACCACCTTGTCTATTTCGAGAGTGTTATAGGAAAGGCAGCTGTCTTCCGGGAGGTTCTTGACATCACAATGAAGAGAAGAACTCAACTTACCAGAGAGAAAATATGTTTTTTAAGCACAACAAAACACTAATTGACTTGTGCTGGTTCTTGAGGTTGATTGGTTGGGTGAGTTTGGGATGTTTCGCCTCCTCTGGGAGCCGAATGGAAGTAACGTTTGTTCATGGTGTTCGAGAACTCCTTGGCAGCTGCTTGTTTACCTCATGAAAACCAAAAGAGATCCATCAGGAAAAAGAGAGCAAGTCATTATTAGTTAAAGACAATTCGTTTGACAGTTGCCGCAGTCGGCGTAAGGATAATGAAGGAAGCCAGTTAATGGTCGCGCATAATTTTCAGATAAAGAAACAATGCCTATATCACTGTCTCCACAGAGGACGACAAAAAGTCATCAAACTCCCTCGTTACTCGAAAGTAATGGCGAACGAGTGAATTATCTTTTCTGAAACAGTATTTACCAAGAAGCTAATTACTAGAGCTTTTGTTATTAAATCCCAATTTGCAGTAGTGAACAAATTCAGACAGTAACTTCAAGATAAAGTGCCGGACAGTAAATTGAAGAAAAGAATCATGCACAAATCTTTCTGAAAGTGTTGCATTAAAATGTGTCTATTTTTGTAATCCGACAAAGCAAGTTAGCATTCAAAGCATGAACATTTCACAAATCTCTCTCTCTGGGTTTAACGTTTTTGTGTATTCAGTCCCAAATGTGGTAGACAATAACTGATGGCCACCTGCCACCCAGAAGCAAAGATGGCTCCAATTCCTGTGTGTAACGCTGCAATATCTGCTGCTGCTGCATTAAAACACACTCCATGCCTTTCTGTGATTTACCATGGGAGGCTTATTACTGAGCAAACCATATGGTCTAATCTACCTCTCACACACAAAAAAGCATTGATCAAACATTTGCAAATATTGTTTTTTCTGAGCCCTTTGGGTGGTGTTGAGTGACTTGAATATAGCATTTGATGGATTTTAGATCTGGTTTACTGCAGCTATAATTGTATATTGGATGCCGACGGGACGTCCCGTGTCATATGGCTTGCGATGTTGCGTTCAGGTGCACTTCACGCATAAAAAAAACTACTGGCCTGTCTTGTTTGCCCTTGAGGAAGGAAAAATGGAGACTATGGAAATGTGCCAAGAGCAAATCCACATTTAATTACATAAGCCATTAGGCTTTGCTGTAATGTAAAGTGCTTAAGACAGCTAAAATGTTGTTTTAAAAATGATTTTGAAAAAAAATGTACGAGACGAGACAAATGAAAAAAGTCCAAATGCATTAGGGTCGTGCATTCCAAATTTAGGGATACATGCCCCTGGTTTCACAGACAAGGCTTAAACCTAGTCCAGGGGCCGTTTGCATAAGCTGTTAAGACTAGTCTTACAAGTTAGACATACAGTTTTTTCTTTAAGACTGTTCATAACTTTTTAAAATCAGTTATATAAAAATAGAGACTGGCTGAATAGAAGACTGAATGCCACTTGCCTAACTGCTAGTGGCTCATACTAGATCTTAAGACACTGTCTTAACATAATGGCTTAGTTTATGCAACTGTATGCAGGACTAAAAATTTTTTTTTGCTGTTTTAACTAAAAGCAACTTGGACTGGCATATCTTAAAATATGTCAGTGCCAATCATTTGTCTCAAGATGCACACCAGTAATGTTTTACTAATGTCTAAGGCGCTTTTATAAAAGCTTCTTAAATGTCCTAATTGAACTAAGGCCTAATCCTGGCTTAATCTAAGCCCTTTCTGTGAAACCGGGCCATGAAATATTGGTACCATATCGGTTATTGGGCAATATTATCTTTCAATATTGTATATTGCTTCAAATTACCTAGCCCCACATGACAAGCGGACAAAAATATATATCATGGCCACAAATTAAGAATAATTTCTCTTGTTTTAGTTAAATTGTGGCCAAGAATTAAGAATTCGTTCCTATACGAATTTAGAATTCCTTCCTTCGTTTAAGTAAATTGTGGCTATGTTAATACAATTGTGCCAGCTGGAACAAATGCTATAAAAGAAGATTAACTATTACACCGGGTAGATCACAGCAGGATTAAAAGAGGTCGAAAGTTTTTTCAGAAAGTCACTTTGGAGCAGGCACAACCAATGAACAATGTTACTAACGTTAGCAGTTCAGGCAGTACAGCAGATGTCACCTGACTGCCGTGAAATATGTTCTCAATGAGATGATTTTTTAAAATATAATATATGTGGCAAGCAGCGAGCCGAGGGACCGTGA
The DNA here is from genome assembly GCF_949357685.1 of Gobio gobio. Lineage (NCBI taxonomy): Eukaryota > Metazoa > Chordata > Actinopteri > Cypriniformes > Gobionidae > Gobio > Gobio gobio. The sequence goes on along the minus strand of NC_137112.1, from coordinate 8,371,143 downwards.
GACCGTCTCACGGAGGAGTGACTGGAGCATAAAAGAAGGAGCGAGGACCAGGCCTGGTTTACGTTTTGTTATGTGTGTGCGCGGCAGTCGTCCGTGAGGGGCTGACGCTTTTACTTTCATTTTGTGTTTATTATTTGATTAAAGTCTTTAATGTTTGCCGGTTCCCGCCTGCTTCTTTCCTGAATCTACAAACTATGGTACCTTGGTGCCGAAGCCCAGGAGGAAGGAGGGACATGCTGTCGAAGAGCCCTCACTGCTGAGGGGGATCGCGGTGCTGAGGAGGTCGGGCAGCGCGGATGGATGAAGACCGCAAGGGGCTGCCCGAGGCGGTGGTGCTGGAGCGAGTGAATATCCGGTGGGACGGAGAGCTTGCTGCCGTGCCCCTGGGTCGAGGTGGGGTGGCTGCCATCAGAGAGGGAGCGGAGGAGTCGCCGGCGCTTGCGGTGAACCGGAGCCTGCTGCCTTCTGCCATTTAGGGGAGGAGCAGGGAGCGCGGGACTCGCTGCCGGCTCCCTCAGTAGGAGGAGCCACCGCCGGCTGCCAGGGGGCGGAGGAGGTTCGAGCCATCCACCAAACAAAGTCTCCTCTCTCCCCTCTCTCGTTCTTTTGCTCCTTATGCTCCTGGCTGCGTTTGTCTCGCCTCTCTGTCCTTACCCCCAGGTACCGCAGCCGCCGTGATTGGTCCCCCCAGAGAAGAGGGGGGGGGTGGGGTTGAGCGAAGTCTCTGGAGTGCCCCCCGGCCTGCGAAGGGCATTGGGGGTATGTGGCAAGCAGCGAGGCGGGGGACCGTGAGAGTGGGCCGGTGGTGAGTGATAATGAGCGCCAGCTGTGCCCGTTCCTGCCTCCTTCTTCCTTGAACCTACAAACTATGTTACAATATAACAATGCACAAATCACAGTGATGCAGATTGCGTTAAACATTTACCGTATCTGCTTTATCTCATGCTTCTTGATTCTTGCGCCGCCTGAGCTGACAGGCGTGCTTTCGGTTGTCATGACAATGACGTAGTTTAGGGCGGCACAAGTTCGGGTTAATTTACACTGAATCCAAACAGTTTCAGAGTGACCTTTGATACTGTATAGGGGCCGAGGTGGGTCAGACCTGGCGTATAAGTCTGCTTTTATGCAGCATTGCACTTTACACAGAAATAACAATTTCCATATTTAACATGTTATAATGTAAAATATCATTTTTCCGGAAAAACGTAACTGGCACACCGATTGACGTCGGCTGAAGTGTAAGCATTTTGAACTGCGAAAGGCGTTACACTTTCTTCAGAAGTTGAATACGGAAGGCAGTCTGCCGGAAGCTATTTTACATTTTACTTTATAATTTATAATTGTGTATATTTTTCTTACACAAACCCATCGATTCACTTCAGAAGGCCTTTATTAACCCCCACTTTTATAATGGATGGATGTACTTTTTTGGACTTTTGGGCTGCCATTGACTACCATTATTAATGCTTGGAAGAGCCAGGACTGTATTTGTCTGAAAGAAGAATGTCATGTACACCTAGGATGGCTTGAGATTGAGTAAATTATGGGATGATTCTCATTTTTGGGTGAACTATCCCCTTTAACTCGGTTGTGTAAAGATCAAGACATATGGGGCAAAAAGGTCCCTGTATGAGTTCTTATTTTTTATATTTATAACGGGATTGTGCTGTTTTCCCGAGTCGTGATTGCAAATGTGATAGCCTATTGATTGTATACAACAGTTCAATAAACACCAGTTCCTTGCGCACTAGACCATGCGCTCAGATCGTTAAAATAGGGCCTGATGACTTGATGCCACCTACTGTCAGTTTTAGATGAAATCATACCTGCCGTCAACCATGCTGCAAGAAAGACTGTCCACGTTTTACGTTATGAGATCGGTGGATGAGGATAAATTGTCAGAGCTTTTGCAGCACTCCGTTATTTGAAGGCCAAGCTTTAAACATCAAAATCAGAGTAGCCTAAGTTTAAAACATTTCCTCTTGATGTAGCCTATTCGTATTCATATTTTATTAAATCACTTATCTAATCTATGTTCTCTAATTTGTATTGCTCTCATGGCCTGGTCATTACGCTGTCCAAGGTCCTTACCGAGCGGCTGAGAGAGTGATGAAGATTGAATGTTGATTTTGTTTTCGAACATGACTGAAATGCGTGGATGGTAGTAGATAGAATGCGTTTATTAACTATTTCCAGATCTACATCCAGATCAGATTCAGAGTGATGATCAAAATACAGATGGAGTAGATGGAGTCCATCAACACCCCTAATGCTTGCACAGTCCTATAGCTCGCCCTGGGTCAACATTTCATTCAGTAACATTAGGCAGTTTTGATTTATATGATGTTTAATGTTGATGATCATGTTATTTATTTATGCTTCTGCTTACATGCGATCGCTTGGTTTTTTTTGCGTCTTCTTCATCTGTGTTTTGATCATAGACTGTAAAAAAATATGGACGTAGTGTCCGTGACGTCACCCATAGGATTCTGATGAGCCGTTCTGAAGCGCAAAGTAATTATGCAGAACTTTAAGGCTTTATATAATGTATACAAATGAGTTATATAAAAAAATTCACCCCCCTCACGGTTGTCATGAAGGGCAAAATTAGCCGCATAGACCAAAACCACAATTTGTACCAGGCTGTAAACATGTTTTAATCTGCTGTAAATTTGGGAATTTTAACATGGGCCTCAATGAGATTCTGCTCCCTTCTGGAGCCTGTCCCTAGCGGCCAGTCGATGAATTGCAGTATATGTCACTTCCGTATTGGCTTCAAGAGAAACTGCGGGAGGTTGCCGCTTGGCTTTGATCAGGAGATTCTGTACTTATTCAGAAAATGTGTAATAGCACCCCCTGGCATCTAACAGTGAAAACACGGAAAGACTGAAAATTCTGTGTTTGGCAGGGAAGCGTTTTCTCACAAATAACGTGAAATTCTGTGTTTGGTGGGGAAAACGTTTTCTCACAAATAACGTGAAATTCTGTGTTTGGCAGGGAAGCGTTTTCTCACAAATAACGTGAAATTCTGTGTTTGGCAGGGAAGCGTTTTCTCACAAATAACGAGAAATTTTGTGTTGGCGGGGAATCGTTTTCTCACAAATAGCGAGAAATTCTATGTTTGGCGGGGAAGCGTTTTCTCACAAATAACGTGAAATTCCGTGTTTGGCAGGGAAGCGTTTTCTCACAAATAACGTGAAATTCCGTGTTTGGCAGGGAAGCGTTTTCTCACAAATATCGGGAAATTCCGTGTTTGGCAGGGAAGCGTTTTCTCACAAATAACGGGAAATTCTGTGTTTGGCAGGGAAGCGTTTTCTCACAAATAACGAGAAATTCTGTGTTTGGCGGGGGAGCATTTTCTCACAAATAGCGAGAAATTCTGTGTTTGGCGGGGAAAGAGTTAATAAGCTATTAAAAGTGAAATAAGAGTTAACAAAGTTAAATATAAAAAAGAAATAATCAAGTAATTGCTGTCACATTGCATACATCGTTTTTTTGTTTGTTAAGTTTAACTGTTTTAATTTTGACACAATTACTTAAAAATACACTATTCATGGCATGGGACACATACAATTAGCAAGACATCATGCTACGGCTAAGGTTTTCCATATGAGCACAAACCGAGAATTAGAAACATGAAATATAATTTGTTGAATGAACACTGTCTGGATTAGATTTTGTCATTATCATTTAAATGGTTGCACCTCATTTGCTTTGTCCACAGTAGCTAAATATTCAAACAAAGGTAAACATTTGAATCAAAGTATAGTTTAAACAACAATTACACAAGAAAAAAAAAAATAGATCACTTCACTCAATGAAGTTCTTTGACACTGAAAATGTGCAAATGAAGACAAACTCCGCATTAGTGCCAGGCGGACAATGCATGCCAATATATTTTCCATTTAATTATGGTTTTCTCACTCCATAAACACAACAGTAATGTTGTATGGGTGTTTTGATTAAATGATACAAACTCCAACTATTGTTATTGCTCAACTATGATGAGACCTTCTATATTCTGTTCTTTCAATAACAATGGTGATATTTCAATACATATTTATTGAGCACAATGCTTCATTCAACTGTATTGTTCTGAAATGCCTTATCAACCGTCATCCCACTTCTTGTTATTGTGTTCTCTTAGATGTCAATGAAACGGATTCATTCCACTCCCACGTTTTCACTGCTTGATAACACGGCTGATTTTACTGAAGCATAACTAAATATTTTATTCATCCATCTGCTAAGTGACTCTTCCACCCCACGTCCTAGTGTTTTTGGCTGTAGAAGTTCCCAGAGTGAGATGTAGTCGCTCAGACAACCTGTACCCTCTGCGTCGGTACAGCTGGATGGGAACACAATGGGGTCCGGAGAGCCACAGTCGGGCCCATCCCTGGTGGGCCCTATATCAAGGGATCCTGCAGTCAAGGCCATGTCATCGTAGACAAGCTCTTGCTGTCAATCTCTCTCACTGTCTGACCTGCTTCTTGTCTGTCAAAGCTAAGTCTACGTGTTCTAGCTCAGACACTGTGCATTTTTAATCTATCATCAAGCAAATTTTGTCTATCAATCAGGATGTTATCTAATAGGGGTGTAACGGTACACAAAACTGACGGTTCGGTACGTACACGGTTTTGAAGTCACGGTTCAGTACGAGTTCAGTATAGCAGTTTTACCAAATTGATTTTTATTTATTTTTATTCAAAAAAAAATTGTGTATGTCCTTAAATTAATTCAATTATAACTAAAAGTTTCTTAAAGATAATGCTGTAAACTTAGGGAGCCCTTACTTACACATTGCTATTAAAGGTTAACAACAGAGCCCAAACTATTAGCCTAAATTCAGTTGCTATTTATTTTTAGCTCAAGCTTCACATAAGGCGGTTTTTGCATTAACTTCTAAATCGAATTATATATTTTTTTCTCCAATTCGTTATTGAAATATAATCATTTATACACAGTGGCTGTCATTTTCATCATAACATACATTAAATAAACAAGACATCACTAACAGGTTAAGTTGAATATAATGAATATATAGGCTAATATAGGTCATATATTTAGCGAAAGAGTTTTAATTTCTCTACTGAACCAACAGCTTTGGAAACTGAATGTCTGCCTAAGGTAAATGTGATGCTACGTGACATTGTTTACAAGCTGTTTTATTGTCTTTCCACCATTGAAACACAGATTGAACGATTACACGACATATGTAAGTTGTAATGTATCCTCAACATACCTTAAGAGATGTTATTTTATGTTTATTCTTTAGGAAGAGATGATCGCGTTCACTCGCGCTGCCGCTTGAAGTTGAACTGACGCATCTATACGTACAGCGCCTATACAGTCACGTCACATTAAAGAGCATCAAAACGGCATTTATCGTTTGAATTTCTTGATAAAATGGACTGAATACTTAATATGTTCGTGTGGGAACTCGGATTTAAGTGTGTTCCGCGTGTGTACACGTGTGCACCGAACCGTAAGCCCTGTACCGAAACGGTTCAATACGAATACGTGTACCGTTACACCCCTATTATCTAACCAATCATTATTCTGTTGCGAAAGTTGTGATAGTCTTTCCTGTTGCAACGTACTGATGGCATAACATTATGTAAAGACTATATCCTGTCCTCAAAGTTGATGCGTTAGAAGCAGGAAACATGGGCAAACGTAAGGATCATAGACCGCTGAAGTAACTGAAGCCTCCGGAGGTCCGAATATGGTGCTGACATCTTGCACAGATTTGGGATGGAGTCTGCGCAGTAACGATCTCGGGACCGGAGTCTGCGCGGTAGAGAGCAGGAAGTATAGCCGCGATATCAAAACCCCGCCCACACTCTCGCAGATGCAGAACAATTCATTATGTTGGTGTGAAATAAACAGTTATGGAAATGTAGAAATTAAAGCTAAAACTCCAATCTCCTCCCGAAAATCCCTAAAAAAGTCTGTTGGTGCCTCAGTGACAACTTCACTCAGCGAAGCCGTCAATCTCAGCTGTCAATCATGACGTCACACCCCCTGTTTTTATAGCATCAAATAACTAACTAAAACTAAACTTATTTAAAAAACGAACACTTGAAATTAAATCATTGTGATAAAAACTGCCATCCATGTGGATGTTACTTTGACACGTACCACCTACCTAAGCATTGTTGCAGACCATGTACACTCTTTCATGGAAACGGTATAGAGACAGAGCGACACGCGTCATAATCTGAAGACCACGCCCACCGGAGGGGGAAACAATCAAACCGTCTCCATTGACTTTGAATTTCTCGCATTGCGGGAGGCTGCCTCCTTGTCATTTCGGACTTATAACAAAAAACTGAACAATGTATAAAAGCTGATATGTGACAAAGTGTACAGCAAAGAGGCTAAACAACACCCAGAAGCAAAAACCCAGCAGTTTTTATGAGCTGTTGACCCAAAAAACGAGCGTTTAAGGACAAAAAAGTGGATTCAGGCCATTGAGACAGAGCGTATTTCACTCTGAACTACGGCGACTAGAGGGGAACGTGATCAGCGACAGTAAATATAATATATAAAACTGACATTTGGATATACAGTCACAAAATGTTTACTGCACACATAGACATATTGAGGCATATTGAGTGTCAGGATCCCAAAATTTACCCATTCTTCCTGCTGAAGCTTCACTTCGTATTGCCTGTATCCACTTTTGTCTCCTTAAATGCTATTTTTTTTGGGTCGACAGCTTATAAAAACTTATTTCTGTGTTGTTTAGCTTGTTTGCTGTACACCTTGTCACATCTCAGCTTTTAGACATTGTTCTGTTTTTTGTTATAAGTCCGAAATGACAATGAGGCAGCCTCCCGCAATGCAAAGTCAATGGAGAGCGTTGGATTGTTTTCCGCCCCGGTGTGGGCGTGGCCTAAATATGCTCTGTCTCTATTCCCTGGTGGCTGTGGCTGTGGCTCTTTCAGCAGATAATGCGCCCTGCCACAAAGCAAAAATGGTTTAGGAATGGTTTGAGGAGAATGAGTTTGAGTTGTTGACTTGGCCTCCAAATTCCCCAGATCGCAATCCAATTGAGCATCTGTGGGATGTTCTGAACAAGCAAGTGCGATCCATGGAGACCCCACCTCACAACGTACAGGACTTAAAGGATCTGCTGCTACGATCTTGGTGCCAGATACCACAGCACACCTTCAGGGGTCTAGTGGAGTCCGTGCCTCGACGGCTCAGGGCTGTTTTGGCAGCAAAAGGGGGACCAACACAATATTAGTTCATAATGTTACATAATGTTATGCCTGATCGGTGTATAACGGTGTGAAAGGGCTTCTCGAACAAGAATGATTGGCGGGATTTTATTTTGTCCATTGATTGGATGGCTGTGGTTTGCTGTTGGCCGATCTCATGTGATTGACAGGTTGCTCCGCCCTCGCGCCAGTAAACACATCATCAGACGAGAGGAGGAGGGAGTGAATGTTATTTTGATTAAATATTATGATGACATATTCATAAAAAAAAAGTATGTGCACAGATAAATCATTTATAATAAACACTGCAATATTCCATAAAAAAGAAAATAATTGTCAATAGTGATTTCATGGTGACTTACACAGCCAAAGCCATCTGATCAGAAAATGGGATGAAGCAAGTGTTTGCTGTCTTTTTTTCTTTTCACAAGTTCAAATACATTATACATGTATAATATAGCAGAATAAGATTTTGAAACTTATTCATGACCATAAAGCAGAATTATTCATGAATTATTGAAACGAGCTTAGAACGCCATTAATCAAAAGCTACATAATAGTGACAGCGAAACTGCAAATTAAAATATATGTCCTAATAATTCTGCAATGCGAGCGCAGTTAAGTGGACCACAACCCATGCGGTCTTGCAGTCAATCATTAACATGCACAATGACTCCAGTCAAGGACAACTGTCAATGCAATTTCAGCCGAAGTTAAAAATCTTGAAGTGAACTACTACTTATGAAGTGTAATTCCAGCTGCTACCAACTGAATCTGATTGGCTGATGGCTGCACAATATTCAGGAGCCTTTTTAACTAATTACTGGACTCGCCAAAGTTTGAGAGGTTTGTGGCTTCAAAAAAAAACATGTCTAATCAATAAAAATGTATAACGCTTTTAATAACATATGAAATCTTTTAACAATAATAGAGCCCTATAAAATGTTTTATTTTTTCAGAAATTCTGTGTGGTGTGTTTATTTAAACCTGGCTTTATGATTTAATACAAATGTATAATCAAATAAAACATATGCAATTTATTTAATCTTTTAAAGTGCAATCAAAGAAAAATAAAAAAAATAAAAATGTATTTCAATAACAGCCTTTTTGTTCTTTAATATTCACAGACACTAGTCCATATCACAATTTGAATGCAGTGTACGGCCCTATACTTTTGATTTTTCCATCCAAAATATGCCAAAATCGGTGACATTCCAGGTTGTAGAGCAAACAGCATTTTTATGACGAAATCCATGATTCTGTCCATGTTTTCTGCATCACGGATTCATGGCAAAATTGTTCGAGGGTTTACACGACAACATTGTACTAACAACAGAAGAGCGTTTTTCCATTTTAAAAAAAATTTCACGTACAGACGCCACCATTGTCAAAACAAGGATCTCCGCTCTAATTCATCCCAAAGGTGTTCTATCGGGTCGAGGTCAGGACTCTGTGCAGGCCAGTCAAGTTCCTCCGAACCAAACTCGCTCATCCATGTCTTTATGGACCGACGCTTTGTGCACTGGAGCGCAGTCATGATGGAACAGGAAGGGGCCGTCCCCAAACTGTTCCCACAAAGTTGGGAGCATGAAATTGTCCAAAATGTCTTGGTATGGTGAAGCATTAACAGTTCCTTTCACTGGAACTCAGTCCACACGTACGCGGGTATTTTTATAACCAGTTCCCTTTCGTTCAGTCACTCCTGAAGGTGGCCACACGCTCCCTGGGTCGGGCGATGTCCACAGCTGTGGTTCGGGAGAACACCTGGCCTTACCTGGTGATGTGGAGGACGTTGAGCGGGCCCGCCTCCTCAACTCGCCCATATCCCAGGCTGGCCTCTTCGGCGGTACGGCTGGGAACCGCGCCCAACGGTTCTCGGCCGCCAGACTGAGGCTGTAACACGCACTGCCCCGGCGGTCAGCTGCTGCACCAGCCGCCGGCTCAGTCGCCTCAGCCCGCTTACCGCCGAGGGCGCCCTCCCCCCTCCCGCCCGGCCCAGCAGCAGCCTTCACCTGGGCCGCGCCGTGGAGGTGGTTGCAGGATGACACCCAGTCCGCTCTACAGCCTGGTTAAACGCCAGGCTGGAGGTGGACAACTCAGAGATGGGTTCCAGTTCTTCCCAGGGGATGGTAGCAGGGCCTCTCCTTCCCCCGGTGGAGGGCCGGGGGAAAATCCTTCCGCTGCTGGCCCCCGGGCTAGCAGCGCTTGGGAAGAACTCATGTTCCTGTCTCTGAGGACCCAGAGACCGGTGATGACGGTGTGCGCCACCCACGGGTCCCGCCACTCGCATCCCTCTCTGTCGCCAGCCTCCTGGCAGAGCAGACCCCAGTGGAACGCGCGTCCTTCCCTGGTCTCCTCTGTCAGGACGCAGCCGTTAACCGCACCCCCACACCGGGACGCCTCCCTAGTCTGGGTCGGTATTGCTGCATCGCTGCCCCACACCGGGTACGTCTGTAGTCCGAATGAACCCGCTGGTGCAGTTCCTGGGAGCCTGGCTTCAGATTCCAGGGCTGTCCCGCTGGGTCGCGAAGACAATCAGGCGCGGCTACACGATTCAGTTCGCGCAGGCTCCTCCCTGCTTTCGGGGAGTCCGCTTTACTATGGTCGGGGCCAATGCCCCTGTCATGCGAGCGGAGGTTGCCACCCTACTGGCGAAGGGTGCGATCGAGCCTGTCCCTCCAGCCGAGATGAAGTCCGGGTTTTACAGCCCCTACTTCATTGTACCCAAAAAGACCGGTGGGTTAAGACCAATCCTGGACCTGCGCATCTTGAACCGTTACCTACCCAGGCTTCCGTTCAAGATGTTGACAGCGAAACGCCTTTTCGAATGCATTCGTCCCGGCGATTGGTTTGCAGCGATCGACCTGAAGGACGCCTACTTTCATGTCTCCATCCTACCTCGACACAGACCGTTCCTATGGTTTGCTTTCGAGGGGCGGGCATACCAGTATGCGGTCCTCCCATTCGGGCTATCTCTGTCCCCTCGCGTCTTTACGAAGATTGCTGAGGCAGCCCTTGCGCCCCTACGGCAGCACGGGGTTCGCATCCTGAACTACCTCGACGACTGGCTCATAATGAGTCACTCTCGAGAGCAGGTTTGCGAACACAGAGATCTGGTTCTCCAAGCCTGTCTGGGCCTTAGGGTCAACTGGGAGAAGAGCAAACTCTGCCCCGTGCAGAGGATCTCTTTTCTCGGTATGGAGATCGACTCGGTCGCCATGTGCGCGCAGCTTACGAGCGAGCGCGCGCAGTCTCTGCTGACTTGCCTCCGTCAAATCAAGAGCAAGAGTGCGGTTCCACTGAAACACTTTCAGAGGCTCCTGGGGCATATGGCTTCTGCAGCCGCGGTGACGCCGCTCGGATTGCTACATATGAGACCGCTTCAGCACTTGCTTCGCGATTGAGTCCCGAGATGGGCATGGCGGTCTGGCACGCTCCGGGTTCAAATAACCCGGGCCTGCTTACAGACACTCACTCCGTGGTCGAACCTCAGTTTTCTACGGACCGGCGTGTCCTTAGAACGAGTTTCCAGGCATGTTGTTGTATCAACAGATGCCTCCTCCACGGGCTGGGGTGCCATGTGCAATGGACAAGCAGCCGCGGGCTCCTGGACAGGACCCCAGCGCCTTCTGCATGTCAATTGCCTCGAGTTGCTGGCAGTACGGTTCACCCTGCACCGCTTCCGAGCGTTGCTGAGGGGTCAACACGTACTTGTCCGGACAGACAACACGGCCACTGTAGCGTACATCAACCACCAGGGCGGTCTACGCTCCCGCCGTATGTCTCAACTCGCCCGCCATCTCGTTTTATGGAGTCAGAAGCACCTGAGGTCCCTTCGTGCTATCCACATCCCGGGAGAACTGAACCGTGCAGCCGACGAGCTCTCACGGATTCAGCCACTTCCTGGAGAATGGAGACTCCATCCCCAGACGGTCCAGCTGATTTGGGAACAGTTCGGCGACGCACAGGTAGATCTGTTTGCCTCCCACGACTCTTCCCACTGCAGCCTGTACTATTCCCTGACCGAGGGCACGCTCGGCACGGATGCACTGGCGCACAGCTGGCCCCAGGGCCTACGCTTATATGCGTTTCCCCCAGTGAGCCTTCTCACACGAGTACTGTGCAAGATCAGGGAGGACAAGGAGCAGGTCATGTTGGTCGCCCCGTATTGGCACGGCCAGACCTGGTTCTCAGAACTGCTACTCCTTGCGACAGCCCCTCCCTGGCCTATCCCTCTGAGACCGGACCTCCTCTCTCAGAGACGGGGCACCCTATGGCACCCGCGTCCAGCGCTCTGGAAGCTCCACGTGTGGCTTCTGGACGGGACGCGGCAGGTTTGAGTGGCCTGCCACCTACGGTGGCCGCCACCATCACTTCCGCTAGGGCAGAGTCTACACGACACCTCTATGCGTTGAAGTGGAACCTCTTCGTCACCTGGTGCTCTTCCCGCCAAGAAGACCCCTGGAAATGCCCGATCGGGTCCGTGCTTGAGTTTCTCCAAGAGGGGCTGGAGCGAAGGCTGTCTCCCTCCACCCTGAAAGTGTATGTGGCTGCAATATCTGCCCATCATGGCCTCTTGGGAGACAAAAAGGTAAGTCAGCACGACCTGATCATCAGGTTCCTGAGGGGTGCGAGGAGACTGAATCCTCCTCGCTCTCCTCTCGTTCCCTCTTGGGACCTCTCAGTAGTCTTAAGTGCTCTGCAGAGGCCTCCCTTTGAGCATTGCGGTCGGCCGATATTAAGTTTCTGTCGATGAAGACGGCTCTGCTGACCGCATTGGCCTCTCTCAAGATTTTCGGTTGACGAAGCGTGCCTAGAATTCGGGCCGGCTAACTCTCACGTGATCCTGAGACCCCGGCCTGGATATGTGCCCAAGGTTCCTACCACTCCCTTCAGAGATCAGGTAGTGAACCTGCAAGCGCTGCCTTTGGAGGAGGCAGACCCAGCCTTGGCATTGCTCTGTCCAGTACGCGCTCTCCGCGCTTACGTAGACATGACGCAGTGTTTCAGGACCTCAGACCAGCTCTTTGTCTGTTATGGTGGAGAGCGGAAGGGAAGAGCTCTCTCAAAGCAGAGGTTGTCTCACTGGATAGTGGACACCATTGTTTTGGCTTACCAGCAGCAACGGCGACCATGTCCCCTTGGTGTGAGGGCACACTCCACCCGGAGTGTGGCCTCCTCTTGGGCTCTAGCGCATGGCGCCTTGCTAACAGACATCTGCAGAGCTGCAGGCTGGGCGACACCCAACACATTCGCCAGATTCTACAATCTCCGAGTGGAGCCAGTGTCCGACTATGTACTCGCCCCCCCCCGAGGGGCCGGTAATGGACCAGGCTCTGGTGTCTTCGCTTGCTCGCCACTCCACTCCACGGACTGGATAAGTGCGATATTCTCCTCAGGTGAGCTCCCCGAGAGCCCTGAGCTCCTCCAGCACTGTCGACGCCGACATCAGTTCAGTCTGCCCTTCGAGCCCAGACCCTCATGTCCGGCCAGGTGCCCCGTGTGCATGGTTCCCTCCGGCGACCCCCACACGAGTATTTCCACCGTAAGCCTCCTCAGTGAGCAGGTGTCTTTCCCTTGGCAAGCCCCTGCCACCCCTAGGGTTCACCTTCGGCTGGTACCCTAGAGTTTCCCATATGCAGCCCGCACCGGGTCATATGTGTACTCTCTAAGTCCTCCCCACGGGTAGGCATCTTTGGCATTCCCTCACTGGGATATGCTTCCCAGTGTACCTTGGTAATCCTGTGATAAGTGGGAGTCCTACGGCCTTAAGTGGCGGGATCTCACACTTACGCAGGGCACTGGACGACAGCTGAGTGGCGTGGTTATATTGGAATCCCCATTCGTCAGTCACTGACGTACGTCGGAGTGACTGAACGAAAGGGAACGTCTCGGTTACGTATGTAACCCTCGTTCCCTGAGGAGGGAACGGAGACGTACATTCCTCAGCCACGTCAGCTGTGCTGTTGGAACGCGGAGTTCAGATCTTGGCTCCGCAGCAGATACATAATGCGATGTTGCCAGCGTACTTCCTTATATACCCACACGGTGGGGCGGAGTTACGCATGCAAATTCCGCATGCCCATGGCATTGGCATGCCATTGGGCGCTGTTAAACACCTCGAAGGTAATTGGCTTCTAGGCGAAACCCCCATTCGTCAGTCACTGACGTACGTCTCCGTTCCCTCCTCAGGGAACGAGGGTTACATACGTAACCGAGACGTTTTTCCTCCTCCGTTTTAAAAAACAATCGCGTCCACACAAGCACGGCTTAAAAAAAATCTCTGTCCACATGAAAACGGAAAACAACTCTATGATTGGCTGCCTGATTTCCACATGGGTCCCATCCACGGCACCGATGCCTTGAGGGATGCCATGGGCTCAGTGAAACACTTCTACAACTTCCTTTACTTTAGACTCAGTGATAGTTAACTGTATATACACAGGGGCATTTTTGTATTTTGTATTATTGCATTCTGGCGCCTCTGTTCTGCAATACAATGAGAAAACTGCGCATGTATATGTGTACATGTGATAAGCGCTGTTAGCAGAGTTATTAAAAGCTACGTCCGCCATTGCATAGACATGTAAACAAAAGAGATAACGGCGCACAATCTGACGTCAAACAAAGGAGAGAACGGCACACACTTCGACTTAACAAGCCGAAATCTCCGGTTCCACCATCGACACGTCAACGCTGCAACCGGAGTTTCTAAAAATCTTAACCCTGGCCGGAGTTTTCAAAAAAGTCTGGTTTCAGTACCCGGATACTGCGTTTGCGTGTGGACGAACAGCCAAACCACGTAGAAAAAGCTGCGGTTTGGAAAATACCCGTGTTCGTGTGGACAGGGCCGAAGGGGCCAAGACCAACCCCTGAAAAACAACCCCACACCATACCCCCCCCCTTTTTACACTTGGATGTAAGGCTTGGATGAGCTGCTCAGCCATGGAAACCCATTCCATGAAGCTCTCTACGGATTGTTCTTGAGTTAATCTGAAGGCCACATGAAGTTTGGAGGTCTGCAGCTATTGACTCAGCAGAAAGTTTGAGACTTCTGTGCACTGTGACCCTCAGCATGCGCTGACCCCGCTCTGTGATTTTACGTGGCTGAGTTGCTGTTGTTCCCAATTGCTTCCACTTTGTTATAATACCACTAACAGTTGAGCGTGGAATATTTAGTAGTGAGGAAATTTCACGAATGAACTTATTGCACAGGCAACCTATCAGTACCACGCTTGATTTCACTGAGCTCCTGAGAGCGACCCATTCTTTCACAAATGTTTGTAGAAGCGTCTGCATGCCTAGTGCTTGATTTATACATTTATACTGTGACCATGGAAGTGATGGAACACCTGAAATCAATGATTTGGAGGGGTGTCCCAATACTTTTGGCGATATTGTGTATATCTGGACATGTAACACACATGTGCATTTGCAGATAACAGTATTCAGGCCGTGTAAATGAACGGCCAAAACGCATACAAAGACACATGACGCAAAAACACATGAGACTGTTTGACCTACTTTTCTATAACGGTTTTATGATTTGCTTTAGTATTATATATTGTTTATTATTATGACAAATTTGTTTGTCAAACAGTTGTTCAACGGCCTCTTGGAAAAGGGTTAGGGTTTCATTAAATTTGCATGAGTGTGTCAATATGGCTTTCAATTATATTGTATAGTCTGACAACCAAGACTTTTTGCCTTTCTTTCTGACATTGCAGGAAGAGAATGATCCTACTCTAAATTCTGGAACCAGGGCAAACTCTATTCTTGTGTCGCAGGTCTTGCTCCCACTCTGCAAAACACACACACAAAAATTCAGAAGTTGTATAATCCCCAGGGCTTCCTGACATCTACTAAAATCAAACCTGGTTGAGAACCTGACAAGTCCGAGAGTTGAAATGAAGTTCAACATCGCAGATACTTTCAAAATCATTACAGCACCTCTAAACTACGCTGTCACACCCGTCACTTTAACCGTCTGTTTGCTAGGGGGGAATAAACCCAGAGACTTTTTAAAAAAATGACTTCCGCACATTCTGACAGCAGCTGTAGTGTTTAAGAAAACAGATGTTGAAATGTCAACAGCAAGATACAATGATACAGACAATCCACACAGAGACCAGGATAAGCCCAGAATACATCTTTAAACAAGCTTGATTATGTTTAATCTGCTTCGAACACCACAAAGCTCTTTCTGCATCGAGCTCATCCTTGTTGAGATTTCATGTAAATGTTTAATAGGTTAATATATTTGTAAATGGGCTAATGGAAAGCATCAAGGATAGCGCAGATGTGTATGCTAAGAATTACAGACTGAAGGCTATGCTCCTGATGGAATTTGGGCTTTTTATTTCTTGGTGTAAGAATAAACGTAAATAAATGAATTGTTTGTGGTTAACAATTAATAAATTACTTGAATTTATATTTAAAATAAATGCTCTTCATTTGAATTTTGTTCTGTGATGAACATTAATGTCAGGCATCATCAGAGCTCCTGTCACTTTAAGAATGGCCGCGGATCTCACGCGCTCACGCGCATCTCATTTCCTCACAACTCTTTGAGTTAATGTAAGACGTTATTTAACTAATTTAAGACTCCTAATATGAGAATACTCAAAATTCTCTGTGTTGGTGTTATTGTTTGTTCAAGAGCAAAAGAGGACTCGATGTGAGCAGGAGACTGATGCGAGTCTGTCTGTGCGTCGAGTGTGTGTGTCAGAGTGTCCCTTGATTAGCTGACATGAGACCCAGCCACACAGACAGGACACTGACACACACACACACACACACAGACAGGGCATTGGCATACAGCGTGTTCTCTTGTGTCTTGTCGCGCTTGGAAGCATTTACATGAATAGGAGCGTGATCATGTAACACTAAGCAAAAATGGATATAAAAACGGACGCTGCGTTATTTGCGTTAAATATTTTTAATGTGTTAAGCTGAAAAAATGAATCGCTCGCGTTAACGCGTTAATTTGCCCAGCCCTAGTTTAAATATAATGAAATCTCCAGCGTTCGTTTCAACCAATGACGTTTAGATTTCATAATATTTGCACGCATACTATTGCACTATATTCGCGTAAGACATAACCAACTGTGTTTATGTGACTACTCACTAAAGATGGAAATTTTTGACATAAGTTTGTGTGTATTTGACTAAGGAAAAACAACTTAATTTGGAATGCGCGACGCTCTTTAGGCTTGTGTGTTTGTTGTTGGTATGAGCGTATGGTACCCTGTATGGTATCGATTTAATATCGGTACTTCGGTATTAGATTGTGGTACCATACCGAAGCCAAAATTGTGGTATCGAGCCATCCCTACTCCCGGATAATAGTAAATGGGCAAAGAGGCGGGACGTGGCTGGAGCTGAGGTGACGTGATGACTAATGGCACTTTTCCACTACACAGTACCAGCTCGCCTCAACTCGACTCGCCTTTGTTTGGTTCTCCACTGTGTAAAAGTTGTACCTGTACCTGCTTCCAGGTACTTTTTTTCGGTTCACCTCTGGCGAGGTTCTGAGCGAGCTGAAGCGATACTAAAATGTGACGTGAAAATACGGCAGACTACTGATTGGTCAGAGAGAATCGTCACTATTCACTGCGTCATCATTACACGCACCAGCTAAATATTTTTTTTACGGTCTATGGAATAACCCCGCCATTTTTAAATAGTTTGGCCAGAGATTGCGTGATATACCCATTACTATTATGGCAACTCGGAAG